>NC_135334.1:76695533-77024248 GCF_023851605.1 Tamandua tetradactyla | reverse complement strand
TAAAATAAATGGCATATTATTGGTTTGAATGAAACTAGAGCTCAGATAATAGAAAAATGATTTTCTAAAGTGCTAATAAAGCCAAGCAATTATTTTATGCTGAATCTTATCAATGTATCTGAGTAAAACTGGCATCCTTGATCTGCTCTTAGAAGGACCCCTTAAATTTTGTATTTATAAAAGTAAAACTACTTGACATCGTGCAAATAATTGAAGGTTCTTGAATTATTTATACCACAACTGAACTCTCATTTGTAAAGCAGGAATTAGGTAGATACTTACCTTTACTAAATTAGATGGTTCATGTGATACCAAAAATGCATAGATGACTTAAACTAAATCCAACACAATGATACAGTGCTGAGTTTAAAATGTAACTTTCATTCATGAATTGATTTTCCCATTCCCCTCGAATTACGCATACATTTATATAGCACTTTAAAATATGCACACAATACTTCTCCATGTTCTCATTTTCTTATGTGCCTCATTGCCATTTTACTTGTATCTATCATAACCATTATGTTTTCTATCTATCAATTGATATATTTGAAAGCTATTGGTTAGACAAACTTCTTTGAGATTTTCTCGTTCAAAACACTGCCCGTTACCATTCATTACTCCCATATGTTATTAACCCACTATATATAAATACTTGAAGATAAATGGTTGACACTCTTTGGCTGCAAAGAAAAAGAATAAAACTTCCTGGTTTACATTGCAATATAGATTGGAGGCAAAAGGAAATTTCAGGTGAAATTCCTAGCAAGGTTTTCATTACCCCACTTAATTGTCATATATATATTGCCAACCTTTTCATCTTTGTTATCATATTCATAATCATGAACATGTTCAGAATCACCACTATCATCATTGCAACTAACTTCACCCTTGATAAAAATCATCCTTAAATTACTTATTTTCAATATTGAATGTCATGGATAATATATGGAAGAGCTGCCAAAAATATAATAAATAATTTTGGCGTCCCAGATTTTTTTCATGTTTGAAGTTTACTAAAAGTGATCAGTTTCAAAATGAAGACTTTTGAAACAGACATAGAATGGTTCATGAAACAAGGGGCTCACTGATACTCTAAATATTCACAAAGACTCTGTCTGGCCACTTGCTTTTCTGAATTACATGGGATGTTAGGCTGGATAAAGTTTAAAATGACTTCTATTTTATGATTTGAATGAATATATATTGAAAAATGGAAACACTCCAGTACATTTAAATGGTTAAAAATGGACTATTTTTTTCCTTTGTCTATGGGAGCAAATGTTTTGGTTAGGGAAGTTTAGAGTTTTGTATTTCATCTTGGAATGGGTGAGAAAATGTTTATTTATCTCATTTTTATTCATCATGAAATTATATCGGTAATTTCTATCTGAATCCATTGTAGCTACATTTCTATTGCTAGACCTAAAAATCATTATTATCAGAATTACTATAATCTCTAAATCATCTATATTAGCATGTAGCATAATGCCCTAACTTTCAACCTGGTGTCTCACTGACTTCTCAGCATCTTGAACTCGTTCTTGCGATCTCTAGTCCTAACCCTTCAAACTCTCACCTTTCTCTAAGTCTATGTGTCTCATATTCATAAAGCACCACTCATACTACATAAAAATCACCAACAATATTAATGATTTCTTGATTTTTGTACCTTTTAACTCTAAACTTAACTTTGGAATCAGTTTAAATATTTTTAACTTTTATAATCTTACACTTGTATTTTTGAGTTCTAAATAAGAATACAGCTAGACTTTTTTATATTGAAATGACTACAAATTAATGACCTCTAATTCATTTGACCTGTCAGTGGCAGCAATATATTGCTAAAACCTTGATGACTGTCTTTAATCCACAGCTATAATTTCAAACTTTAACATATCTCTCGAAATCACCTTTTCTACCTTGTGTCTGATGCTGCTTCTTTTATCTACCTTATAACAGATGAGTAAAACATGTGGATTAAAAATAAATAAATTTTAAATAAATAATAGGGGGAACAAATGTTAAAATAAATTTAGTAGATTGAAATGCTGGTGATCGGTAAGGGGAGGGAAAGGGGATATGGTATGTACAAATTGTTTTCTTTTTTCTTTTTATTTCTTTTTCAGGATTGATGCAAATGTTCTGAGAGGTGATCACAATGATGAATATTCAACTATGTGATGATATTGTGAGTTATTGTTTATATACCAAGAATGGAATGATCATATGGTAAGAATGTTCATGTTTGTATGTTGTTATGTTTAAAAATAAAAAATAAAATATATATACAGTGTCAGTGATTGATCCAGGAGACATTAGACTCAAAAACATATTTTTTTCAATTAAAGATATCCTTTATATTTAAAAAAAAATCACCTTTTCTTACCACCATTCCCTCTCTTTACTTTCAAAGAAATAAATGTCAATGATGATTATTTGGAGAAGACATGACTTCCCTTCCTGCTCCCATCTCATCTATTTCTGGATGTGTAATCAAATTCTTTCTTTCTTCCCATTTCAAAGAGAGAATTTTAATCACCTTTATTCAAAGGGCGATAATTAAGTTACTTCTAAAATCATGATACTTTTTTGATCTTTCCCTCCACCTCTCTCTCCTTTTGTTCATATTATTATTACCTTTATTAGAAAATATTTCAAGCACTCGAAAGATACAATATACAAATCAATAGTCATGTGTTGTTCCACCTGGTTCTATTGAATTGTAATGTTTTTGTTCACTTGAGTCCTATTTTTATAAGTAAAACACACTATAATAAATGAGAAAATTTCTTCATAATTCATTGAACCATGGACTTCAAATTCAATCCCTGAAGGTAAGTACACAAATTTAAATTTATTGTATAATTTCTTGTGATGGTTAAGTCCTGGTGTCAACCTCGACAGATGATGCCCATTTGTCTGGTCAGGCAAGTATTGGCCTAACCATTACAGCAAAGATCTTTTGTGGCTGGTTAATAAACTGGAAGGCTGGTGTATTAAATTATCAGTCTGTTAATTGCAGCTGTGGCTGATTACATCTATAAGAAACTAAGGTTGTGTCCCCCACAAATGTGATAATTCATCTTTGATCCAATCAGTTGAAGACTTTTAAGGGAGAAGAGGGAATTTTTCAGTGTTTCTTCTTCAGCCGCGAGCCTCTTCTGTGTAGTTCGTCCACACCCTTCATTGGAGTTGCCAGCTTCACAGCCTACCCTATGGTTGTGTGAGACACCTTTATAAATCTCATATTTACAGATATCTCCTGCTGGTTCTGTTAATCTAGAGAACCCTAACTAGCACATTTTTCTTCTTTGTTTTATGTCACATATATATATTATTAAACATATATATAATAAACATGTGATATGTAACAATGCTTTAAATGCTTTCTAAAACACCATTAATTCTTTTTTCTAAAATGTGCATTTTTGAAATTACACATATGCTAGATAAAGCTTAAGGATAATTATTTCCATTGCTGTAAATCATTTCATTGCTGTCTAGACAATAAGAAGAACCTTTGGATTCTGTTCCTTAGGCAATACTTCCCTCTTTGCTCTGCCCTATTCATCACCATCAATAGGAATAAAAGAACGTTCCAGACTCCACATATTTTTTCCTTCCCAAATTCTATGGACTCAGCCACACACTCTGAGATCTTGTAGAATAATTTCATCATATCTTCTATTCCTTCGGATATGAGACTCTCAGCTCATCCCCTGACTATACTCCTCATGTGACTGAATAATATCCATTTTGACCTGTATTCTACTGCTCTTACCACCTTTTTAAACTTATCCTTCTTAAGTTTTAATTTCTTCCTCTAGTAGGCTGAATAATTGCCCATAAAAATGTCCACATCTTAATCTCCATTACATGTAACTATGTTACCTTGTATGGCAGAAGGAACTTTGTAGGTGGGAATTAAGTTAAGGATTTTAAAATATGGAGATTATCCAGGAGGACTTGATATAATCACAAGGGCCCTTTTAAAAGGGAGGCAGGAGTCAGAGAAGAGAAGATGCATGCTGTTGTCATTGAGGATGGAGGAATGGGGCCATGAACCAAGGATTACAGATGACCTCTAGAGACTGAAAAAGGCAAGAAAAAATATTCTTCCTCAGAGCTTCCAGAAGGAATTCAAACTCCTGACACTTTGATTTTAGCCCCAGAAGACTCCTTTTTAACATTTTACTCCAGAATTGTATGATAATAAATTTCTGTTGTTTTAAGCCACAAAGTTTGTAGTAATTTGTTATGGCAGCAATAGAAAACAGCTTTCTTAGAAGCATGAACTTACTATATTCCTTGCCTAGAATGAATTTTCTTCAGTCACTCCTACTCTACTAGCTGTTCTGCAAGAGTTTAAAATATGTTTAAGGTGCTCATTTCATAAAATAAGCTCTGATTTATCATACGGCCAATTACTTGGTACTTATTCTATGCTTTTCCTTTGGCTCATAATCAAGCTATTAGAAAAATAATGTGCACTCATTGTTTTAAATTTCTCTCTGTTTTCAAGTTTCCTTTTTGAGCTTTTCATAGTGGGTTTTTAAACATATGCAAAATCTACATGGGCGTGAATGTGTAGCTAAATACATTTTTGCAAAACGAGCATCCATGTAAATATTACCCAGGCAAAAAAAAATAGTAAATTATCAGAACGCACAATTCCCCAGACAGAAGTCTTTCCTGAACACAATTTCATCATTCCCACCACCTCAAACCACTCATCTGAATTTTACATGTATCACTTCCTTGATTTTCTTTACAATGTTTTTACTTAATTATGCATTCCCAAACAGCAAAGTTTAGTTTCAATTCAAGTAAAATGAAAATTCTTTTTCTTCAAACTCAATGAAATCAAAGTATGTCCCTACAATTCCATTGACATTGTGTGGGTAAAAGTCACCAATGAACTATTAATTACCAAATTCAAAAGCCTATATTCTGTATTCTTATTACAGGACTTCTCATTAATATATGAAACAGTTTACCACTTAACCTTAAGCATCTGTTCTTCTTTGGCTTTTCTTATACCTCTTTATTCTGGTTATCCTCAGGTATCTCTGACTAGTTATATTCATGGCATTTGTTGGATTGACTTCCTATACCAAGCCTCTGAAAAATGGCTTTTGCCCTCTTTTCCTCTTTCCCTGATGATAATTATCTAATCTATATTCCAAACTCAACCTCTCTACCAAAGTCCAGAAAGGTTCACATTTCACTCCTGGATAATTCCCTTTGCATTCTGCATGGAAACCTTAAACTTAACAGTTCAAAATAAAGCTTATTGATTCCCAGTCCATCCTTAACTACTACTCACTCCTGTTCCCACTTTTGTGCTGCTCATTTTTATGAACGGTACTTCCAGTTATTTCCTCATCCCAAACAGAAATCTGAAAAATGTGTCAGGTATATTTCTTACTCTCCCTAATTCCCAATTCCTAATCATTGCCTAATATTATAGATTCTACTTCTTAAATATTTTTCCTATCATTCACCTCTTTTACATTAACTATTGTCCCTGACTGAATTTTGACCTTATTAAGTGTAATATTTTGCATTTTGCTAAACGGCATCATCTTTATTCCCAAACCAACTCCAAACAGAATGGAAAATAACTTGCAAATTCTAAGCCTGGTTATGCTGCACACTCGTGCAAGCTTTCCCATTCTTTCTCTTCACCTTTAAGTTAACATCTATGCTCCTACCTATCACTATTATTCCTTATTGCTGTTTTATTTCTGTCTCAAATATCCATCTATAGTTATAGTCTTTCATGCATGCTTAATGAAAAGATTTCTAATGCATGTCAAGTGAGGATATTACATTCTCTAAAAATGCACAAGAACCTGCAATAAAAAGGAGTTAATGCAACAGATATGTTTTACTTTGCTCTTGCTTATCTTTATGGCCATGTTGATGACACTTGATGAAGCTTTGAGAACTAAGCTCTTGGATGGTTCACATAGTTACTGAAATTTTATGTTATATGTATGTCCAAAGCAGAGGATCAAGATGAATCAGGTCGGTAGTATGTGTAGAGAGAATATGAAACATATGATGTGTACCTGGTGCTTGGTTTGTGGTCTGCACCAGGGCTGGTCACATGACAGATTTGTGCTTATGTGACCAACTCTGGACTTCAGAATTCAAGTGTTTTCCTTGTATGGAGACATCTCCTGTGTCTCTGAGGTTTGCAACTATGGAAATAATTGAATCTTGTGTGACCCTTGCAGAGAGAGAGGAAATACTTAGAAGTCTAAATTCGCTCTCTTGAAACTTAACCTATATATACCCTTTTCCTGCTTCCTGTGCACAGTTGCCCTTTGATACATTAAATCTTAGTCATATGTATAAATTTATATTAAGTTGTATGAGTACTGCTAATGAAACACTGAATTAGTAGAGGCTCATTGTAACCCTCAGAGGACTCCAATGCCTCATTCTTAACTTGGTCCCTATTCAACTTCTCCAGGCCATTCCTGTACATCTCCACACCTACTGTAGCCAGAATGGGTATCTTATATCACTATCTCCTCTGCTTCAAAACAAAATTCAAGTTCAATTTATGTGCTCCAGGTGAAGCCTTTTTAATCTCCCTTATAATCATTACTCAGAAAACATGAAGAATTTACCTTAAGGAGGATGGAAGAAGATAAGGGAGAGCACCAGTGAACAGGTGGGAATTGGCTGCATTTGAAGGAGGTGAGAATTGGCTGTATTAGGAGGAGATAAAGGATTATATGCCATAGAAATATAAACGCAATGCAGGATGCCAGGTGTTTGGGGTGATGTCTATCTGCAAGAATCTGAGAAGTTCCCAGGTTGGAAACAGAGGAAAAGAAACTTGAATCAAAACTAGTTCCTTGTTCTAAACATATACCATGTGTCCCTATAGAGATTTGGCAAAGACCTACAATAATTAGTAACAGTCAGATCTCTCTGGGACATATTACTTAATGCTGTTCTGAGAGTCTCTACCACAGGAACTGGGTGTGGGCCTCTAGGGAAAGACAGGAGTAGTTCTTTATAAACCTGCTCACTTGGCATTATGCTCAAGGCAGGGAGCCCCACAAGGCCCCAGCTCACAGCCATCCATAGAGCTTTTGTCCCTGTCCTAGCGTCTGGTGAGTGCTGAACATCTTAGGCTAGGCTAGATCAATTCACAGAGACTTTTCCTTGGTCTTTGTGGAATATGATGTACCTGGGGTAGAAGGCAAGAAGAGTCATGTGTTGTTCCATATAAAGATTCATACTCTATGAAGATCTCTGAGACAGTAAGAATTTTTGATGGAGGTATATATATCACCTTTACTCCTTTGGTGTGATATATTCCATAGTTTTGAGAAACAATACCTGGCCTTTCTTTACTCACTTAACAATCAATTCTTGGTCTTAAATTTTAAGATCAACTGCACGTCCAACTACATTTATTTATGACACATATAAAGGGAAGAAGGGAGTAAGGAAAAAAGAAGGGAAGGCAGGAAAGAAGGAAGAAGGGAAGGTAAGAATGCAGGAAGGAAGGAAGAAAGGGTCAGTGTGATATGATTTCTAATTTCCACAGGCCATTGTAGCAAAGGCAATATCAAATATTTATTTACAAATGAGGACCCCAGGATAAAGTGCTATATGAAATTCTTGTCTTGAAATGAATTATTTAAGGGGAGTTTAAGTTATAGAATTAATTTTAAAAGCATAATGTCTGCATTAATCTCTAAAGAAATGATATGACTTAGCTTATGTAGTGTTTCCCAAGGCAGTGTAAGAAACTCTGGGGCTCCATTTTTGTAACCTTGGCACATGACATAGCCTTAAAAAGTTTAAGGAAAAGCATAGCCAAGAAGATACTGAGATGGACAACATAGTGACTTAAATCTTAGAAAGCTGTACGTTTTCAAAATAAGACTCCTATAATTCATAAAAATTAAAGTTTTCTACAAATATCTGTCACTGTTCAACACAATGTCACATATGCAAAGAGCATATGATGACGAGGCAGTCAGAGGGGAAACTGTGGAGGGATCATTATCAAGGGAGAAACATGCATGGTCTTGCATTGCAAACTCTGCCCTTTGTACAAAGAGGTCTCCTGCCTTCCATTTACCTGCCATTTTACTTTTAGCATTTCTGTGCAAGCAAATCCAGACAGTTTGTAATGTGGGTCTCTTCTCCATGTATGGATGAATACACCTATAAAGTTGTATAGCTGTTTTATTACTAAGTATTAAACATTTTATAAAATTTCTTTCAGGACCAAAGGAAAAGATGAAATTTCCAGATGGCTTATTTTATAAAACAAAGTAGGCTAGAGGTCTTTAAGGCAGTAAAGACTCCTGACACTGAGTCCTTAAGTAGGAACTTAGAACACCTGTCCAGCACGCACAAAATGCATTGCAGGAGGGTAAAGTTCTTAATAATCTAAGTGTCACAATAAAATGAGCTACCTCCTAAATCATGACGTTGCCCATTCTTTTCAGGGATGTTGCAGGGTTATCAGCAGGAGTTGGAGAAAATAACCTTGAAGAAAGTCAACATTTTCTCTGGGAAAGCTCAAATACAGCAAATTAACAGGGTTTTCTCTGCTTACTCTGACTGAAAATATCATGTCTAAGTTTTATATGGGAGGAATAATTCTCCCATCTGTTCACTCTTGGCCCTGGAAAGCATCAGGGAAATAGCCAGGCAAATACATGTTTCTACCTCTATTTGATTTATTTACCAAGTCCCTAAACACTGAACACCATGAATAGGCCTCCTGGGAATACCCTATCCCTATCATTATTCCCAATAGCTAACACAGTTAATATCCTATGTTTTGTTAGAATTTGCCTTTATATTCACCATTTCCTCTCTCCAGAGTCTATCAGTGAGTCTGGCATGTAGTAGGCATTTCTATTTTGTGGAAAGAATTAGTTTTCACAATTCACAGAATACAGTGGTCTCTGCTATATTTCTGTCGCCCCTGCTTTCCTAACTCCGTTAATTCCCCACATCATTAGTACCCCTACTTCTGTCACCCAAGTTCAGATTTTGTGGGACTCCTTCCCCTTGTGAAGATGGCAGTTCTCTTTCCTGGTGTGACTAGTATGTAATATATGTGTTATAGCTCAGGACACATTCTCATACAAATTCAGGCATGGAGGATGAATTTCTACCCTGTGTTGATGTTTAAGAGTTTGATGGTAACAGGTGCTCTTTTCTGACTTCCCTAGGAAGTAGAGTCAAAACAGTGACTTCCAAGTGATCCCTAAGGCTTTTCTCATTTGTGAATTGATCACCAATTTGTCACATGTCACTTTAGGCAAGTCTTTGGCTTTGCCTTCTAAATATCAAATTGTCTTCTTTCCTACTCTTGTCATACTTCAAAAATGGGTGTGATATTTATTCATACAAATTTGTTACTGTAGTATCCAAGGAACTGTAATGCTTAACTTTTCAGAGTTTTTATTAATGCATTGGAAGATTTTCTACACTCATGAGGATTTCAGTCTATTGGAAAATTTTTTATGGAAATTGGTTTTCCCTTGCTTTTGAAATCACACTGTGGTTAATAGCTTAGAGGCAGACCTTTTGAAAGGAAGGTTGATAGGTATGAAGTCTACTCATTTCTCACCTCTACCTCCGTAACCAATATTCAGAGAGAATTCTTGTCAAAGCAACACAGATAACTTCTGAAAATCATCTGCCTTTGCCCTCTTCAAAGATAGACCCACAAAGAAAACTCAATTTTCCTAGTCTTATACTCCCCTTTTCTATTGTTTCCTTTCTAAAATCCCAAAGGCCTGCCTCTACTTTTTTTTCTTGGAAGTGATTATGATTTTTCTTTCTCCACCACTTGTTCTATAATCACTGTCAATATTTGCTTACTGTTTGATAACTCTACTTGCTTAAATTCTGACATCTTTGTTCACCCTTTACAGAATTTCTATGGATTTTCCTTAGACCAATGATTTGACCAACATGTGAAGTGGGGACTGCAGATATTCATGACTTAAAAAGCCACACACAGCAGAAGGTAGAAAAATATTAGAATATAATGAAGATTGTTCTTCATCATATTCATGTAAGTCACATAATGGTCTTCCTTGGAAGATATTGAAATTTCCACTGTTAAGAAAATTTCCCTAAGATGCTGAGAAAGGAATATAAACATTTAATATTAACTATACATATATAAAAATAGGTAATATATATGACCAAATAGATCATATATATATGTATGCCAGATTTCTCACATCTCTATGTACTCAAATTTCACACTTCCCTCTATAACGTGTCCTTGAGGTATCCAGGACCGTTCATAGAGAAGAGGAGTTGCATAGGTCAGAAAGCAAATGACTGTTGAGATCTTTTATCAGTTTCATGGTCAATGCTGTCCTGAAATACATTATGGATCTATTCTATGTTTACTAGTGCATTACAAAGGCAAATGCTATATATTACCTGTCATTGTCCCTAACATTGATTATATAGCAAAAGCTCAGTAAATGTGTGATGCCATTGAGAATATAATATTGTTTCCAATACAAGTTCTGTGTAGTCTTCACTTTCTTCCTCTCACTTATCCATACCATCTCTGCCAGCAGTTTGTAGACCACAGCTTCTTCCAAAAATTGAGAAGGAATTTAAATTCAGTAAAGGCACTCGTCATCCCAAATGCACCTTGATATCCTTCCCCAGTTTTCACTTTTGATGTTCTTGGCCCTTTTCAGAACAGAAGATCAATCTAGCAAAATCAGGAATTCAGGGTCAGTGATTATGATTTTATACTTTGCGTTCTAACTCCCAAACCGCTGCATACAATCTCCTTATCCAGTTTTCTTTAGAAATCTTATATTTTGTAAGCAAAAGTAGTCTAACTTATGCACATGGGTCCTATGCTCTCAACATGGAGTTGTCTTTTGTATTTTTAAATGCATGCACTGTCTTCAGGATGAGGAATGTATTTTCTCTATCTGAATGGCTCAAATATGCTGCTGAAACCTAAGGAAAACCACCACTAGTATCAATATCATCCTCCAGTGGAATTCTTAAAAGAGAGGAGGTTCAGTACCATGAGAAGAGGTAAAGAGGAAGGGCAATTTTATTCTGTAGGCTTTGCCCTATGGTATGGCATGATTGAAAAATGCTGTGAATGAATAACTCTTTGCTTTATTCTCAATTTGTCCAGAGCAAGCCCTTCCCACAATTACTATGACAACTCCTAACAACATCAATACCAGCAGCTTCTACTTTATACTGATGGATCTCCCAGGCCTGGAAAGTGCACATTGCTGGACAGCTATTCCTATCTGTTCAATCTTTATTCTTTCTGTGATTGGAAACATCACCATCATATACATTGTCAAGACTCTGCCTAGCCTTCACACACCTATGTATCTCTTCCTGTCCATGCTCTCAATGGCGGACCTGGGACTCTCAGCATCTACACTGCCTTCCATGGCAGCTGTCTTTCTCCTAGGCCAGAGGAAGGTGGAAGCCTCAACCTGCTTTGTGCAACTCTTCTTCATTCATACTTTTTCAGTCATTGAGTCAGCTGTGCTGTTGGCCATGGCTTTTGACCGCTGTGTGGCTATCCGAGAGCCATTGCGTTATGCCACTATTCTCACAACCAAGTGCATTGGGACCATTGGGCTGGCCATCATTGCCCGTAGTGCTGTCCTCCATCTGCCCTTACCTGTGCTTCTAGGACGACTGCAATTCCAGCCTGTGAGTGCTCTGTCTCATTCCTATTGTGTTCACCCTGATGTTCTAAGACTGGCCAGTTCCAACACTCATGTGAACAGTGGCTTTGGCCTCTTCGTCATGCTCACCACCCTGGGGCTGGATGCTATTCTCATACTTCTCTCCTATGTGCTGATCCTGAAGACAGTGTTGAGCATTGCTTCCAATGCTGAGCGCCTGAAGGCCTTCAACACCTGCATTTCCCACATCTGTGCTGTCCTGTTATTCTATACACCACTAGTCAGCCTGTCCATGATCCATCGCTTTAGAAAAAAGAAACTACCGGCTCAGGTATACATGCTTCTCTCCTATCTGCACTTTCTTGTGCCTCCAATGCTCAACCCAATTGTCTACACTGTCAAAACTAAAGAGATTCGAGTACGTATCCTGAAGATGCTTCACCGCAAAATGCTCTGAGCTACAGGGACAAAATACTAGTGATAACATCTTGATCCAGAGCATAGCTTCTATCTGATCTGTGTCAATTAATTATCCAAAAACACTGACTGAAGGACAATGTGGTCTTTCCCAAGTCATCAAGGCAGTCCCTGTTCAAAGGGGAAAAACATTTTGATTGTTCTGCAAAAGTCAATCTCAATCTGTAAAGGACTGAAATTATGTTTTGCTTTGTTAAGGCTGCCAAAATGCAATATATCAGAAACGGACTGGCTTTGAACAATGGAAACTTATTAGATTACAAGTTACGTTTCTAAGTCCATGAAGATTTTCACATTAAGGCATCAGCAGGAGGATACCTGCTCTGAAGAAAGGCTGCTGGCATGTGGGACCTTTGTCACATGGGAAGGCAAATGTCTGCCATCTTCTAGTCCTTCTTTTTGTTGCATTTAGCTTTTAGCTTCAGAGGCTCTCTAACTCTCAGCTCCTCTGGAGGCTTTTTCTCTGTGAGCTTTTCTTTCTTCCTTTTATTTTTTTTCTGTCCTGTATGCTCTCATAAAGGACTTTAGTAAAAGGATTAAGATTCACCTTGAATGGAGTGAGTCACATCTCAATTGAAATAACCTAACCAAAGTTTCACACCTACAATAGAACATAGCCTTTTCTGGGGTATGTAACAGATTCAAACTAGCACAGGTTATTCTAGGGGAAACTGACAGTCTTGTAAGAGAATATAATTTACAGGTAAAAATAAGATCACAAGAGTAGGACTCAGTGATATCTAAAATGTCTTCTAACTAAAAACCTAGAATCCTACAAAAATTAAGTAAAAAGGGTCTCACTTTGTTCTAGTTCCTGAAAATTTGGCAAATATATAAAATCAGAATGTTTTCCTTCTGACCTGCATAATAAATGTGGATTCCACTGGAAAAATATAAACCAAATAATAATAAACTTCAGAATATTTAGATACATTTAAGAAAATAAAAGTTGTAATAACTGCAGTGCAATGACTTCTGATATAAATCTTACGCAGCTCATTATTTCTTTAAGCTACGGTATACACAAGAGGTGGACATATCCTGCAATATTCTCTAGGCCTTTGGATGAAGTTAAAGCAGTTTTCTTCACTTTCTGATAAATATATGTAAAATTCTGTGTCTTTGTTAAACACCATGAGTAGCCGTACTTTTTGAATGTGAGATTTTTAAATACAACTCAATGTCCCTTAACTCTTTAGGGAAGATTTAAAAAATAATCTTGGTACATAACTTGGGAGGTCAATTTTGTGAAAATTTTCTAGGATCTCTTGAACAAGGTCAGACTAGAGAAACTGATTTCAACACTCTGTCATGACTTTCCTTCTGAACTGAATGTTCATGTAGCTTCTCTGAAGAAATCACTCTATTAAAAATATAACCAAGAAAAGGTCAAGTAAATCTTTCACTTAAATGGAAATACTCTGGGTCAAATTGTATTGTAAGATTATTTACAACGTTGGCATGAAAAGAAGAAAGAAAAGGCATTGTCAGTCTTTGATTCCCCCCCTAAGTAATCGTTCATTGAAAACATATTTGTTCAACTACCCTAGACCACCTCTTATTAAAAATATAAATAAAACAAAATAGAATATAACTTCCTCAGGGTGAAGAGTTTAAATCGATTAGCAGAGTAGGAATGTAAACATAATTCTCCATTGTGTGACAGGTATTTTGGTGGCAGGTGGCACTGTTTACAGGGAGGATCCATTTGAATTGTGGGATTTCTAGAGACACATTGAAATGATCAGTTTTAAGATGAGACAAGAAAGTAAAATTATTTAAACACAGCAAATAAAGCCTTCCTTGAATGGTTCATCTCTCAACAGAGCCTGCCTTAATTTTTGCATTCCAGAAGCACAAAAATAGTTGAAATGCCTTGCAGTTTTTGGTATCTGACCATTAGTTTATCCTATGACTCTGCTTGCAATGCCTGATACTTTTCTTTCTTTGACACCTTCCCAATACCCCCACCCAAAATATGCATTTAGCATTGCCACACTGAAAATGCCTCTTGTTACTCTACCACCACACTCGCTGTTGAACTAGGTGACTATCCTTCATGCTCTAATAATATCTCAATCACACCTCTTTTACTAAGATCTTTCACTCAAGATGATTATATTGAGATTCAACCACGTTTCAATAGTTTATTCCTTTTTATTACTGAATATATTTAATTGCATAAATATAACACAATTCATATTATATATCAAATTTTCATATGGTTAAATGATTAAAAGTTAAAAAATATATCTACCTCCATATTTATCTCATGTAATACTCTGTATTCTTAACATAGGTCCAAATTTATACTGGATAATATTTCCTTCACCTTGAAGATCTTTAAAATTATTTCTAGTGTAGCTTTGGTAATTATGAATTCTACTATTTCATCTTCAATTTTGAAATGATTTTTACTTGATTATAATTATACCTTGGAAGCTTTTCTTCTTATAATAATTTTGAAATATCATTTCTTGGTTATAACTTCTTTATCTGACAGTAAGAAATCTGAATCCTATTATCTACAATTTATTTTTGAATCCATTCTTCTCTAGTACAATATTAAATAATTATTAAGAAATTAAATAACATTATTATTCTATTATAACCCAAAGCAAAAAATAAATGTCTGTGCATGAGCCCATACTGATATAAAAAAGCAACTAAAGAAATAAATGGAGAGAAGGAATAACTCTTCCTTGTAGAAAAAAATCCAAATAATAAAAATGAGGGAAATATAAAATTAATATTACAACACCACAATAATAATTGCTGCAGACATGATTTACTGAGGAAGGCTAAACTAATAGGTGAAACTTTAAGAAGAAATAGGATATTTGCATCGTTCAATTTACCTTACTGAAAAATTTAGTAATTACTGTACCATATCAAATTCTTTGATCCTTCCGGAGGTGGACTTAAATTCTCCTCCTCTTGATTATAAGTGGGACTCAATGACTCTTTTCTAACCAACAGAGCACAGAGGTAAGACAAACAAACAAACAAAAACTTTGTAATGAATAAACCTGGCAGTTACCAATTTAACCAAATAATCAAGTTTGCATCACCTGTAATATGTCATGTTGACATCATGTAGTCACTGATATAATGTGATGAGTAATATCCTTGTCCTAAATTCATACTCCAGGTTATTATGAAAAATATTAGATAAACCCAAATGCAGAGATATTCTACAGGATAACTGATAAGTATTTGTTTTTTCAAAATGTCAAAGTCATGAAAGAATGAGGAAAGAGCAAGAAACCATACCGAAGGAGACAAAAGTAACATGATGAAAAAAATGAAAGTTAGTATTCTGGATTGAGTTGTGGAAGAGAAAAAAAGATATTATTGGAAACCCTCGTGAGATTAGAAGATAGTCTGTAGTTTAGTTAATGGTTTTGTACCAGTGTTAATTTCTTAGTTTTAGTAAGTTTATTATGGCTAATTTCTTAGTTTTAATAAGTTTATTGTGGTAATCAAAAGTGTTAACAGGATAAACTGGGTGATGGGTGTACAACTCTCATGTAAATTTAAAATATTTCAAAATAAAAATTAAAAAATATAAGAGAAAAAGCATTCCACCATTTGAAGCCATGCATTATTTTTGTCATGAAAATACAGAGTCCATTCTTATCACTGTTCTCTAGTCCATAGTATATATTTACTCTCTAGCTGCTTTCAAGATGTTTATATTAGTCTTTGATTTTTAGCTGTTTAAATTTGATGTGTCTAGGTGGAATTTTTTCATTGCTAATGACCCTTGGGAGCATTATTATTTCTTGTGTATTCTTGTGTATTCAATGACCTTGAATTTGTGTATTATTTCTGTTTGTGGAATAATGGAAGCTATTCAACTATTATTTCTAAAACTTCTTTCCTGCCACAATTCTCCATTTTTTTCCTTCTCTGACTATACTCACATTATTGTTTGATTTAATATTAGTATATAGTTCATTGAGTACCTGTCAATATATTTTTCAGTGCTTTCTTTCTTTGCCTTGGTTTGGAATGTTTCTCTTGACCTGTCTCCATACGTCACTGAAATTTGTTTATTTTTCTTCAGTTCCCAACACGTTGATAACATATTATAATCTTATGAAGTGATTTTTTTCTTTTAATTCAGGTATTATATTTTTCATTCTGTAATTACCATTGGCTTCATTTATATAGTTTTCATTTCTCTATTTCCTATCTGGTAACTATGTCTATATTTGTATTTAAGTGTCTAAATATATCTATCATATCTGTTTTGAAGTAATTTTCTTCTAATTCAAAAATTTTGTGTTCATCCTGGATCTCCTTCTATGGCTGTTTTGTTTTATTTTGACTCTGAGCAATGTTTTTACTTCTTTATTTGTCTATTTTGTGTGTGTGTGTATTGGGTATCATTGATACCATTTATTGGTAGTCTGGATCATACTATCTTTTTCTTTTTTTTTTTGTGCACTGTTCCTGAAAGTACTGCAATACCAGGTCAATACATGGAGTGGACGGAGCGAGCTCCTATTCCACCTCCCTGCTCCAAAAATTCATTCAATACATTCTCCTTGGACAGAGGACGCATCAGTTACCAAACTGATAAGAACAGATACTACACTTGATCTTAGCCAAAAGGCAGAGAAGCAATGGCTCATATTATCTTATATAAAGGGAGTCAAGATTTGTTCTGGCAGTCAGTAAACTTACTGGAGGATCATTTTGATGCTTTTGCATTTGGTTTTTAAGTGTTATAAGGGTGGATAATTATTAGTCCTTACTCTAAGTTTCAATAGTCTTACTCTTACGATGTGGCGTTTCTAGGATTTCAAATCAAAACCTACAGTATTCAAAGACATCTGTCCTTGGGATGCAAGGGTAGTTCAGTGGTAAAATTTTCGCTTGCTATGCAGGAGACCCAGGTTCAATTCCTGGCCCATGAACTCCCTCCTCCCTCCCAAAAAAGACCAAAAAAAGTCTGTTCACTCTCTCTGCAAAAATTCCAGTGTTCCTCCTGTATTGTATAAAATCTAGACTCTCCATTCAATTTATAGCCCATCCTTGCCTGCCAGTAGTTGTTCTCTGCCAAGTCTTCTGGAGTCATGCCCTATGGATTTGCATCTTAGCATTTTGTCAAAAATGCAAGTGAATATCTAAGTAGGGCTCCTTCTTCTGCAGTGACTTCCTATCCAGTAGTTGCTCCAAATTTTAATTCATCTTACTGTATCTGAGATCTGATCTCTGTCCTCTGTGTCTTCAGCAAAGGGAGATTGCTCTCTATTGCATCCAGATTTCCTTTTTAGGCTAGTAAAATGCTGATAGGCAGAAAATTGGGGTGACTATTGAGTTCTTATTGTTGAAAGCATTCTCAGGTCTCTGTATAGTATCACATTCATCCTTTTGTTTTACAAAGGACTGTGTCCACAAAAACAGAAACTGTTATTTTAGTTTTGCTTTACAACTATATGGTGAAACAGGTAATTTTTACAATACATTATTTTGGAGGGCATGAATTGTCTGCCTTGGTAGTCAATGCTGTGGTTAGTATTTTGTTATCTATTAAACTACAGAAACATGTCTTAAAAGCTGGAAAGTCCTTAATTTTACTAAGCTTTTATTATTTCTGATGCAACCAGAGGAATTTTATTTATTAGTACTTGTATGAAAGTTGTAATAATTATTATGGAATAAATAAACAATGTGTACTTTTTGAACTATGGTAAATGATTTACATATATTAGTGTGTGAAACACAATATTATTGTTTCATATAATTTTATTGCATATGAATTATATTTCACATAAATATTAAACATTAGAGATAACTATGTAAGTATTGCCAGATATTGTTCCAAATTCTTTAATGAATTATTCCATCTAATCCTCACAATAGTCCTATGCATTGGTTTCTCTCATCCAAATCTCAAAGATGGGGAAACTTGTGTCATTGAGACGTTAAATAGCATATTCAAAATCTCAGAGTTCTTAAGTGACAGAGTTGAGATTCAAGCCCACACAATTTACCCAAGGCCAATATTCTTTTTTTTTTTTAATTTTTTATTAATTAAAAAAATTATAAGAAACAAACATTCCCAACATATACACTTAGCAATTCACAATATCATCACGTAGTTGCATATTCATCATCATGATCATTTCCCAGAACATTAGCATCAATTCCAAAAAAGAAATAAAAAGACAACAGAAAAATATAACAAACAGAAAAAAAATTTTTTTGCAGGCCATACCTCTACTGATCCCTTTCATTGATCACTAGCATTTCAAATTAAATCTATTTTAACATTTGTTCCCCCTATTATTTATTTTTATTCCATATGTTCCTCTCATCTGTCGACAAGGTAGATAAAAGGAGCATCAGACACAAGGTTTTCACAATCACACAGTCCCATTGTGAAAGCTATATCATTATACAATCATCAGCAAGAAACATGACTACTGGAATACAGCTCTACATTTTCAAGCAGTTCCCTCCACCCTCTCCATTACATCTTGGATAACAAGGTAATATCTACTTAATGCATAAGAATAACCTCCAGGATAACCTCTCAACTTTGTTTGGAATCTCTCAGCCATTGACACTTTGTCTCGTTTCACTCTTCCTCCTTTTGGTCGAGAAGGTTTTCTCAATCCCTTGATGCTGGGTCTCAGCTCATTCTAGAGTTTTTCTCAATCCCTTGATGCTGAATCTCAGCTCATTCTGGGATTTCTTTCCCACGTTGCCAGGAAGATCCACACCCCTGGTAGTCATGTTCCATGTAGACAGGGGGAGGGTGGTGAGTCTGCTTGCTGTGTTGGCTGGAGAGAGAAGCAGGGCCAATATTCTTAACTATTACATCCATTTCCTCCCAATGCTTATACTAGGATATTTTATATCCATGAAACATGAAGCTCAGAGAGCTTATTCAACCTGTATAACTGCAAGTGGTAGAGACCATCTTCAACTCAGGTCTCTCTAGTATTGTACTTTATATTCCCAAACACACCAGTTCTTTTTAACTATAAAGGAAGGAAACTTAGCAACCAAAGAATTCAGACTTGTACTGGGCCCAAGGATTTCCCAATCACAGTGGGTGTCTTTATAATTTGTTTGGCAGAGACATGGTTAAAGTCAGTTTCTGCCCCAAAGCCCATGGTGCCTGTTAAGCTCTTCAGGGGATGATGCCCGGGACGACTGGTTTACTGTAAAATTATTCCCCATTGAGGAATCCCTGCAGTTGGACTCCTGAGAAGGGAGAGAAGTGTTTTCAGCCTTTATCTCTGCGTGGGTGAGTCAATAAGGTGGGTTGCAAAGTAAAGAGCAAAAGCCATCTGCCAAAGTTCTTGTTAGTACACTTTTAAGAAGAGTGTTAATATGTTTTCAATTAGGACCCTGAGAAAGGATGGTACAGCAAACATTTAGAGGGAAAAAAGTATCTCTTCACCTTCAGGTGTTCTCAGAGTTTAAATTTTCTGAAGACTTCATCAAATATGCATCATGACAGGGGACACAAGTAAATGTTGAAGTGGGAGATGGACTGTTAACTCACCATTAAAAGTTTTCCACGTCTTAAATACATCCTGATATATGAGTACTTGACTCTCTGGGCAAACTGATTCTTTGCCACTGAAGGGAAAAAAGTTGAGATGAAGTAAAGTTTGAGTAACAAATGGCATAGGGAGTTGCTGGTTTGTTTCAGCAAATTTTTGTTTCAAAATTTGTTTCAGCAAATATTTGAAAAGATATTACCTTTCTTCTTGCAAGAAGGAAGGTGCGAAAGATATAATCTTAATTAATAAACCTAAGGTGATTAACCTTAAATATAATTATTTGTAAGTCTTTGAGGAATCGTCCTTGAAACAGCTCTTAACATGTTGATCATGGTAAGTACATTTAAGAATAATTAAAGAACAGACAAACATTGACAATTGCCATTACTTTTCTAAGTGCTTTACAGGATACTAGAAATTCTCCACCCACTGTTATAGTGTATCATAAAATAAATCTGTGATATTGACGCGCTATAAAAATTAGTACAACTACCTCACTCCCCTTTTTTAGAAGATGAGAAAACTGAAATCAATGTGGTATATGTGAGTGTATGTACATAATGTGAGAAGAGAATCTTTTGTGAATGAAACCCAGTGTCTTATCACTATCACAACTTTCTATGAGCTCTTTATACTGTTGATTGAATCTTAATGCGATTTCACAAGAAAACAGACATTGACATCAGAAAATCCAGGACAGCTTCCTTCTTTCTCTGCTCCATGAACCCAGATATTTGTAGAAATGTTTGAAAAATCTGTTTACCAGCCAAAAGAAACAGCTATTGTATGCCAGAAGCTTAGAGTATGTTGTGAAATAACTCATGCTTAATCCTCTGTCACTGATGTTCAACTGTTCTTAGCAGATTGGATATGAATATGTGAATAAATTAAGGATAAAAATATATTTGAAGTTGATATTTTACTGTATGCCAATTTATGGAAGTTCTGAGTTAAGGAATTTGTCCAAGAACCCTCCACCATACACACACTGAATGGTGTAGTTAGGACTAGCAGGTGCCTGCCTTATCAACCACACTATTACACTTATTATCATTAAATTCCTTCATTCAACAAGTATTTCTTAAAAATTAAAACAAGGAAAAGTGTCACATCAATACCACAAACACAAGCTCACCAAGATGAGTATGAAATATAAAAAAATGATAATTGAGACATATTTCAAATTTATGAACATCTCAATACTTTTTTAGCATATTTCTTTTTCTTGAAGCCTTAGTAAATGCAATAAATTAGAAGTCCTGATTCTGCTCACACTAAGAGCATTTGCTCTGCGTGTAATATCTCTGCATGTGATATCTTTGGGTGAAGCAAGGAACATTTCACTTTATTAAAGAAATGTTAAAGATTTTCTCTGGGTTTGAAAAAACTAAAAATTGAATGTAGGATGGGAAATTCATAAAGAGCATTCACAGACTTAATTTAATTTGAGTGTATAATTCTCAACCAAAGTCTCAAGTTATTTCTTTACCTTGTTTCAGATTTTTTCCATCTGTCAGTAACTAGAGATTCATAAAGCTATATTGAGGGTAAGACAACTTGCCCCACTTCCTAGAGCAGAAGAGGTTAGCCAGCATATTTATTAACTTAGTCCTTTGCCCCAACAAACTACCAGCTACAAAAAAAAAATGTAGTCCTGGTATTTTACAACTGCCATGTATTTTCAGTTCTTTAACCATCTGTGATTACATACTTTGGGGCATCCCAAAGAACATGTTTTTGCATCTAGCTATGCTTGCACCATGTCACAGCTGAGCACTGAAGAGTGAGGTTTCTTCTTTGTCTGAGACATTCAGAGTCACTAGATATATATTCAGTACAGCAATGAATTATGGTATTTTTGTTTTGTTTTGTTGTGTTTGTTTTCTTAATAAGTGAAATGCAATTTTCTTAAGTGATTTTGTTGGTTCTAGTTCTCTCTGTTCTCTAATCTCTTATACTTCTATCACAAATTCAGTTATAGCTATAGCTTATTAACTCAAGCGCTAATAATTTGAGTTTTTACTAACACTTCCCTACAAATCTCTTACCAATCATTGACACACTCATACATGCACACACATCTGCATTTTTCTGGCTCCTTCTTGCTGTTAATGTTTATCCCAAATGCCATTTCCTCAGAGACCTATCTCCTAAACTCTTAGTCTAATATAATATCACCTTCTCTTTCTACATTGTTTTATTTCCTCACATATATAAAATAAACTTGACTCTAATACTTCCTTTATTATTGGTGCCTTAATACTCTTTCAAATCTTCTATTTATACTTGCAGAACAGTGCCTGTGACCGCTTAATTATTCAATGAAAATACAGACATCTAATATGGATATAATATGGTAAATTGATAGAGGAAAAACCAAAAGGGACCAACGTACAAGATATGACAAATTAAGAATTATTGGCAGTCTTCAGTTTTTACTTTTATATAAGGATGAGGTCTGTGAACCCTTCATCAAGAACCAGTTTTGTCTTAGCTACAGGCAACAATATCCAGAGTGCAAAGCTCTGAGTCAGCTGGAATTAGGTTTCCCTTTATGACCCCTGTAGCTTTGGGAAAGTTATATACTGGAGTTCTTATAGACTAAGTTTCTTATTCTTGACATTAGATATAAAAACAAAAAAACCTCTGTCAATTTCTGAGTGTTGAGATTTTTTAATTATCTTCATAAAGTGCTTTAAGTGAAATCCAAATGTAATGCATTGTGCTTAAGACATTGTTACCTGCAGAAGAGAAGTGGCAGGATCGACTATGTCAGCCTACTTTTAAAGACAGGAAAACTGGACTGTGTATCTTAAAACAGATTGCCAGAAAGGGAATAAAACAGAGAAAACCAGTGTCACCTCAAACAAACAAAAAACACAAAAATCTTCCAAATATGTATTTAAAATCCCTCAAAATTAAATCTTCCTTACTATTTATTCATTAATATTCCTAGAAAACTCCAGAAATCTTCTGTGTTTATGATTAGGAGGAAAGAGGAAAAGCTTTCTCATGGAATTCTCCTATACTGTGTCGTCAAAAGAGAAAACTCATACTTGATTAAACCTCAGGGAGGTGGCTGAGACAGCAGGAGATGAAATAGTATCCAATGAACAAGAGAGCAAACATATAGAGGCAAGAATATCAAACCCCAGATTGTGGTATTATAAGTGAATCAAAACCACGATGCATTGGCAAGTAATTGTCCATTTCTAATTTCTGGATTCTTATTAGTAGAATCCTGGATAGTTCAAGATTAGCTTTAAGGCACCCACTTTGCCATTCTATGAGTTAGGAATTATTTATTTTACTCATGTACCACATAAAGAGATCCACTCAGAGAATTAGAAATACTTAGATAATGTATAAAATATTTGTTATTGGTTGACTTTCCGATTGTGTATGTGTATTTGTGTGCTCATTTCCAATTGTGTACATGTATTTGTGTGCTCGTACAAGAATGTTGTATTGGTGTGCTCTCACAAAAATGTTGACATACTAAAAGAATTATTTTTTAATTATGACAATGTCTGCAAATTTCTCTTATTTGCCACATGGTATGAATACCTATTGAAAGGCAGTGTAAAATGATGAAAGGAGAACATGACAGGAAGCGAGGACTCCTGGATTCTTACCCCAAGTTTGAAGTTTTGTGTCTGAATTTAAAATTCATTTCCCAATATGTATAATGAACAGTGGAAACCAAGTCTGTCTCAGTCACTTTATAGAACCATGTTGCAAACTCTGTGATGTGGGGTATGTTTTTTTGTGTGGCTCCTGAGCCAGGCTTACCATGTATAATACAAGATTTCATCTAGCTGTACAAACATGCCTTTATTTAAGGACCTCATCTATGGACCAGGAAGACTTCTTGGGCAAATTATAAGGGCATGGATTTTCAAAGAGCTATTTTGGGGAGTTTTGTAAAGAATGGGCTGCTACTACATGTCATGACTCAACAATTCATTTCATTGTAGGATCTGTGAATACACTAAAGTTTGGAGTTCTGCCCCTCCAGATCAATATGTCATCTTCCAACCACACCGGCAGCTACTTCTTTCTCACAGGCCTCCCAGGCCTTGAGGCTGTGCACACCTGGCTCTCCATCCCTCTGTGTGCCATGTATGTGGCATCTCTGACAGGGAACAGCCTGATCCTGTGGGTGGTGAGGTCAGAGCCCTCCCTACACCAGCCCATGTATTACTTCCTGTCCATGCTAGCAGTGACCGACCTGGGCCTGTCTGCTTCCACACTGCCCTCCATGCTCACCATCTACATGCTGGGCCTAAGGGAGGTGGCAGTGGATGCGTGCTTGGCTCAGCTCTTCTTCATACACACCTTCTCCATCATGGAATCCTCTGTGCTGCTGACAATGGCCATGGACCGTTTTGTGGCCATCAGCAACCCGCTGCACTATGGCACCATCCTTACGAGCTCCAGGATCACCAGCTTGGGCCTGGCCATCATGGTGCGCAGTATCGGTCTCCACATCCCAGCCCCCATCATGCTCAAGAAGCTGCCTTACTGCCGGAATCACCAACTGTCCCATTCCTACTGTCTACACCCAGACGTTATGAAGTTGGCCTGTGCTGACACCCACATCAATAGTGCCTATGGTCTCTTTGTCGTGCTTTCCACTCTGGGCATGGACTCAGTGCTCATTGTGCTCTCCTATGGGCTGATCTTACAAACAGTGCTGTCCATTGCCTCCAAGGCTGAGCGCCTCAAAGCCCTCAACACCTGTGTCTCCCACATCTGTGCTGTGCTGCTCTTCTACACACCTATGATTGGCCTGTCCATGATGCACAGATTTAGGAAGCAGGCTTCCCCATGCAGTCACATAGTGCTCTCCTATCTTCACTTTCTCACACCTCCAGTACTCAATCCAGTTGTTTACACCATCAAGACCAAACAGATCCGATTAAGGATGCGGCGCCTCTTTCAATTGGGTGGCGTTGGTATCAGAGTCAGCCAGCATCATTAAATCTTTGATGTACTGAGAAAAGGCTGGATAGTCTCTAGTCATAATTGCTGTGTACTGAGCCACTGAGACACAGCAAGCCACGTAGTGATGAAGAGACTGTAAAGAGGTGACACCATCCTTTTCCATGTGAAGTCATCTCACTCTTGGTAAAAAAATGATCTGCCTTCTCATTTATTTAGTCTTTCATTAAACAAAGTTTAATTGAGCATCTGTCATGCTCAATACATTATTACAGGCCTTGGAAATAGAAATATAACTAAGATATGTTATGAAAATTACAGATACATATATATGAAAATATATATATGAAAATATATATATATATATATATATATATATATATATATATATATATATGTAGGATAGGCTCACTTAACTTAAATTTCCATAAAGGAAGCTACTATACTAAGTAGAGATGACCCATTAAACATTTTACTTAGGATCTTTACAAATGTGTAAATATACACATAGTGTTTTGCCTTAGAGCTGAAGAGAAAGAATTTTTGGCAAAGGGAGATGATTGGCAGGTTTGAGATTCAATAACAAAAGAAGCATTTTGGAAAACTCCCACTAAAATATACTTCCCAAGCAGACAGGGATTCTTTCTCTCTTGTTCACCATTTCACCCCCTCTTCTGGATGAAATACTTTGCATATATTAGGGTTTACGGTTGTATTTTTTGGATGAAAGAATGAATAGAAAAATGAATTATATTTAAATTTTTTTTATTAGATAAGATTCAGTCTTACAGAAAAATCATGCAGAAAATGCAGAGTTCCCATATACCCCCATCATGAATGCAGTTTTCCATATTATTAATACTTTGCTTTAGTGTGGTAACTTTGTTACAATTAATGAAACAATATGATAGTTATTATACTATTAACTGTAGTCTATAGTTTACATTAGGGTTCACTATTTGTGGCCTATAATCCTGTGTGTTTTTTATTTTTAAATTTTTATTCTGATAACATGTGTACAACCTAAAATTTACCCTTTTAACAAAATGTAAATATATAATTCATTATTGTGAGTTATATAGTTTGAATTATATATTGTGTATTATATATATTCGTAATTCATTAGTCACAATGTTGTGCTACCTTCCCCATTAGCCATACCAAAACTTTTCCACCACCCCTAACAGAAACTCTGTATCAATTAAGCATTAACTCCTTATTCCCTTGCCTTACCCTGCCCTTGGCAACCTGTATTCTACTTTCTGATTCTTTGAATTTGCTTATACCATTATATTATGAAAAATGCAAAATTATATTATGAAAATGATCAGTGCGATCATACAATCTTTTTGTTTTTGGCTTATTTCACTCGGCATGATGATTTCAAGTTTCATCCACATTGTTGCATGTATCAGGACTAGATTCCCTTTTATGGCAGGACAATAAGACATTGCATATATACATCCCATTTGTTTATCCATTAGTCTATTGATGGACACCGAGGTTGCTACTATCTTTTGTCATTTATGCATGATGCTTCTATGAAAATGGTATGCAAATATCTGTTTAAATCCCTGCTTTTGATTCATTTGGGTATATACCTAGAAGTATGATTGAAAAGGCACATGGCAACTCTGTACTTAACTTTCTAAGGAACTGCTAAACTCTTTTCCAGAGCACCTGCAACATTTTATATTCACACCCAGAAAAATGAGTGCTTCTATTTCTCTACATCTTCTGTAACACTTCCTTTTCATTTTTTAATAGTAGCCATTGTGTGGGTGTGAAATGGTATCTCATTGTGGTTGTGATTGAATTACTAATGATGAAGAGCATGTTTATGGTGCTTATGGGCCATTGGTATATTTTCTTTGAAGAAATTTCTATTTAAGTCTTTTGCCCATTTTCTAATCGAGTTGTTTGTTTCTTTTTGTTGAGTTGTATGATTTCTTTGTAAAATCTGGATTTTTAACCCCTATTGGATTATGAGGTTTACAGATATTTTCTCCCATTATATAGATCGTCTTTTTATTTTCATACTGAAGTCCTTTGATGGGCAGTTCTTTTTTTTTTTTATTTTGATAAAGCCCTTTTTAAATTATGTTTTATTTTTGTTTTTTTCTGCATTTGGTGTAGTATTTAAGAAACCACTGCTTTAAAAAAGGTCCTGAAGATGCTTCTCTGTATTTTCCTTTAGAAGTTAATAGTTTTAGTTCCCACACTAATGACATGGTAGGCATGATCATGATTGTGTCTTCACGTTTTAAAGCCAACTCAGGACATGACTCCCACAAATCTCAAAATAATGGGGAATTTCTATGTCTCCTGTACACAGTATTTTAAGTAAATGGCCATATGACCCTTTTCAGGAGTACTGTGCATAGGTGTGAACCACTATAATTTTCTTCCTCCTGGGAATTCAACTTCTTCTTTGCTCAGTGAGTGCCAGGTCCAAAAGCTGGTTGAAATCTAAAAACCAAGCAAAATACTATGCTTTGTCTGGGGGACATTATCCTCAGCCATCCTAATTCTCTACTTTGATACAAATTGGAGATGTTACAAATTGAGTAGCATTCTTTTGGAAAGCCCATTCATTTGTCTCCTTGGGGCACTATGTTATATTAACAATTTGCACAATTCTCTCTGAACCCAACTCCCCTGGGTGCTTGCCCTTTATTATATAATTATATCTACCTATGTCCTGATGGATTAGTACTAGCAACTGGCACTGTTTCTGTCCTATCATTACCACACAGCCTACATCTGCATCAACCCTATACATAAAATCTACCACTGAAGTCCTTAGAATATTTGTATTTCCCTCTGCAGAGCATTTATTATGTACTTGGTTATAGGGAACACTCCAATTCTTAACATTGGATAGAAACTTATAGCAAGTTTACTAGCAGTACCTACATGTCTACTTCTATAAACTTTTTCATTGTTTGTTCCAACTCATGCCCCAGAAGTTCAAGCATTTCAACCTTGTTTAGTATGAGCCATCACATTCCCCTGCTCCAATGAGTCATCATATAATTGTGTTTGCACCATCTTCTGAGGTCCTTGCCCTCTAATATATGAATCTAGGGAGATTGAGCTCAGTTCAATAAACTCTCTCTTTCTAATTGTAGATCCTTCATCATTTGGTCAAACACCTCAGCATACAATCCCTTACATAACCTGTGGTTCTCACCAGGAGATGTTCCCTAGGTCTTCAGCAGGTAATTGGCTGGATTACAGTGTGACTTAACTATAGTACAGATCTAGAGACCAAGAAGGACATTGGTGGAATCAGGGCAAGATGGCCACACAGTGAGGTGTGGAATTCAGTTTGTCCTCCAGAGCAGCTATTAAATATTGAAGAACTGTATGGAACAACTGCTGGGGGGGCATCAGTAACTGGACACACATCATACAACAGTCTGGAATGTGGGGAACAGGTGAGATCTCAAGAAAAGGGGGTATATAGAGCCTGGGGATACATAGAGCTGCACACTAAACCAAGCTTATGATTGGCAAACTTGGAGTTCAGGCATCTGGCTCTCAAAGCCTTTTCCCTTTTTTTTTGTTTTTTTTTAAATATCTTAACAGCTCATTAAATTTCAGGCTCCAGAATTTCTCTAGGCAAGGGCCTAACTAAGGCATGTCTGAGAGACAGGGTAACTCATCAGATGAAAAAGAGTTATTTCCCTAAATTAACAATTGGAATGGAGGCCCTCCTTCAGGAAATTTAGGCTCCAGGTACTGGGAAAACAGAAGAAATAAAAGCTCACCTACTACTACTCGAAAACATTCCTGGCAGGGAAAGTCTGCTGAAATTAAAGGCACTGAATCACTTTACACTGGTGGAAAGCTGTGGACAGAGAAGCACAACATGCTAGGCAGGATAGGAAAAGCATAGAGTCTAGAGGTTTCATAGGAAAGTTTGACAAGCTGCTGGATCTCACCTTCAGGGAAAACTGATGCTGGCTATTCTCTCTTCTTGAGATGTGGGACTGTCTGGTCTGGGAAAATCTGATTGAGTTTGATAACATCTAATGAGACTCTAAAAAAAAAAGAGCCTCCCTATAGGCAAGGCAAGAAACAGAAAAACAAGAACTAAAAAATTCTGATCAGTTAAAGAGAATGTATGCTAGAGGTCCAGAACAAGTTCAACTGAATGTCAAAGAACAGATAGAAAACAAAGCCATCCAGCAAGAAAATCTTAGGTAAAAGAGTGAAAGCAATGCCCCAAATAAACTAAGAAGATCAAATGCCTAGACACCAGCAGAAAATAACAAGTCATACTAGGAAAATCACAGATATGGCTCAACAGTGGAACAGACCAAAACTCCAAATGAGATTCAAGAGTTGAAACAACTAATTCATGACGTTTCAACAGACTTGCAAAATCTCATCAAAAATCAAATCTATGAGTTGAAGGAGGTTATAAAGAAGACATTCGGTGATCATAAAGAAAAACTCAAATTTTTAAAAAAACAAATCACATAACTTATGAGAATGAGAATGAAAGGCACAATAGAAGAGATGAAAAAGAAAAAGGAAAACTACAACAATAGGTTTGAAGAGGCAGAAAAAAGGATTAGTGAACAAGAGGATTGGACATCTGAAATCTGACCACAAAACAAAATATAGGGAAATGAATGGAAAAAAATATGAACAGAGTCTCAGGGAATTGAATGAAAACATGAAGTGCATGAATATACATGCTGTGGGTGTTCCAGAAGGAGAAGAGAAGGGAAAAGCAATAGAAATACTTTTGAAGGAAATAATCAATGAAAATTACTCATCTCTTATGAAACATAAAAAATTACAGATACAAGAAGTACAGCATAGTCTGAACAGAATAAATACAAATAGACCTACTCCAAGACATTTATCACTCAGATTTTCAAATGTCAAAGACAGTGAGAGAATTTTGAAAGCAGAAAGAGAAAAGAAATCCATCACTTACAAAGGAAGCTAATAAGTCTATAGGTACATTTCTCAGCAGAAGCCATGGAGGTGAGAAGGCAGTGGTATAATGTATTTAAGGTTCTGAAAGAGAGAAACTGCCAAACAAGTATGCTATACCCAGCAAAACTGTCCTTCAAAAATGAGGGGGAGTTGGTATGAGGGCAGTTCAGTGGTAGAATTCTCAACTGCCATGTGGAGGACTCAGGTTCAATTAATGGCCCTTGCACTTCTCCAAAAAACAAACAAGAAAACAAAACAAACAAAAATTCGACAAATGGTGCTGCAAAGACAGAATACCCACATGAATAAAGAATCAAATGTGACCCCTGCCATACAGTATACAAAATATAAAATCCCCAATCAGAACACATAGACTAGCAGAATAGATTAAAAAAAAAAAAACAGGAGCTATCTATATACTGTCTACAGAAGACTCACTTTAGATGCAATGACAAAAATAGGTTGAAAATGAAAAGTAAGGAAAACATATTTCATGCAAACAACAATAAGAGAAGAGCAGGGGTAGCTTTATCAATATTTGACAAATTACACTTCAAATGCAAAACAATCAAGAAACAAAGAAGGACACAATGGATTAATTAAAGGACAAATCAACAAGAAGATATAACCATCATACATATTTAGATACTGAGCCAGAGTGCTCCAAAATACATGAAGCAAACACTAACAACATTGAAGCAATAAGTAAATACCTCTTCCATAATAGTTGGAGATTTCAATTCTACACATTCATCAATGGCTAGAACTTCTAGACAGAGGATCAATAAGCAAACAGAAGATTTAAATAATATGATAAATGAGCTAGACTTAACACACATTAACAGAACTCTTATAGACCATATGCCGGTCAAAAAACAGGTCTCAATACATTTTATAATGTTGAAATTATACAAAACTGGTTTTTTGGATCATAATGGAAATGAAGTTGGAAATCAGTAACAGGCAGAGGGCCAGAAAATGCACAAAAAATGTGGAGGCTATAAAGCACACTCTTAAACAACTAGTGGGTCAAGGAAAAAATTACAAGAGAAATCAGTAAATATCTTGAAGCAAAAGAAAATGAAAGCACAACATATCAAAATTTATAGGATGCAGCAAAGGTAGTGCTGAGAGGGAAATTTATTACCTTAAATATTTATGTTAAAACAAGAAGACAGAGGGTGGTGCAATAGTGGCTCAGTGGCAGAATTCTTGCCTGCCATGCCAGAGACCCAAGTTTGATTCCTGGAGCCTACCCATGCCAAAAAAGAGAAGAAAAAAATTTTTTAAAAAAGAAGAAAATGCAAAAATTAAGGAATTAGGTGTTCATTTGGAAGAATTAGAGAAAGAATACCAATAACCCCAAAGCAAACACAAGGAAAGAAATAACAAAGATTAGAGTAGAAATAAATAAAATCAAGAATATGAAAACAATAAAAAAAAAATCAACAAGGCCAGAAATTTGTTGTTTGATAAAATCAATAAAATTCATAAACCTTTAGCTAGGCTTTAAAAAGAAGAAAGATGATGTTAATAAATAAAATTAGAAATGGAAGAGGGGACATAACCAATGACTTGCAGAAATAAAGGAGGAAATGAGAGTATACTGTGAGCAACTATATGCTAATAAACTAGACAATACAGATGAAATTGACAACTTCCTATAAAGGCATGAACAACCAACATTGATGCAAGAAGAAATGGACAACCTCAACAAACCTATTACAAGTGAAGAGATTTAATCAGTCATCAAAAATTTCCCGGAAAAGAAAAGTCCAGGACCAAATGGCTTCACATGTAAAGCTACCAAGCATTCAAGAAAGAATTAGTACCAATCCTGCTCAAACTCTTCAAAAAATGTGAAGAGGAAGTAAAGCTAATCTAACGCATTCTATGATGCCAATATCACACTAAAACCAAAGACAAAGATATCACAAGAAAAGGAAATTACAGACAAATCACTTAAATGAATATATATACAAAATTCCTGAACAGAATATTTGCAAATCGACTCCAGCAGCACATTAAAAGAATTATACACATGACTAAGTGGGATTTATTCCAGGTATGCAAGGCTGGTTCCAAACAAGTAAATCAATTTATATAATATATATCATATCAATAACCAAATGCTCATCTTAATTGATGCAGAAAAGGGATTTGACAAAATTGAACATCTTTCTTCATGAAAACACTTAAAATGACAGGAATAGAAGATAACTTTCTCAAATGATAAAGGGAATATATGAAAAAAGCCACAGCTAACATCCTCAATGTGGAAAGACTGAAAACTTTCCCTCTAAGATCAGGAACAAGGCAAGGATGCCCACTGTCATCATTGTTATTCAACATTGTGCTGGAAGTTCAAGTCAAAGCACGTAGATAAGGAAAAGAAATAAAAGGCACCACCCAAATTGGAAAGAAAGAATTAAAACTTTCCCTGTTACAGGTGATGTGATACTATATTTTGAAAATCCTGACAAATCTAAGGAGAGCTGCTAGAGCAAATAAATGAGTACTGCAAAGTGGTAGGGTTCAAGATCTGTATGCAAATATCAGTAATGTCTTTATGTATCAACAGTGAGCAATCTGAGGAGGAAATCAAGAAAAAAAATCCATTTAGAATAGCAACCAAAAGAATCAAATATTTAGGAATAAATTTAATGAAGAATACAAAAGACCTAATCACAGAAAATGACAAGAAATCATTAAAAGAAATCATGGAAGACTTAATAAATGGAAAGGCATAGTGTGTTCATGGATTGGAAGACTAAATATAGTTAAGATGTCAATTCTACCTAAACTGATTTATAGTTTCAATGTGATACTAATTAAAATCCCAACAATTTACTTGACAGAAATAGAAAAAAAAATAACCAAATTTATTTGGAAGGGCAGGGTGCCATGACTAGCTAAAAATACACTGAAAAAGAAAAATAGTGTGGTAGGTCTCATATTACCTGAATGTAAAACATATTATGAAGCTACAGTGGTCAAAAAAGCATGATACTGGTATAAAATAGATATGCTGACCAATGTAATCAAATTGAGTGTTCAGAAATAGTCCTTCTCATCTATAGACAATTAATCTTTGATAAGAGGTCAAGCCAACGCAACTGGGACAGAGCATCCTCGTCAATAAGCTGTGTTTGAAGAACTGGATATGTATATGTAAAGAATGAAAGATGAACCATATCTTACACACTTTATAAAAATTAACTAACAATGGATCAAAGACCTAAACATTACAGTTAAAGCCACAGTACTTTTAGAAGAAAGTGGAGAGAAATATAAACTTATTACAAAGTTTATATTACAAGGAGGGATATCCTAGACTTACACCCAGAGCACAAGCATTGGAAAAATAAATGGATAAATGGGATTCCCTCAAAATTAAATACTTTTGTGCATCAAATAACTTTCTCAGTAAAGTAACAAGGCAGTCTACACAATGGGAGACAATATTTGGAAACCATATATCAGATAAGAATTTATTATCCAGAATACATAAAGAGATTCTACAATTCAACAACAAAAAGACAAGCAACCCAATTAGAAAATGGGCAAAAGACATGATTAGACACTCATCAGAAGAGAAAATGCAAGTGGCTAAAGGTCACATGAAAAGATTCTCAATTTTGCTGGCTATTAGGGAAATGCTAATCAAAACCACAATGAGATACATCTCCCACCCACTAGAATGGCCATTATCAAAAACAAAAAACAAAAAACAAAGCAGAAAATGACAAGTGCTGGAGAGGATGTGGTGAAAGAGGCACACTTATCCGCTGTTGGTGGGAATGTAAAATGTTACAAATGCTCTGGAAAGTAGTTTGGCAATTCCTCAGGAAGTTAAGTATAGAACTGCCATATGATCCAGCAATCCCATTACTAGACATATATTCAGAGGAACTGAAGGCAAGGACAATTACATAATGATGTAATGTAACATTATTTATAATTGCTAAGAGATGGAAATAGCCAAATATCCATCAATGGACATACGTCTAAGCAATCTGTGGCATGAACATATGATGGAATATTATGCAGTTGTAACAAATAGCAAAGTCATGAAATAACAATGATGATGACACTTGAGGACATTATGCTGAGTTACATTTTAGCCAGACTTTATTGTCTCACTAATAAGGGAATTAACATTAATGAGTGAGCTTTGAGAGTTAATGTTATCAAGAGATAGAGATAGGGTAGAGATTGTGTACTTGTGCTGAAGGAATACAGATTGTGCAACTGGACTGATTGTAAAAATTCAGAAATGAATAGTACAGACTACCTGACAGTGGCACAATAATACAAGTGCACTGAATGAAGCTGACTGGGAGCATGGTTGAGGGAGAGGGCTGGGGACATGTTATAAAACCAGAAGGAAAGATAAAGCCTGAGATGTTGTAATTTAGAAATGCCTAGAGTTGACAATGATGGTGATTAAATGTACAAATATAAAAATGTTCTTGAATAAGAGAGAACAAATGAATGCCAATATTGCAGGTTTTGAAATGGATGGTATACAGGAAAAATTACAATCAATGCAAGCTAGGGTCTATAGTCAAAAGTAACATTGCAATATGCTTTCACTGAACGTAACAAAGGCCTTATGCCAAAAACTAAATGTCAACAAGCAGGAGGTATGGATTCTTTGTGGAAGAAAAAGAAATGCCTTCATATAGATTATGGTGGCAAAAGTAGGTCTTTTTACGTAGGTTGGATTGCATCAAGTGGGAATAAAACTGTGTAAAAATGAACAGACAGAAACAAGAGCTAGAGAAAATGTGGAGAAATAGATGTACCTACTCGTTGTCCGTAGGAAAGCTGAGAGATGCAACCCCTCCAGAGGACAGTTTAGTGGTTCCACAAGAGGCCTGGAGTGGGGTTACCATGTGATCCTGCAAACCCAATGCTAGCTATATACCTGGAGAAACTGAGAGTGGAGACAGGAATGAACATATGCAATGGTGTTTATGGCTGCAATGTCTGTGATTCACAGTGGATAGAGGTAGCCAAAGGGTACAATGACTGAGGGAAGGAAGGCAGAACTGTGGACTACTGAGAGGCTGCAAGAAGGAATGAAGTTGTGAGGTATGCAACTAGGTGAATGAAATTTAAGGACAGTATATTGAATGAAATGGTAGAAACAAAAAGACAAATATTGTCATACCTCACTCATATGAAGTGAACTTAATGTACAAATTGGAGAATTGAAGTCGAGAGTGGAGGTTATCAGATTGGGTTCTGTTCTAGTTCACTAACTGCTGGAATGCAATATACCAGAAGTGGAATGACTTTTAAAAAGGGAATTTAATAAGTTGCTAGTTTACAGTTATAAGGCCATGGAAATGCCCAAATTAAAGTAAGTCTATAAAAATGTCCAAATTAAACCACCAAGAGGTTACCTTCACTCAAGATAGGCTGATGAAGTTTAGGGTTTGTCTCTCAGCTAGAAAGGCACATTTCAAACATGGCAGCATCTGCTAGCTTTCCCTCCATGCTCCTTATTTCATGAGCTCCCCTAGGGATGTCTTCCAAAAGGTCTCTGGATGAGTGGGCTCTCGTGGTTCTTGTGGGTCTAAAAAGGGACTCTCTCTAAAATGGTTCCTCTTTTAAAGGATTGCAGTAAACTAAACAAGAGTGAGTGGAGTCACATCTCCCTCTAATCCAAGGATAATACCCACAATTGGGCAAGTCACATGTCCATGGGGATAATCTAATCAAAAGACCAGAACTAGGATTAAAAGAAAAGAATGCTCCCACAAAATTGGGGCTAAGTCATGACTTTTCCAGGGTGCATAATCCTTTTAGAGCAGCACAGGGCCTATTGCAAAGGTTCCAAGATTGTACACTCTTACAACAGTCACATATACTCAGGAGATATAATTGTTATTTCTAAATTCTGAGATACTGAGCTGTTTCTATATAATCTGGTCGTTCACATAAATTTTAGATAGTTTTGTTATACCTGAGACTCAGAGTTAGAGTTCTGAAGCTGTGAAAGTCAGCAGTACCCCAACAACAACTGTTGAAAAAGCTGAAAAAGTCATCAGATACTGACTAGAGATAGAATGAAGCTGATCTGGATAGGATAAGATAAGTCAGAATACAGGGTAAAAGATGACATAGTCCATATTTTAAAACTTCAATTTCTGGGTAAGACTAAAGGGAGAGATGTTTATTTGGTGCAAAATTTATATTTTGGGTAGCACATTACCTAATTTAATTTGTATGAGCACCATAAGTATACGGAATCTTGAATAGAGCACGAGATCTTGCTGGTTTATACAGGTTGGTGAGATGCCCTGATTATATCTCAGAGTAATTTGGGCAGAGAATAAGAAAGTATTTTAAAACTCCCCTTTGGGAACTAGGGAGGAAGAAGGAAATACTCAATTTTTCCATTTGGGGAATTCCTGATATTCTCGCAAGCAGTGGGAAAAAACAATTCAATAGACTGAGCCCGCGGTCTTGGGATTCACCCCTATGAAACTTATTCCTGCAAAGGAGAAGCTAAAACTACTTCTAAATATACCTAAAAGTCACTGTCAGAGAACATCTTTTGTGACTCGAATGTTCCTCTTTCTCTAAGCCAACTCAGCAGGTAAAATCACTGCTCTCCCCCTTAGATGGGACATGAATCACAGGGGGTGTAAATCTCCCTGATAACATGGGACAGAACTCCTGGGAAACAGAGAAATGAGACATAATAAAGTTTCAGTGGCTGAGAGATTTCAAACAGAGTCAAAAGATTATCCTGGAAATTATTCTTATGCATTACAGAGATATCCATTTTTAGTTTATGGTTGTATGGAGAGACTGGATAGACGTACTTGAAACTGTTGAGCTGTATTCCAGTAACCTTGATTCTTGAAGATGATTGTATAATGATAGAGCTTTAATAATATGACTGTGTGATTGTGAAAACCTTGATTCTGGTGTTCCTTTTATCCAGGGTATGCGCAGATGAGTAAAAACTAAGACTGAAAATAAATAATAGGGAGGGATAAAGGGTAAATATTGGGTAGGTTGCAATACTAATGAGTTTTTCTTTTTATTTCTTTTTCTGGAGTGATGTGAATGCTCTAAAAATGCTCATGATGATGAATACACAGCTGTGTGATGATATTATGAGCCATTGATTGTATACCATGTGTAGACTGCATATGTGTGAAGATTTCTCAATAAAAATATTTTTAAAAACAGGGGCATTGGGTTATATCTGAGAGGACACATGGAAAGAGTCTCTGCATCATCTCTAAAGAAAGCAGTAGTGCTAGCAGTTCATTGAAGAATGGGTTACTTCTGCAGGCTCAGATGGTTTTAGAGAATATGAATGGTCAAGATTTTGGAGTCACAAACACAGAGGTCTTATCTTAGATGTAAGGCTTCCATTTCTCTAAAGCACTCACCTTGGCATTGCAGATCTGATTTGGTTGCAAGATTAACATTTTTATTTTGTAACAAACTTGTCTATTTTATGTTAATTTTAGATGTACATAAAGGTTCACAAACAGTACAGAATGTTTCATCTGTCTCAAATCCAGTTCTCCCTATTTTAACAACTCACATTAATATATTTTCACAGCTCATGAACCAACATAGATATATTATTATTAACTAAAGTTCATATTTTATTTAGATTCCCCAAAATTAAAGAAAAATATTGTCAGATTGAATAATAAAGCAAAGCCCAACTATATGCTATCTTCAAGAAACCCACTTTAAGTATAAAAATAAAGCTAAGTTAAATATTTAAGGAATGAAGAAAATTGACCTGAATAATAAAAATCAAGCAAAATCTAGAGAAATTATATTGATATCAGACTGAGTAGACTTAAGAACAAGTGATATTATTAGGAATAATGAATTTATCTCATAATCAAGAGGTCATTTCATTAAGAGGACATAAGAATCCTAAATGTGCATGTACCTAATGACAGAGCTTCAAAATTCGTGAAGAAAGAAAAAAAGAACTGGAAAGAAACTTAGATAAATCCATTGTTATACTTGCAGACTTCAACAATCTCTCTCATTAATCAATTGAACCAATAGAAAATCAGAAGATCTGAACAAGTCTATAAACTAATTGTAGTTAGTGAGTGCTCTAAAATCTACCTTGTGTGAAACTAATATAGTCACCCCCCTAGCTTTTGGAGAACACTGAGGATCCCCTTTACACCTTTCTCTGCTGTGATGGAGACCAAAGCAATGGGTGCCTCTACTCCATAACTCCATCTCCCAATGGGCAGTCCTTCCCTCTGTGTCTCCAGCTTCCATTTTCTCATTTGACTCTTAGTCTCTCAGAACACTCTCTCTTCCTTTTGTTTCTTCAATAGTAAGTCTTTTCCTGTTTCTGGGTTGCCTGGTTGTCCCTATTTTCAGTTAATCCTATCTTACTAATTATTTAATTAGTCTCTAATTTGCTTCTTGGAAACAGAAGTGATGTAAGAAACCAATCCTCAAACTGGAATTTTGAGATTGAATGACTAATTTCTCTGTAATGTATTCCCTGTGATAAACCGTATCTGTTAAAATAAATTGGCATGAATTATATTTCCTTGACTGGACTCCTAATAATACATTTACCTATGGGTCCTGTGTAGGTATGCATCCACCCCCACACACAAACATGGTCTGCACAATTTATTAATTTATCCAGCCATGAAACATTATCTGAGTGCTTTACTGTAACAGACACCATAATAGCATGGCTATGTAAATGGTGGGGATACCCATAAGAACAAACCAACAAACAAAACTATATACATGTATATTAGTGCCTACATGTATACACCAAGTTGTGTGGAAAGAAAAAATAAGTATACTAATTAAATCAAAGGATGAAGTTTATTAAAAACTTCTAGGAGACTGATGCATCAGCTGACTCTCAGTAGAAAATCAGTTTGCCAACTCTTTCTACCTTGATAATTTCAAATTAGCATAAAATTCCAATGATATTTTCACACTACATAATATGTTATTTTAATGAGGTCATTTTTTTTTTCCTGCCAAAAGTCATGCTTTGAAAGAAAGAAGTCACTAGCCTACTAAAGCTTGGTATGTTATTCCCATATCTTTTTCATGGATCATCTTTTAAGATCCACATTATAAAAGCTGTCATTATTATTGACTATAAGAATTCACATTCAAAGTTTCTTCAGTAATTTCTTTATTCATTACATTTTTGGAGGCATATTTCCCTAAAATTGCATAAGTATAATTAAGTCATCAACCTTTCCCTGCATTACTCTACATATCACAAAGATTTAGCTGGAACTCTTAACTTCTCCATGGCTGCTTTTTCTTTATGCAGTCAAAGATCTCTTCCCTCTACCACAAAACATAGATACAATAAAAATAACCAGAATAAACAGCTTAGACACAAGGTAAAAAGTTTTATTCAAATTCTGTACCTAGTAAAATAATGTAATGAAGACAAGCCTACACATTGAATAAGGTAATATCCACACTATTGGGACTTAGTTGCATAAAAGTTTGCTTAGTTGATATGGATTAAAATCCTAGAGAAATACTAGGAGTAATAAGATCTATTCTTTTATACATTATAAAGAGGCAGAAGACAATGCACACATGAGTTTAACATGAATACAAGAAGACTCAGACAGGAAAACAATTAAAACACATTTAACAATGATGGGCTGTAAGGGACTACTCATAATAACATTGCCTAAGCAAGCAGGATTCTCAAGGAGAAAAACTCAGGGGGATCAACATGCAAGCTGGTAGACTCACACATGCACATATACATAAGCACACAGATATATAACTGCCTTCTCCCAGATATAAAGAACCTTTATGCTGAAGTTCATTGTGGGAAACCAGGTATCTTTTTTGTTACTGATTGAAGTGCCAAGAAAGGGATGGATTAAAAAAGTAGTCATTATCCCTATATTTATCTACTTTTCAAAGTTTGAATATATAAGTTTTTTGACAAAGGCCTATAGAAGGATATTTACTCTTGACGCTTTGGCTCACTATGCGTGTCTAAATATGTAAATTACTCTCTGACACACCAGATTTCCACAATAAGGAATGGAAATGTTAAATGCAAAGGTTATATTGCCAGTAAAATATTAAGGGATGCCATGCTTTTATTTTGGGAAAAATTCTTGGCATTTTATTTAGAAAATGTATATCCTTCAAATATCTCCTAATTGTTACGGCAGCTAACAACCATGGATTCAGGCAAGCTATTTGGTGTTTAAATGTGGCTAAGAAACATGTGAGATTGTTGAAATATTATTAATAACTAATATTTATAAGAAGATACTATGTACCAGGCTGGGTTTAAATGTTTGATAAAAACTACCTAATATAATACTCCTAGCATCCCTTTGCAGTAAATATTACTACTACTTTATTCTTAATTTATAGTATGGCCTGAAGAGGTTAAGTAAATTGTACAAGGAGACAAAATTATTGACCAAGAATATATTGTGCTTTTTCATTTTCATGTAGTGGGTAAGCTAATTCAGGAAATCAACACTATGCATGGCAAAATTCATGGGCAACACGTTTTCTTTTCTCCACTGAGTTGAAGTCTCAGTCCTGAACCTGAATAGCTGTTTCTGGAGAGACACTTTACTTCTCTAAGCCCAATATCTCACCTGAAAAATAAGGATTAGTCAGAAACGTTTACATAGAGCTTTAACACACTTTATGGAGAGGATCTTGTAAAGTGTTGTAGTTCTAGGGACATAGCATTATTTTCTTCAGTAATGCTGTTATTATAAATTACAGTTTCCTTGAGAAAAGGATGGTACAATTGAGATTAATAAAATGCTGCCTTGTAACTAGCAGTATCTTTAAAAAATATGATTTTAACCATACCTTTTGACCATGCTCACCCATGAACACATTCTCAAAATGAACACTCTCACATTTATTTATTTATTTTATTTTATTGTTATTATTATTTTTTGCATGGGCAGGCACCAGGAATCAAATCCGGGTCTCCAGCATGGCAGGTGAGAACTCTGCCTGCTGAGCTACCTTGTCCTGTTCTCTCACATTTATTTTTTATTTGAAAATTAGATAAAACTTCTTAAACATTGCTAATTTCTCCACCCTTATTTCATGCTACCACTCAAGCCAAGAATTTTCCAACATCTAAAATCTATTCCACAGATTATTATATATTCCAAAATGTGTCATCCTTTCATTGGTCTCATGAATTTTCCAAGTGCCTTTCTCCCTTTCTGGTATACTGATTTCCCACTACACAACCTGGGTAGACATTCCCTACTCATCCTAACGATTTCAACTTGAGAATTACCTCCCGGAATGGTCTCCCTGGTGAACCAATTTATTTCCATAGTGTTAGTTTCATTTACTGTAACTTGTTCTAGTTTACATTTTGACTAGGAGTGGGAAAATAATTATATGTAACTCATTAAAAACTAAATTTATAAATTTAACCTATTAGACCCACATGGGAAGGTACTTTAAAAGATCACTTATTTAATCCTGCACCATTTTTTTAAATTAAACTGAAATTCAGAAAGTAAAACCAACTTAGCCAACGTAGCATAGTGAGGGTCAGAGGTAGAGCTACAATACGGATTCCACAAACCTGTCTTGTCTTACGGTCTTTGTCGGTAAGAGTCAGTTACGAGTAAAGATGCAGACAGAAAAATTGGAGTTTGTATTTTATTCTAATGTAGCTCTAGGGTTGTGTATTGGTAGAATAGATTCTAATTTAATCAGCTATGTGAAATGGCTACCCACTTTGAAATGATATGGACCCTGTTTTGGATGATAGTCATGTCTTCCTGTTGTTTCCCTCATTCAGTTTTCTTAATGTGCATGAAGGCAGGTAATAAACACTAAAAATAAAGGAGAGGTTTTTCCCTAGATTGTAGTCTCCTAACAAGTTTTAAGTTGTCTTCTCAGAGCAACAGTAACCACATATTTTATATTGAAAACTGTGAATCAATTTTTTAGAGTTACTGATTACCCACAATATTTATGTCTTGATTAAATTAATCGTATCTGGGGAGATTATAGTTGATATGAGTTTCATATTAAGATTTCTTGTATAAAATTTATTAGGGCCTCTGTGTTTCTCTTTGACTGGAACTTTGAAAAGGTGATAAAAGGCAGTTATGTGGTACCTACCATAAGCTCACGAGATAGACGTTTTCATTTTAAAATGTAATGATGATGATGTGCTAATCCAAATTCTCTTAACATAGGGTTAGAAGACTATTGACCCTGTACACCAAATTATACATATGGTCTTTTACAACAGCAGTGCCTACAGACCCTTCGTTCTGACTGGTTTCCCTGGCTTGGAGGCCTCCTATCCAATGATCTCCGTTTTGTTTTGTGCCCTGTACCTAATTGCCCTTATAGGTAATAGTTCCATTTTAGTAGTAATCTGGGTGGAGCATTCTCTCCATGCACCCATGTACCTTTTTCTTTCCATGCTGGCTATGAGTGACCTAGGGCTCTGTGCTGCCACCCTGCCCACCCTGCTCCAGCTTTTCTGGTTCAATGTCCGTGAAATAGACTTTGATGCCTGCCTCACCCAGATGTTCTTCATCCATGTTTTCTCTCTTATGGAATCAGGCATCCTGCTGACCATGGCCTTTGACCGCTATGTGGCAATCTCCAACCCACTGAGATATACGACAATTTTGACTAATGCCACCATTGTCAAGGTAGGCCTGGGACTTTTGCTACGGGCTGTGGCTGTCATCTTCCCAGGACCCTTTCTCATTAAGCGACTGAATTTTTGTAAGGCCAATCTTCTCTCCCACTCGTACTGCCTGCACCCAGATATCATTAAGCTTGCCTGCTCTGACTACCGCATCAATAGCATTTATGGCCTCATCATCATTCTCCTCACCTTTGGCATGGACTCTGTGTTCATCCTCCTCTCTTATTTGAAGATCCTCATCACTGTGTTATTTATTGCCTCGCGAAAAGAACAACTCAAGGCTTTCAACACTTGTGTCTCCCACATCTGTGCTGTGTTGTTAGTCTATGTCCCCATGCTGGGAGTGTCCATAATTCATCGATTTGGGAAGCATATTCCGCCTGTGGTGCACATTATCATGGGCTATGTATACCTATTAGTCCCTCCTGTTCTCAACCCAGTTGTATACTGTATTAAGACCCGGGAGATACGCACTTGCATTTTGGGTTATCTACTGAAATTAAAGCAGAGATAAGAGTCATTTTCAGAATTCTGGATTAATCCCCATAAAGTCAACTCCTACTTGAACCAAAGGAAAATGATATATCAGTAAGAAGTATTTCTATGGTCACAGCCCTCCTGTACATTTTTGTCTCCCTCATTCTGAGAGATATGGAAGAAAATACTATCTTAGGACTTTTCATTCCCCCAAGTAACTTACATAAAATAATTGTACAAGTAAAGAGTACCCCAACACACATGGAAATCAGTGGCTATATTGATAGATTTGTAATCTAAAAATGAGGCCACCTATTATACAACATTGTATACTTTAAATACGTCTAATCTACAAGTTAACTCCTGATGAATAACTTCTACAAAACTTCTACTACTTTTCTTGTGCTATCCTTCTTTGAGATTCTATTTAATTTTCTCATTTTTCACTTCTGAGAGTTTTACAGGATTTAGACATTGTTTTACAAATGTATTCTTTTATTTTACTATTTACTATGCATATTCTCCAATTTCTTTGATGTCTACTGGCAGGGTACACATATACACCTTAGGAAACTAGGCAGCATATGCATAAAACAGGTTGAAATAAAAAATTAACCAAGTTGTACTCTTTAACTGGGATTTGTATTTGCTGATCAGCATTCTACTTGTTTATGAAATTATGTATACTAAAATGAAATAAAAGTAGCTTGTGGTAGCTACTTGTGGTAGCTGTTGGAGATTATTTCACTAAAATATTTGGTAAAGGAATCATTGAATTTAGGAAGCATCCATTATAGATAGTTTCTTGCTTTCCTGGGATAATTTAAATGACATGAAAATGGAGAAATACCAGCAGTGTTTTAGGTAGGTTGCATGTGCAGCAAGTCTAGCCAGCAATGAGAAAACAGGTACTTCATGAGTCAGGACGTCAATTTCTCAGAGGTTATACACAGCCTTACATATTACTCACTTCTACATTTTAACGATTGACCCAGGCTTTCCTAAACCCATCCAAAAATAACACCAAAATTTCCATGTATTTATAAGCCTACTTTTGCACATGCTTAAGGAATGCATAATATTTCTAAAGGGTTCAACAGTAAAGCAGGAGGTTATAAATGTAACTTGTCTCAGCTGTGCCTCTAAACAATTTGGAGACTTTCCACCTCCACCTCAGTCTTGATGCTCTGGAAAATAGATACTTTTTCTGTCATTGTTATGTTTATTTCCTCATTCATTTTTCTCATATTATTTTTATTACTGCAAAAGTCTCCATTTTTGGAACATGGTGGTCTTATCATACTTGGGAAAAAATCCTTATATATTTTTTCTTTTCTCTGTAGAATGTCTACATTAGGACATTTCCTTAGGACAGGGAACATGCCCATTCTGTTCACAGAGATATCCATATCAACAAAGAGCTCAACAAATAAATGAACATAAAATATGTGCTGAATGAATGAATGAATAAATAAATGGCCACAAATTATTGGAGGCATCAACCACAAAGTGACAAAAATTCAGGACTATAACCCAAAGCAAGAAAAATATCATCTTTTTTTATGGGCACCAGATACCAGCAAATGCATATTTTGGTGAAGCAAAATGGATATTCATTATAAGAGGGTTTTCTTGAAAGATCATCTACAGAGATGACACTGAAATCTGTACTTTGGCACACAGGGTGTGTGTGCTCTAAATTCAGTGAGCTCTAATGTGAATGTATTCCAGTGGAAAGGCAGCTTGCATTTTACATGATTCAATGTTTTCTAACTAATATACAATAAAGTCCCAACACTGGACGTCATGGATGTCAACAGAAGGATTTCAGGATAAATTCAGAAGGGTGAATTGGTGAAGGTGACTGCCCAGAGCTCTTTGAAATGAGGGTGTATAATTTCACATTCCGAGAGGAAACGTAGTCACAAAAATAATTAATTTTGAAACTAAATGTAACATATGAAAACATTCTGCATGAGTTTATGAGTTGCATCACAACTAAGTATTTATAGACATCAAAGTAATCTTCTTTTTTACTATTCTTATCTTTGCCACTGACTTGTCTCATTTCTTTAGCTACTCTGCATTTAATGAGTTTGTGACTCAGTTTGACTACATGGTATATAAAGTCTCACTCCCACATGCATAAACATATACACACACATTCATTAATATATTAATATATCCTTACTACTACTCATAGCTCTTGTCACTACATCTTTATTTAAACAGATAGTTTGTGAGTGAACTTGTTATATCACCAGCTGGTGAAAGAGATATGGAAAAACATATGGCTAAAAGCATATTCAATTTCCTCAAAAGAATACTTTTAGACTGGCTGAGACCACAGCATTAGAAAGAATTTAATAAACATGAAATGCTAATGAGCATTGTAAAAGTACTTTTTATGGACATATATTTACTTAAAATTATCAGAATCAAATGTAGACTTGTTTTTTAATCACTTCACTTTTTATTGATGTAGAAGCTTATTTTAGAGTACTGAGATATTGATCATCTCATTTTTTCTACTATATAAACTTAGTATTTCTTCTTTACTCTCATTACATTAAATAAGCGCTGGCATATTGTGTCCCAGATATGGCTAATTTGACCTCAGTTAATCTAGAAGACTTACCTAAATTATTTTTGTCAGTGAATTTGTTACTTTCCCTCAAATACTGGATGTGTTTTCTACTACCATTTTGTTTTATCATCACCCATAATATTTCCTTTATTATTCATTAAAAGATTCTACATGTTATAATTGCATTCAGGTAAAATTGTGCTAATTTTTTTCCAGATGTCATTGTATTTTACTGTGGAAATTTTATAATATGCTTTTTTTTTTTTTTTGCATGGGCAGGCACTGGGAATCGAACCCAGGTCTCTGGCATGACAAGCAAGAATTCTGCCACTAAACCATCACACTGCCCTGTAATATTATTGCCCTACAATAAATGTGTAACTATTTAACATTTATTGCATTGTTACCAATTGTGGCAGCTTGAAAGTATTACACAGCCTAGGAAAAGCCATATTTTAATCCTGATCCCATCCTGTGGAGGCAGCCTTTTCTTTTAAACCCTATTCATCACTGTAGGTTAGAAACTTGATTAGATTATCCCCATGGAGATGTGACTCACCCAATTGTGGGTATTAACTTTTGATTAGAAGGAGATGTGACCCCACCCATTCCAGGTGGATCTTGATAAGTTTACTGGAATCCTTTAAAAGAGGAAACATTTTAGAGAGAGTCATGAGAACCACAAGAGCCCAGGCAGCCAGAGACATTTGGAGATGAAGAAGGAAGACGCCCCCAAGGAGCTTCATGAAACAAACAACCTAGAGAGAAAGCTAACAGAAATCACCACGCTCACCATAGGCCTTTCCAGTTGAGAGAGAAACCCGGAACTTCATTGGTCTTTCTTGACTGAAGATGACATCTGGATGGGCCCTTAATTTGGACACTTTATAGATTTGCTTTAATTGGGATATTTTCATGGACTTAGAACTGTAAACTTGCAACTTAATAAATTCCTCCTTTTTAAAAGCCATTCTGTTTCTGGTATATTGTATTCCAGCTGTTAGCTAACTAGAACACCAAGCTATCATTTTTTTTTAATTTTGAGGTTGAATTATATACTGAACGATGTTCTCTACTGGAAAGAAGAAAAAAAGCAATTTACTTAGTAGTAGATTATATAGGGTTTAGTTGCTTTGGTTTTTCCTGTTTTCTTTGTGATATTGCAGCAAATTAATCAACTGCAGGGAGGAAAAAGAGCTCTGAATTTTAGGAGAATAAAATATTTTAAGAATATACACACAGAATAAGAATTTTTTAGCAAAAAATAAAACAAAAGAAAATAAATTGGTTTTTGCTGGGAATAATGTGCTTGGAGACTCTGAATGTAGGTATAGACATGGAAAAGATGGCTATTTGGATTTGCATGAGACAAAGGTTTTGTCAATGGATGCCACCAGATATATATTTATGACAAAGTATTTTAGAATACTAAGAAGCTAGACATTTCAATCCATAACGATAGAGCATAAGCCAAATAAAACATATTTGGGAATAAATTACTTCTTCATTATAATATTGTAACTGTTTTTCTCCTAAGATTATAAAATTTATGCATTGATTTAAATTGATGTCATCCAATAAGATAGATATTTTACTCAATGAGATATAATCATTCTCACTGTAGTCATTGTTTCACACCTATGTCTGTAAGAGCCTGGATTTACAAATTAATAAATCACAGTGCAATCATATGGTAATAGCATAGAATATTTAAATATAAACATATGTAATGAATTGGACTAGCCTCCTATTGTTAAGGAGCAAAATCTTACTCCCGATGTGACTGGACAGTATCTAAGGTGACCCCAGGTGCTCCCCTAACTACTGTTGTCCACACTTTTGTGTAACACCCTCTCCTTGAGGGTTCAAGTCTTTGACTTCTCACCAATAGACGAAAATAAATACATAGCAAAGGTGATAAGACGTCACTTCCTCCATTTTAGTAGATTGTAGGCAGACATTTGCCTTCAAAGCTTGATGAAACGAGTCAATTTAAGGAAGCCCATAGAGTGAAAAACTACAAATGACCTCTGCCCTTTACTGGTCTTCACTAAGAAATGAGATTGGCCTCTAATAAAACCCCAGATCCTCAATCATGCAGCCACAGGCTATAAATTTTGACATCAACTTGCAAAATCTCTGAATAATGTTTTTCAATAGAGCATACCAATGAAAATGTACCCTGTCAGACCCCCGGACTGGTAGATCCTGAGAAGAGAACAAATCTAAGGAGTGCCTGAGCACTGTGACAAAATAAATGCTTGTTGTTTGAAGCAGCTAAGTTTGTGGTAATTGCTATGTTTCATATAAAACTAATGCACACACATATACAATATTGGAAAGTATATCTATAAAATTCATTTTTAACTAATGTTTTTGAATTTTTAATTATTTATTTTAACTTATTCTTTTTATTTAAATATTTATCTCCAATATATATCATGTATCTTCTGCTAAATGTTTTAAATATATAATCAAAAAATATATATAGAAAAAATGCAGATATTTTGTTCAGACTGTGAAAGAAATAAGTTTTATATACACATTTACACTCATAAACATAATATTTTAGTCCAGAAGCAATAAAATGTGTTTATAGTTTAAATCTGATTCTGCTTTTTACTTTTCTTCTTCTACATTTACAAATCTTCCATCTCCTTCAAATAATATGTTTGTAAAGTGCAATCAGGAATGTATGTTTAGAAAGCATTAGCAGCATTCACTGATTTTTTATACTACATATTATTTGATAAACTTCACTGATATTCCTCTTGGATTCCTGTGATAATAATTTTAATATTACATTTTTACTCTCCGTATATGTCAATGGAAATGCAGAAAGAAATAATCAAAAGCATTTGCTTGAGAGCACTTTAAAGGCAAAATACAACGTATGTCTATTATGCAAGACGTTAAGCAACAATTTGTTAAAAAGGATCAAATATCCAAAACTAAAAATCATGACTTGTGCTTACAGTCAATGTTTCTAGAATTAGTTTTGAGTTTAGTTAGTCATTCTTTTATTGTATATACCACAGGTAAGAGTATAAGTTGCCGAATTAGTCAAGATAAAGTAGACTGAAAAATTAGAAAGAAAGTTGATGATGCTCATGATATCATTGTAACAATCTGTTTTTTTTGTCACTTTAGGGATAAAACTTTAGTATATAAGCACATTTCTTATGGAGTCTTAAAACAGCAGTTATTTCTAACCGTTGAGGCATTCTGGTTTCTCTGGCTTGGAGGCTTACCATCCACAAATCTCCATCCTCTTCTGTGCCTTACGCCTGATTGCCATCATTGGCAAAAGCACCTTTTTGACAGTGATCTGGTGGAACAATCACTTTTATGAACCCATAAAACCCTTTCCATACTATCTGTCAGTGACCTGGGCCTCTGTGCTACCACTTTTCCTACAATACTTAAGCTTTTCTGGTTTCATGCTTGTGAAATAGATTTTGACACATGCTTTACCCAGATACATTTTATCTACATCTTTTCCATGATGGAGACAGGTATCCTAGTTTCTCTGGCCTTTGACCACTATGTACCATCTCCATTCTTCTCAGATACATTGCCATCATCAACAGTGCTTGCATTGTAAAAATTTCTGTGGGGTTTATATCTTGGGCAATCATTGTTCTCATCCCAGCACACCTGTCTTCATTAAGTAACTAAAATTTTTTGAGGCCAATATTTTTTCCCATCCCTGTTGTCTACAATCAGACATTATTACGCTCTCCTGCTCTCATCACTGCATTAACAGCTTTCTAGGACTCGCTGTCATTATCTTCACATCTGGGGTTGATTCTCTTTTGTTTATTTACTAACCTTTAGTGTGTAAAAGAGTAGTGGTGCACTGCAGATGTTTAATAAATAAACTTCAAATAAGCTGGAAAAGGGACCCATAGCCAACAAATTGAGGTAAGGATAACAGACAGCCCTCAATAAAGTGGCTAGAACCATGAGTTCACCAATTCTGAATGCCTCCTTCTATATTTCTATTATGTCAGTTAATGCAATTTTGTGATTGTTGAAAGCAATTCAATTTGAATTTGCTGTATATAGTTGAAACTATAATTACTGATAGAGTTAACATATAAATAATTTTAAAAGTCAAGGAAACTACATAAGGTTAAAACCATCTACCCACTTAAATATAAATACATTGGGAAAATATTTGCCATAGCAATGATAGGAAATGGTAAAATAATACTTTCAAAATAAAAAAACTCTTTGAAATGGATAAAAATAATACTCCAATTCAATAAGGGAGAAATGTTACATTGACAGTTTCAGAACAGCAAAGTCATGCCACTGACATATGCTAATGGTTGAAGTTTATTCAGTGAAAATCAGAGACTTACATTATCTGTAATATTATACACTGTACTATAATATCAATAATCTATTTATATTGCTTTACTATCCAGACTTTTATGGCCAACTTGTATTGCCCAAGAAATATACGCTGTATAAAATATGTATATAAAAATACTGATATGAAAATACCCACTTTACCATTTTACAAACTGCAACTGAAAGATTAAAGAGTTATAACACTTTGGTTATCAAATTGCAAAAATCTTTCAAAAAATAATCCTTAATAATAACTGGGGATACTGGTGATATTCACTCACATTCCATTTTTGGGATATTGATTTATGCCACCTTTCTGGAAATTAATTTGGTGGAAAAAATAAAATGTTTTAAAGTCCATATTCTTTATATTAGCTGAAACTAGGTTCAGATTCATTGAAGCCAATGTCCATCATTGGCTAGAACTCAAGACCAGACTCACGCGTGTTCCTTATATATGCATTGACCCATTCAGAAGCAGACGATTTTGAGACAGGATAGAATAGTGCATTAAAGCTGTGATTCCCGCTCTTCTATTCAACTTTGAAAGAGTTAATGCAGAGCTTCAAACTTTAACGGACAAAAATTTCCCCTTAAGCCCGAAACCTCCCCAAACTGTTCAAAGTTCCCTGAAACTTAAAAGCTTATAGAATTGTGGGCTGAAAGCAAACTCTTAGCTAATGACAGGCAAGCTTGAATACATGATTTCAGGCCACAAGTTCCAATACTTATCTCTCCCTAGAACACAGAAGACTCCTGGTTAATACAAACTGTGCAAGCCCCTATTATTCAAAGGTTATTGTAGAAACTTGCCACTAGCAAAAACCTTCCTATAAAGCAAGGCAGCCCACTCCCACTCAGTGTGTGTTCCTCCCTTGACAGGTCCACATTAACTCTGTAATGTGTACTCTTTCTCCCTTTCTTTAACAAATTTTACTACTCATTCCTACTGGCCCTCTTGTCTGTAAATTATTTTGGGGTTGAGACTAATGAACCTGGAACAGGGTTCAGCTGGCACTATTGCCAGCTGGACACTGTTTACAGTGTGACTTATAACTTGATAATTTGTCTAAATTGCATACGTATTTTATACAACGTATATTTCTTGGGCAATACAAGTTGGCCATAAAAGTCTGGATAGTAAAGCAATATAAATAGATTATTGATATTACAGTACAGTGTATAATATTACAGATAATGTATGTCTCTGATTTTCACTGAATAAACTTCAACCATTAGCATATGTCAGAAGAAGAGGAGGATTCATTTTGTAAATTATCATCATCATCGTTTGTTTACTGACTCTATAACCACTCTGTAAAATGATTTCAGAAGTGTTAAGTGTGAGTGCCCTGTGTCATAGTAAGGTCAACTTTATCCTATCAGATCTTACCTACAGATACTTTCTTTGGGGACCCTCCACCAATTTTTATAATCCAGAGCCTTTCCAGAGCACAAGGTCCAATATTTAACGTCACAACAATGTATTTTATTACCTTTCTAAATTCTTCCATGCCTCACCTACTCCCCTGTTGGAACCACTTCTTTTGTTATTGTTCTAAATTCTCATTTGTATTATAGTGAACACAGAGCTGTATTATAGTAAACACAGAGTAAACTACTTTGTAAGTCTGAAAGCTGAATTCCTTTCATATTCTCAAGGAGTTGATATTTTTGGGGTGTCATAATAAATTATAGTGAGAATCAAGAAAATTGTATTTCCATGAGAATATACTCTCTTGTTAGCCTAGAATATCCACTTCATCATAAAGGCATAATGACTGAGATTGCGTTCCTTAAGGATATTATCACCACCACCAACGCCACCATTATTACCTTCCTCTTTTGTTTTGAATCCATGATCAATAAGGAACACCAAAACTGTTCATTAAATTTTCTGGACACCAATTTCAGGGAAATTGTTATTTCTGGATTTCAAAGTTATCTATTTTGCCAAGAAAACAAGATTTTCCATTACATATAATAAATCAACATTTTTTCTACATGTATGAAGTCATGGCTATTAGGCATGACTTCTTTTGAGTCCTAATAACTTAGGGGTGGGTTTTAAACCCATAATTTGAATTAGTAGATGCTAAATTGTACCAGTTACTCACAGAAATAGAAAATAGCATGCTGTTATTAATTTCCTTGGTTAGAAATATATTGTTATTGGAACTCTGATCATTCTGAAGACTAAAAAGAAAAAATATATAGTTGCATTTGAAAGTGGAAGTTCTTGAAAGTCCAGTCACACTTTTCTCTCTGTAAAACCTCAAAATATCATACTAAAAGATACTTGGTGATTTTATGGTATTCTCTTAGACCTAAATATTGATCTGGCAAAAAAAAAGTGCAGAATTCTTACTCAGAGACTTGGACTTACATAGAAAATTATCAGATTCAGTTCAAAATTGGAAATCATAATTTCTAAAGTGTAAAAGAGGTGAGTTAGTTTGCTAATCCAAATAAGGACTGTGGATCCTCAGGTGTAAAAGCAACCACTCAGCAGATAAAATAACCTAAAGTCTCCTAGGCCCAGAGCTTATTCCCTGGGTTGTTTTTTTTTTTATAGATATCAACATATCATTTAGATGAATAAATATCCTCCTCTGAATTTTTATAAGCTGGTCATGACTTTTTATCCAAGATCTAGGAAACCTATGGCAGGCACCAGGAGAAAATTCAAGGTCTTCCTTTTCATGTTCCTAGTGGTTTAGAAAACCATGCATCTAAAAGGTAAATTAATATAATTCAGTGGTTTAAACTGGGGGTTTTGGAATTGGTATTGCTTGTAAACAAGGGTTTAAACATTCATTAGTGATTCCATCCTGAGAAAGTTTGTACTTCATTGCCTGCATCTCCTCCTATGAAGAAAAAGGACAGAGTACTTTTCGGAAAATGTTTTCCACATTATAAGTATTGATGTATTTTAGAGATTTTAATATATTTTTCTCTATAAGTGCTATTTTGTTCTTTACTATGTTGGTAGGTTCTATGTCTTCTATTTAAATATGCTGACATTTCCTGCATTGTTTCTGCTGAGCAAAGGCTGGGCACTTCTGGGAGACAACAAGACAAATTAAGCAAAGCCTCAGTCTCAAGAGGCTCCCATAAAATTGTGAACAGACCTCCATATTTTAATAAAATATCCACATAAGCGTTCATTAAAGCTTTCCTTACATCTATTCTATGTTTTTGCTCTTTGAGCAGTTTTGTCTTTTCTTCTCATTCAAATTTGCACAGAAGGAACAAGAAAGAGAAAGAGAAAGGGAGCAAGAAAGAGAGAATAAGATAAATATATATTGACAATGTGATTTTGTGTCTTCCTTATTTGTTAAGGATTGGGATGATCTGGAAAGAAGAATTTTAAATAACAAAGAATGATGTATAGATATCTTGCAGGGTAATTTTAAGTCTACTTAGAGATGTGACAGCTACTCATGAAAAGTGAGCCCTGTGAGAATTGAAGATGTTGGTGATTTTTTTTTAAGATAATAGTGTTTATTATACATAATGAAACTTACAAAGAATTACAGACCAAAAGTATTGATAAACGCATGAAGTGGCTTTGCAAAAACTACTGTTTTGGACTGTAAACTTGGACATGTTTTATAGGCCCCAAAATGCATACTTTTATATTTAAAGCATTTTTTAGAGAAAAACTAGTTGTATTTTATAATGTTATTTGAGATATTAAAATCACAACCCCTGCTATAAAAATTTATAAAATCAGATTTTGTTCTCTTACTGGCAGACATGAAAATGGCAGACGTTCTGCTATGTGTAACACTCTTTCAATGACAGGTCTTGAATACTTATGTGATAGTCTTGCTCTGAATGAGAACATTCTGCCCTCTGAAATTTTCCTTATTTTCTTGGGCTCAATTTCATGGTCCTTGTGAGTCAGCACTTATTAGTGAATGAAAACTATTACAACTTTTGCATGGCACTTTAAATTTCAGTGATTTCAGGCATCATTTTAATGGTCTCAATGAGAAGTAGAGAAGTAGAACTGTTTTCTTTATGTAGAAAAATTAAGCCAAAGGAATATAATTAACACCTTCATAATGAGAAGGAAGCATCTGAAACATCATGCCTCGTCTCCGATTCTTCATACGTCTACCATATAATCCTTTTCTACAATTCAGTTTGGCCACAGAAGGATGCAGTATTAACTTGACCCTCTTTTTATACAGTGTAATAGAGAAAAAGGAGATAAATCATTTTTTTTTGTAATTAAGAGTTGATTTCAGAAGTGAAAAAGTGGAAATTATATAAATGGAATTAGTGAAAAGTAATAATAAAATATACATAAGTTTTATGGCATTACCAAAATAAAAAAACATTCAGCTCTTGATTTTGCTGATGCACACAGCTTTTTTCAGAGAGAACATGCATCCAAGAGAAGGGAAGTGATTTGTCCACAATTTTTCAGTTATCTAGTAACTGGTCTTAGACCAATTTATTTTGGGTCCTCACCCTTTGTGATCTATCATGTCAAAAAGAATGGTTAGAATTTGACTATGGGTAAAAATCCATTTTTTGCTATTGTTCACTTCAGTTCTTTTCTCTGTTTTTTATGTAACAGACTTTGGCAGCATCTCTGTAACAACATCTAACTTTACATCCATGCAACTCACTGCCTTTCTGCTGACTGGCGTCCCAGGATTAGAAGACTTCCACATCTGGATCTCCATTCCTTTCAGCTTCATGTACCTGCTGGCTGTGACAGGCAATAGCCTGGTTCTAGCAGTGGTGGCCTGGGACAGGAAACTCCATGAGCCCATGTATGTCTTCTTGGCCATGCTGGCACTCAATGATGTCCTCCTTTGTACTGTCACAGTGCCCAAAATGCTTCTTATCTTCTGGCAAGGCCCTTCTCCATCAACATTTTCTGCCTGCCTCACGCAGATGTTTTTTGTTCATGCTCTTTTCCTATCTGAATCTGCTGTTCTTCTGGCCATGGCTTTTGATCGCTATGTGGCCATCTGTGCACCCCTCCACTACACGACCCTACTTACAGGCTCTCTCATTGGCAAGGTGGGATTGGCTCTGGTGGCCCGGAGTGTGGCTGTAGTCACCCCTGGTGTCCTCCTCATTCTCCGGCTACATTTTTGCCGGACAAATATCATTCATCATACCTACTGTGAGAACATGGGCATTGCCAAGTTGGCCTGCAACAGCATCACCCTTAATAGCATCTATGGGCTCACAGCTGCTCTCCTCACCACAGGACTGGACTTTATCCTCATCTCACTCTCCTACTGTTTAATCTTGCGGACAGTGTTCCAACTACCTTCAAAGGAGGCCAGGGCAAAGGCCTTTGGAACCTGTGGTGCTCACATATGTATTATATTGATATTCTATATTCTGGCCTTCTTCTCCTTCTTTACCCATCGCTTTGGGTACTACATGCCCAGACATATCCTTATCCTCCTGGCAAACCTCTACTTACTGGTGCCACCTACCATGAACCCCCTTGTTTATGGGGTAAAGACCAAAGAGATAAGAATACGAGTGTTAGGGTTCTGTAGACACACAGATACACATGCAAAAAATGACCCAAATTTATGAAACAGCAAGGTGTAGGGAAATCCAGCCTAAGCCAACAGATTTGAATGTTATCGCTGAATGAATCTGGGCAGATCTGTCCCCAGAATATCTAACCTTTGAATAAAGTTTAAATATTCAGAACCCCTGATATGGGGTAAACAGAAAGATAGCAGGGAACAGTTCAGGTACCACGGAGAAGGAGTGCCTAAATCTATTATGTCATTAATCCATGAAATTCCTCTATAGCAGAGTGGAGGATTTAATTATAGTTTCTTGAATCCACAGCGCCTCTTCTTTGTCAATTTGCACTCAATGGGCCAAAATGTAAATCACGTAAATTAAGGGATTATTTCCAACCTCAGTCTCACCATTACATCCACAGAATCCAGATTATAGAAATAATTTTTTAAATAATTGTTGAACACCTAAATTACTTAATTTATCAAATAATTAATGCTGATGTTTTTATATAACAAACTCACATATATATCCTTTTGTATTATATTGATAGTATTCATGAAATATTTCTTTTCCTTTCTTTTCAAAAATCTTCCCCTTAGTTCCCAGAAAATTTTTTATCTTTTTTAATGACTTAATGTAACAAACATTTTTTGATTACACAATAAAAATTGACTTTAGTTAAATTAAGTAAATAGAAAAGCAGGATATTTCTTGAAAATATTCTGAGTTATACCGTGACATCTAAAAATGAACCAAATACCCAAGGCTCAGGAAAAACGAAAGCTTGGCTGCTATATTACCTGAACAACAGGAGAGCCTGTGTGTCTTTCTAGAATTCTTCACACCAAATATCCTGTCTATAATGACTTTAGAATAAGTATAATTGCCGCAAATTAGGTCAGATTGATAAACAAGGATCTGTTATATCTAGAGAGTAATAACTGTTAGCATTCTGATTAAAAAGGGAAAAAAGTGTTTCTGGGCAGTTCTTGGTAAGAGGAAATCACAAGAATTAGACAGGATCATGAAAGCTGTGTACTTTAGCTCTTAGCTCTTTTTTTATTAGGACATTAAATTTTCTTAGTTTAGCTCTTTTCACACCAAACCTTCCTAATTGCATTCTATAGTACCTCGGACAGACTTCCATATATTTAAAACTTTCTGCCATAATCCCCACAATGTGTAATCTCTTTCTTCCAGTAGAAATCAAATTACCTCTTGCTTTATTAAAGAACTAAAATATTTCCTTGTTATCCAAACAATAAAAATGTATGATGAGCCTTAGGTAAATGCATATGCGATCTAGTGGTTGAGTTAATTAGATTGAGTGCCTCAAGCACTTTATATTGTTTAAATTCTCTTTATAAATGTATATGGCTGCCTCTAGATTCTGTGTATAATCAAGTGATTATCTATAGTATTGTTTTGAAGAAAATGATGTTTTATTTTTCAAGATTTTAGATTGAGTGAGTGACTAACTAAGATAAAAAAGTGTTTTGCAGCAACAATTTATATAGAAGAAAATGCCAGCCACTTGGCTGGTGAAGGAAATAGTGGTCTTTTCTTCTATTTTTTTCTTGATCCTGTTTTGGCACAAAGGACTTTTTGAAGAAAAATCAAGCTTACCAATGCAATAATCTAAAGGATAGCAGTTAGCATTATGGTAACAATTGCATTGCATTTATCCCTAATGACAGGAGATTGATATACAAAATACATATTACTTATTTTGGTTCTGGGTATGGATCCTTTCTAGATTCCCAGAAAAGGAAAAAGAGTTTCAAAAGGATTTTTTGTTTCAATATCCAAACAGTCAATCTTTATTCACTGATTGATTAATTTATTAATCAATTATTCATTCAGTAATTATTATTGATTGCCTCCTTTAAACCAATCCTAGCATTAGTTCAGGTAGCAAATATTTTGAGATCAATTCTTGTTCAATGGCAATTAGATTAAGATAAGATATGTAAAAATGTATTACCTATTATGAAACTATGTAAAATAAAGGGCCATAAAGCATTTGGAAAATAATTGTATTCCCTACTTTATTTTCCTTTGAGGAAATGTAAATATGTGCCCTAAAAAGTTCAATTGAATTTTCAAGTATATTTTTCACAACTTTATGTAAAACGATGTGCTAGATAGTTTCTGAGATATAAGAAGATATAGTTTCATATATTGAAAAGCATTCTGGATAAGAATGAAAAGAACTAGATGTCCCATATCATCTCAGTGAGCTAAATTTTGTTCAAACAGTATTTAAGTGAGCAGTGTAAAATTATGAAGACACATTTAAACCAATGATTTGTAATCTTTGCCTGCACATAACAATATGTCTAGGAACTTTACAAAATTGCCGAGTTTCAATTTTCTATAAAAGATTAATCATATATATGTTTTACAGATAAGAGGATAAAAAACAAAACAAAACAAACCCGTTCTAATTTTTTTTCTGCCACTGAGGAAAGTAGACCCCCTCAGAGGATTGAGAACCTCTGCTGTGCTTTAACATGCCATCATAATGAGATCAGGTTTTTCTAACTTGAGGAAAGACAGAATCAACAAAGCTGCACACATGAAATTTATATAACAAGAAAGGTAATATAAGCAACTGGTAAAAAACTTGAAAAAGTGAGCCAACGTTGACTAGAAATATGAATAAGCTGAATCTGGATAGGACTGAAGTAAATCAGAATACAAGGTAAAGGATGATATTGTCCATATTCCAAAACTTCTTGTGTGAGACCAAAGGGAGAAATGTTTATTTGATGCAAAATTTATATTTTGGGTAGCACATTACCTAATTTAACTTGTATGGGTAGTTTAGTTGAATGCCATAAAGGTATGCAATTTTGAATAAAGAGTGAGATCTTTTTGGTTTGTACAGGTTAGTGTGATGCTCCAATATATTCCAGAGTAATTTGGGTAGCAAATAAAAAAAGTGTTTGCAAAGTCCCGTTGGGGCACTGGGGAGAAAGGAGGAAATATTCAACTTCCCCATTTGGAGAATTTCTGATATTCTCACAGGCAGTGGGAACAACCAAATCAATAGTCTGAGCCCTCCATCTTGGGGTTTGCCCCTGTGAAAGTTATTCCTGCATAGAAGAAGCTAAGCCTACTTATAATTATGCCTAAAAGTCACCCCCAGAGAACCTCTTTTGTTGCTCAAATGTGTGCTTTCTCTCTCTAACCTAACTTGGCAGGTGAATTCACTGCCCTCTCCTCTACTTGGGACATGACCCGGTAAATCTGCCTGGCAATGTGGTACAGAATTCTTGGGATGTGCTGGGACCTCGCATCATGGAATGAGAAAGACTTCTTAACCAAAATGGGGAAGAGGGAACTGAGACAAAATAAAGTTTCAATGGCTGAGAGATTTCAGAGTCAAAAAGTTATCCTGGAGGTTATTCTTGTGTATTATATAGGTATCCCATTTTAGTTTATGGTATATTGAACTGGTTGGAGGGAAGTAACTGAAACTGTTGATGTGTGTTCCAGTTAGCTTTGATTCTTGATGATTGTTATTACTATATAACTTTTACAATGTGACTGCGTGATTGTGAAATATTGTGTCTGGTGCTCCTTTTATCCAGGCTATGGACAGATGAGTGAAAAATAAGGATAAAAATAAATAAATAAATGATGGTGGAGGAGCAAAGGGAAAAAATTGGGTAGACTGAAATACTAGTGGTCAATGAAAGTGAGGGGTAAGAGGTATGGGATGTATCAGTTTTTTTGCTTTTCCTTTTTATTTCTTTTTCTGGAATGTTGCAAATGTACCAAGAATGATCATGATGATGAATACATAATTATATGATGCTATTGTGAGTCATAGATTGTTTACCATGTACAGACTGTATATGTGTGAAGATTTCTCAATAAAAATATTTAAAAAAGAAAGGTAGTATAAGATTCAATGACAAATACTGTAGAATATCAAGAAATAGAGAAATATGAACTTAGTATATTCAAGAAAATCTTCATGGATGAAGTTTTGAATAAAGGTGAGGTTTAGAAATGGAAAAGGTAGAGATGGAAATGATTTCTAGCACATTTCAACATATTCATGGTTAATGGGGTTTTATGATGTATAATGTGAACTCAGGCTATATAGTCCCAGGGGCTGCTTCTGATGGTTTTATTTCTGCTCTCTAAGTAGACTTGTGTTGGCAAAAAATGATACCAACATATACAGAGAAAACAAATCACTGAGTTTACATCATTGGATCTTAAGCTACCATTGTCTTGAGGGCATGCTTATCTCATAGTAGAACTGATTTTGGGGGGAAAAAACAAGTGGAGGACTCCCTGGCGAATCTGTTTGGTCTTCACACTATAGATGATTGGGTTGAGCACAGGTGGAATCAGTAAGTAAACATGAGCCATAAAAATATGAATGAGGGGGGAGGAGTGCTTGGCAAAACGATGGACAATAGACAATCCAATCATGGGCACATATAGAATAAGCACAGCACAGATATGGGATGCACAGGTATTGAGAGCCTTAAGCCTCCCCTCCTGGGAAGCAATTCTCAACACTGAGTGGAGGATGAAAACATAAGACACAAAAATACCCAAAGAATCCATGCCCCATAACACAGTTATGAGAACTAACCCATATACAACATTAAACGTGGTATCAGCACAGGCAAGGCGGATCATATCCTGGTGCAGACAGTAAGAATGAGAGAGGATGTGGGAGTGGCAGAAGGGAAAGTACACCAGCCGGGCCAGAAGTGGAGTCATGGCAAAGGCACTCCTGAGCAGGGCTGCAACTCCAATCTTGGTGATGAGTTTTGGTGTGAGAATGGTAGCATATTGCAGAGGGTGGCAGATGGCCACATACCGGTCAAGGGTCATGGCCAAGAGCACAGATGATTCGGTAAAGGAGAAAGTATGAATGAAAAACATTTGAACCACACAGGTATTAAACTGGATTTCTCTGGAGATGGACCACAACACCCTGAAAAGTGATAACATTGTGGGCATGGACATGCCCATGTCAGTGAGGGAAAGCATGGCCAGGAAGTAGTACATGGGCTCATGAAGCTTGGGGTCTCTCCAGACAATATGTAGGATGGTGCAGTTGCCCATTATTCCAACAATATAGAGGAGACAGAATGGGATGGAAATCCAGTGGTGAAATTCCTCATAACCAGGGATGCCTGTAAGGTAGAAAGTGGAGGAAAGAGCACTGCTGGAATTGGAGACTGCCATACAGCCAGCCTGTTGATCCACAGTCCTATTCCACAATCACAGTCCTATGGGTAGGATAATGACAAGAGGAGGATCTGTCGGCAGGAGGGTGGGAATCAGTGCTTACCATTAACCCCTAAACCCAGACCCACATTCCTGCTTTGCCTTTCTCCACTTTTGAATATTGCGAGTTAAATAAAACATCTACCTTATCACACATGGACCTTCTCCTGCCTCCCAGATGCAGAATCATCAACATCCTTTCTAAGTATGTGGTCATTTCACAAAGACACTACCCAGACAGAACGTCTCACAACTTCTCCTAGATTACATTCTCAATTTGTATAATCTCCTTTAGGAAATTTCTTGGCCAGAGTTACTATTCCTACTTGATGCATTTTTTTATTATTCCTAAAATAATTTACATGAAATTCCTATAACTATCCGATCTTGAAAGTGTCTTCAATGATGCTAGAACATCATGCAAGTTACCTTTACAGAATTCAGGTGAGTGATGGCCTTCAATATTTTTGTTCTTACTCACTTATCCCTATCTATAACAGATGCCCTAGATTGGTATCCATAGATAGTCGTCTTATATAAATTTTATCTTGGCCTGGCACTTGAGTTTAATCAATGATTTTGTAATAGGCCAGATCCTCCAGTGAGCTCTATTATTGTGCACAAATTAAAAATCCAGAGTTAAATGCAGGTTAAAATAGAATTAATTACAAGAATCAATGTGAATTTTTAAAAATAAATCTAAAGACAATAAAATATGTCATGTAAGGAAAGCCCAAATAATCTTGCTTTGATTTCAAAGATTCAGAATACTCCCCTTGTTATTTTCCAGAAACGATTATTCATTGAAGACGTTTTTTTCTTAGAAAAAAAAGAAAAGAAATTGGCTAGAATAAGCTCATTGGCTTCAAATCTCTTGACACTAAGTGATTCATACTCAGACCAAATGTGAAAATATTTCTTCCCAACTAGTTTCCAGTGATCAAGAAGAATATATCTGAAATAAGAAATATGAGCTGCCTCTCAGAACTGTACTTGTCCATTATTTTTCTAAGAACTCATGTGCAAAAAAATACAGATATAATTTTTAGCCCATGGAAAAATAATATCTCTCATTGTTTTCTGTATGATTGTTCTATAAACCCATAACTTCTCTAGTGAACAAAAAATTTGCAAAGAAAAAAATAATAATTTTAATTGCGACAGAGCTGAAATTTTTCTGACACTCTTAGGGTCAGCAAGAATCATCCTGGTCCAGCTCTATGGTGTGGTTCCAGGATATGTCCCTGGTAATAGGGTTCACAGCACAGATATTCTGTGAAATTCCAATGGGGCTTAAGATCTTGATTTCTGCTTAAAGTAGTTAAGGTAGAATCTGCTGACAGAAACAGATAACCCTGGATAGTAGGGAGGAGTGAGGCATTCTGCAAAGTGGTTGCATATTTAACTGGATTGCAATGTAAGAATGTATTTACATCTTTCCCCAATACTCTGTAAGAGTATATGTTCAGATTAATTGGATTAGTTTTAAAAGTTGAATACCAGCAGGGATGCAAAGGTGATTTGTATATTTTCAAGCTCATTTTACTATAAGAAAGTTATTTCCTCTCTACCAAGGAGAGGTGCATTGTGTATTTTTTTATGTATCCTGTTAGAGTGAAGTGATATAACTTTTAATGCTCACTCGTATATATCAAGCAAAAGAAGCATGATGCAGAGGGGAAAAAATAAACAGAATTTAGTGCTGTAGGCTCAGTACCATCCTTAAGAATCATGAGGAAATGAGGTTTCAGGAGTATACTTTTTTAGGAATTACAAGATTATAAATTCTAATCCCTGCTACATGACTTTGATCATGTCATGTGACTTCTCTGAGCTTCAGTAGGTTCTTCTGTACAATGAGGATAAATAAATTCTTTTTTTTTTCTGTCACATTGGGACATTGTGATGAAAAGTAACTTTTGAAGTATATGGTGCAAAAAGTAATGTAAATTACTCTGTGTTTGAGCAATGGGTCTTCCATACAAGAAAAGTCTATTTCTCAGAAAAAGTAGAAGGATTGTTATAATAGAAAATTTCAGACAACTATCCCATATTGTGTTCTGAAATGTAAAGAATTTTTATAAGGATAAGGGGATATGATATATGTACAATGGAATCTGATTTTTGTTGAAAAGTACTTGAATATAAGTACTAATTGGGGAAATATCAATTAGTCTGAGCAAGCAAAATAAAACTTAACCAAAAAAAAAAAAAAAAAAAACCATAAAGCTAAGGAGTTCTTTGAATACTCCTACATCATTTCAATGTTAAGATCTTGAGTGAAAATAAAAACCTCCAATAAGCAAAACAAAACAAAATAAAATCCCCCTCTCATTGTAAGTTAATAAATTAGGGCATTTCCCTGTCTTGGTTTGTCTATTTTGGCCCTTTGACACACTTAAATCCCCTTCAATTTATCCTAAATGGATAAGTCCTAATTGCTGTACACATTTGTCTTGGGCTTTTAATAATGGCAGTTGTCTAGGAAATGAAAAAACCATGACCAAGGATTCAAGCATGTAAATTCCAGAAACAAATTGTCTTTCTGTTTATCCATATTATAACTAAGTTTCATCTACATATTGTATAAACAGATACTTAAAATCCTTATACTTTCCTCCCTTTGACTGCCTTATCATCATCCCAAATTCTTGCATATCTCCATTCTCCACTTACCTTTCCTGTGGCCGAAGGCAGATATGGGACAGTATGGCTCATGTGGTATCTCCAGGATAAAAATGTAATTGTTTCTCTTATCTTGGGTAACAGTAGTACAAGATAAACCCTTCAGTCAGAGACTCCGCTGTGAAGAGTAACAGATGAGTGTTTCTGTCCCTCCCTGCTCTTCTCCTCAGAACTCTTTTCCAATGTCCTTCACTGACTGTCACTGGTCCATGTGTTAATATTTCTCTTGTCCTTATTATTCCTCTCCTATTTCATGCCAGTTTTCTGAATATAATTTTTAAGTTTGTCTTCACTATCTCCTTACATCCCAACATTTCTAGCTCTTACCTCTTCCTTATTCTTGATACTCCTCAAACTTCTCATTCCTATTCAGAAAAGCTAACTCTTTTGGAAATCTGCTTTCTTTCAGCCTCACCATCTGGTCAGTTCAAACCATTTCTCTCGGCCCCACTGTCAAGAATAAACACAAAGTTTAATTGAAAATCATCTGATCTGAAGGTCATTCTGAAATACCCTTAGTGATTGATCCCGATGGCTTTTTCTAGAGTCTTATGATCACATCTACCTAACATCTCTTTGTTCAGGCACATTTTTTAACCAGCTCTACAATCATGTAGACCTAAGATATATCCTGGTCCAAGTGCATGCTTGCTTTTAATTTTATACAAATTATTTTTCTCTCTGTGTCAGAGGTACCTCTTCTGTAAAGGTAATAACAATTCAACAGGATTGTATTGATTCTTAAGTGAGATATTGCTAGTCAATACTTAGCATAAGTCCTGACACACAGTAACCATAAAATGATGATGATGATGATGATGATGATGATGATGATGATAATGATGATAACAACAGTAATAGCAACCCTGGATTGTATTTCTTTGAAATCAATGGGATGGGAAAGAACTAGGGCCTCTTGGAGTGTCTTCCCGTAGAGAAAACAGCATAATAGCGGGAGACATCTCATAGAAGTGACCTTGTTAAACTGTGGGGTAAGAAGCAGATTACATCAGTTTCTTCTTTGTTTCATTGAGTGAAGACTCAGCACAACCAGAACTATGAACTACTTTCTGAAACTTTACATACCCCAAAATGCCTCTGATAATTATGTTTCACTTGTCGATCAATTTGCTTCTCTTTCTTTTCAGGACCAATTTGGAAAGAACAGAGTCTGGTGTAGATTAGGAAGTATTACCAAGAAGAGGAATAAGATCCTTGGGACCTCAGGCAGCTAGGAATCTGGGCAGCCCTGTGTGCATTCTAAAGTTACCACTGAAGTATTCTATATATGCACTAGCATCTGATCCTCCTGTTATTCCACAGTCCTTGATCTTGTGACATTGTTTCTTGTGGACAGTCTAACTTCTATTTCTCCTGACCCTATAATTCGAAACTTATTCACTGATCATGTGGCATCTCCCACCACTCCTCATAAGAGGAAGAAGCTGATCATTGGAACTAGTTTGTGAATTTGAAAAACTTATGGACTTTGAAAGTGTGATTTAGCTCACTGAGCTATAAAAAAGAGACCCACTTTTACACCTGAGATACTTGGAATTGGAAGGAACTTGAAAGTTACCTGGTATAATGCTAGTCCTAGTATGGTCTTCCACCATGTGTGAGCAACCTGTTCATGGAGAGAGAGGATATCACCTGCCATGGAACTCCAGAGAATCATAAATAACTTCTGCCTAGCTATAAACTCTCCCTTTTATGTTTCTGACTTGTGGGCTACCAGCATAAACCTGAACAACAAATTTACTTATAGTGAAAATTATGTCCCCTGCTGAATTAAGGATCGCTCCCTTCCTGAACCAGACTATATGTCTTCCTCATACACTCGATATCTGCTCTTATCTCATTCTCTATTCTTTTGCCTTTCAAGTTCTTTCTTTGTATCTTCCCATTCCCTCCCACTTTTATTTTTCCCATGTCTCACGCACCAGGTAGAATAGTTCTTCTTGTTAGTAGTAAATGTTCCAATTCTCAAAGCATGAAGGATGAAATAATAAGTCTTCTTATGTTCCTTAGAGATATGAGGCCCCAGGATAATAATAGGACAGTGACAGAAACCTTATCAGTGCCAACAGTTCAGTTTATGGCCATTTCCATGCTCCTCTTTCCACCACTTCTAAATTGCAGAAGGTTGCTACAGTTTGGGAGCACAGTTAAAAGGACATTATAGAGATAACCAAATATTTATTTACTCAAAGTCTGGGACAAATGATATAGTGTGATATGTCATGAGATATTAGTTTGGAGCTAGAATATGATAGGGCAGTAAATAATTGTATACATTGTATAGAAAATAAGGTTTTAACGGCACTGGGCATAGATTCTTTAAAGGGTTAAAAGTGACTCAAATCCAGATCTATTATTATATACCGGATTAAAATGAGACTCAGTTATGTAACTTGCCTTTCTCAAAATCTTACAATAAGTAATAAAATTAATGTCATCACTCATACCTCCTGATTTTCTGGTGCAATAATTATTTCATTGTGCTTTAGAGTTCTTTCTGATGAAACATAAATTAGGTAAATCTGTTCTGACTCTAAATTGAAGCTATTGCTGAATGAATAAAACCCCTTATGTTTGTTAACATATTGACTTCCAAATGTCTACTGATTAATTGAGCCATGAAAGAGTTTTCATGTGCACTGCTGAATGAGTAAATAAAAATCCCTAATGTTTAATCAGAATTTATTACATATATGACATAGCTTACTAATGTTCAGACATTTTTGCATTTAACACACTCAGTTGAGACCTGGTTTTATCAGGAATTGATTACGTTAGTGGACTAATAGTTCTTACGAAAAAATAGTTAATTACTAAAGAATCCACCAAACAACAATGGCTTATGAGAATGAAACATTATTTATATATCTTATCACCAGAAAAGACTTCACATCTCCATTTCCTCAGCTCCCCTCTGAAATAACCAGAAAAAAAAATTATTGGTCCCTATTGCCTTCTCAGATACTGGATGCTCCAGCATTCTCCTTATTCTTTAATTACTTCAATATTAATTTAAATCACTTAGTATCATCTAAATTTTATATGATCAAAAATCTTAAACTTAGAGGAATACTATTAGACTTTGGGTTTTATTCCAAGTAAGCTTTTTGCAAGTGGTTTATACATTTCTAAAGTATACAATGGAAGGAAATAAAAAAAAAATTATATCTCTCACTCCCAATCACCAACGGGATGAAAAAAGAAGTTCTTTGAGAAGCTTAGGTCATGAGCTCAATCACTCATAAAGGAGATAATGTGATGGACAAATACACAGCTTTAGAACTAAGGTTTGGTCACCAGACCCAAGAGCATATAAACATATGATGTCAGAATGGTTTCTGAGAGAAAAGGGTGCTTGGTCTGTTTTCCAGATCTACCTTGTTCTTTGTTGTGACCACAATGGACACATCAACAGGTCCTCTTGCTCTCTGGCTTCTGGTTACAAGTGACCAAAAAGGGGAACTGATAAGAAAATGAAATTCCAAGGAAAATGAAGCTGGGATATTTACCCCTCTTTTTCCCGCTGGCACACCTCACGATGATGTTTGGATCCTTGTAGTGAAAGTCACTGCTTATGCCCAGTGCCCTTCTCCATATGCCCATTTGAACACAACATCCATTTCCTGACAGGGCCTTAACTAATACAAAGGGAAAATGCCTTCTTCATATATATGTATATATATATATGTATATATATATCTTTCTGTGTTTGTCACTTTTACCATCTCTATTTACAAGTTTATGAAACCTTGAATTTTGCATCTGTGTATTTTTTTCACGTTTTCTTTCAAAAAGCTTAATGTTCATTTTTTTGTTTTCTCAGACAAATATGGCCCTTTTATCCTTTCTCCAAAGAGAGAGTGGGGACCTCAAAGAAGCTAGTTGCCCAAGTGTGAGACATAAAGCTTCACAAAAGTCTTTGTATATTTAGTTTTCCTTCATACAATAAGTAGAAAAAAAAAATCTGGTGCTAGTGGAGAGGCAAAGAGAAGAAACAGAGCAAGTCAGCCTAGGGTGAAAGGAGACAAAGGCCTCTCTCTCAGTAAAGGAGACTGAATGCGTTTCTCCGGTGGGAATGTGCATGGAGCAGAGTGAAGGTGAACCAACTGTGATTGTCCCTGGAGCTTGGACAACTTTTGTGAAAAAAAAAGTCCACACAATCAGAATTTAAGAAATAGTGTCTTTGTCACATATGAATATTAAACACATGAAAGAAAAAAAGAGTTTTAAGCAGACAGAGGCTGTATTATTTAAAACTTCGTAAGCCCTATTTTATTTTAAAGCAAAACCTAAAATCTTCTAGGCAGAATGGGAGAATCTCAGGAGTGAAGATAAGACCACTTGAAACTCAGAAGGAAAAAAGAAGGCAAAGCTTGTGGTCATAAATTAGATACTATGAAAAGTACAGAATGGTTCTTTCAAAGGTGCTGATAGCATAAACTTTAAAAATTCACAGAAACTGTTAAAAAATGTATATTTAGGATCTGGTAGGAGATCAAAGTAGTTTTCCAGGGAATAAAACACCAGAATTCTCTTTGTTAGTTGAAATTTTTATTTTGAATTAGTTATTTATTTTTTCACTTTTGCATTATGGAAAATAACATATACGTAAGTGGGAGAATAACAAAATAAATTTTTATATACCCATCACACAGGTTCAACAGTTACCAAATGATATACAGGTTTATTAATTTTTATACCTACACCCATTTCAATGCCTCATAGATTATTTAGTGATAGAGCACATGCATTATACAATTTAACAAACAAATATTTAACATTTTTGTTATAAAATATTTCATTATATATTTACCCATAAGAAACAGTCATACATTATATTTTAATTTTATTCTTATGAAGAAATCTGAGTCCATTCTGATTTATATTTTCCCATACAGTTGACTTGATTTTTTCCCATATATTTTTCCTTATTTGTGATTTTTTAAAAACTTCACCAGCATATGCCTGAATGTGAATCCTTTGTCACAATAGAAAATATTTCTGGTCTTTTCTACTCAATTTATCCTGTTCTCTATTATAATGCCTCCCCATTATGGAGATCGTAAATCTTCAGTTATTAACTAACTATTTTACTATCATTAACATTTCTTCTTCATTTTATTGATGTCTTTTATTTTATTTCTTGAACTATTGATTATGCCATGCCAATTTTTTCACTACACTTCTATAATTTTTTTGGTATTCTGTAGCATTCACTGGAGACCTTTGCTCTAAAATCTGCCTTCACAATTTATTTTCTCTTTAAACGATTTTTTCTCAGAGGTTTTGCACTTTTAATTTCATTTGCAACTGCAAAATTTGTGGTCTAAGGTTTCCCTTCTGTTTCTTAATATGTCTACTTCCTGAATTTTTTTTAAACCATGAATCTGTATAATTTTTTTTCTTCACTCTTTCCTATGGTCTTTCTTCTTTTCTAATGATGCCAGCTATAACATCATACAAAATGCATTGAATTATGTTTTCAACGTGCTATTATTTCACCAAGAGGAGTTTCATTTGGGTCTATTAAAACAGTGTTTGTGTAAAAGCAATTTGGTTGGGTTCTGCTTGAATTCTCTTTCCAGTTATCTCAACCCTGTTTCTATCCTCCAAGTAGAGTGTAAGATTTAGGTTTGAGTACTGAAAATTAGTTTTATTCTGTTTGTGTTTCTCTTCTCTTTCTTTCCTTGGAAATGTAGGGAGGCTTCAAGAGATTTGGAGAGTTACAATTGATGATGTTTTCACTGGCTTATTTCCTGCTGTATTTTTAAAGTTCTGCACATGGTCAGATACTGACCAAAGTGGTTTGATTTATTTTGTTACCTCACTTTATGATGAATACACAACAGTTTTAGTATGGAGTCTTGATTGGTCTTGTAGGTCTTCACCTTTGTGGACAAGTAATCGTATGTATTTATTGCTCAAAGTTTTTCTAACATTCATTTCTATAGACAAAGAAAAAAAAAACAAACATTGTCGCAGCTGCAGCTATGACCCTAATGTTAAAGTAAAATGGGAGAGAGAAAGGGATCAGGGGATCTTGAGACATCAGTCTTCAGACAAGTTTATTTTCAGCCAAGTACAAAATTATATACTAGCAAGAAAGGTGATAAAAGTTGTTTGCATGCCAAAGCTACGCAATGCAAAAACAAGTTCCAGGAAGTAAATACTTGAAGGCTAGGATGTTAATTTCCCTTAAGCAAGTCTCTTCCACACCTCATTGTGCTTTATCTGCATATCTCAGCTTCTATTGAAGTTCCAGATCCTGAAAGCTCATGTCTGCATTTCCTCTTAGACTTATGTCTGCAAGCTTTAAGTTAAACAACAACCTTTTAACTCTTACAAAACATCTTTTCATTTACTGCATTTCTAAGCTCAAACAGCTATCTGGTAATGGTTTACTCCAAAATTTGCCTCACTTTTCCTCAAGAAAAACAAATTTTGCCTAGTTTCCAATGCCAATCCTATTGCATATTATCTCTGTGAACTTTGAATAGTTAGTTAACTTCCTTGTCTTAATTTTAACATACAAAATTGGATTACTCTTCTAGCCTGAATGAAAAGTAGCTTCATAAATTATTTGAATTAAATAAATTCTTTCTTATATTTCATGATGCTCAGATGTCTTAAAGCAAATAAGTAATGATAGAAACAAGTGCAACATTTTCCATAAAGGGAGACATGGCACTTATGAAATGTTACAGAATAATTATGCACCAAATGTGTCCAAGAAGTTCTAAAGAGGAGATCTTCATGTAGAAGAAAGAGAATTCAAAGATCAAACTAATGGGTTTTTTTTTTTTTGTCTTCTAAGTTTGAGTAAGCCCAATTTTGGGGGGTGATAATATCCTTAGGAATCTTTGACGAATCTGCTTTGTCTTGATGCTGTAAATAATTGGGTTGAGTACTGGTGGAACTAAAAGGTAAATATTGGCCATGGATATGTGGATTATCAGGGAGGAGTGTTTTGCAAAGCGATGCACTAGAGATAGGCCTATCATTGGCACATACAGAATGAGCACAGCACAGATGTGGGAGGCACATGTATTGAGGGCCTTGAACTTCCCTCCTTGGGATGCAATGCCTAGCACAGCCTGGAGGATGAAAGCATAAGATAAAAGGATTCCCAGAGAATCTATACCCCAATAAAATACAACGACAAATAAGCCATATACAATGTTGAAAGAGATGTCAGCACAAGCCAGCCGAATTACATCTTGATGCAAGCAGTAAGAGTGGGAGAGAACATGGGAGTGACAGAAGGAAAATGTGGGAATACGAGTAAGGATGACAGGGAGAACGGTGGAGCACCTGACTACAATGAAGGCCCCTATATAAAGAATGCACTGTGAGGTAAGTTTACTGGAATACCTCAAAGGATCACATATGGCAGCATACCTGTCAAAGGCCATGGCTAGGAGCACAGATGACTCCATCAAGGAGAAAGTATGAATAAAATACATCTGGGTTATACAGGCATTGATGTCAATCTCCAAGGCATCAAACCAGAAGATCTTCAGTACAGTAGGCAGTGTAGAGACAGACATACCCATGTCTGTAAGGGACAGCATGGCCAGGAAGTAGTACATAGGCTCATGGAGAGTTTTGTCAGTGTGGATCATGTGAAGGATGGTGCAATTGCCCACTATCCCAACCACATAGAGCATACAAAAGGGGATGGAGATAAAGTGATGCACACTCTCGTAGCCAGGAATTCCAGTGAGGTAGAATGAAGCAGATTGCCCAATACTGGAATTAGAATCTATCATGATGCTGTTCCAAGCAGCGATTTTCCTACCCTGAAACTGTGTGTTCCTAAAAGAAAAAAAAAAAAAACACAAGAAGAGAAAAAATAGCAACTCATATTTCTCTTATTGAGATTGTTCCTAACTCTTACCTATCTATATTCTTTGTAAAATGCTACTTCGTCAAATATTTTGAAACCTACCCACTGTGACTCCCTCTTTCTTAATTTATTAGTTTAATCCTTTAAACAGTTTCTAATTATCATGTAGTCAACTGTAATGCTTCTGGATGTTGCACCATCTCTATGAAGTTCTCACCACCCCCACCACCACCCCCAAGCTTAGAATACATTCTCCTGTTTGGTAGTGCTATTTTTATAGGCTTGTTTGTTATTTGCTTTTAGAAGCAATTTTTTTTTTTGCCATTTATTTTTGCATATGATGTTCAGTAAGGATATGTTCTGAGGCTCTGACCTCTTTATGTTAAGCATCCATTCTCCTCCACCACAAAAAAAGGATATTTTGTGTAAGTAGTTTAGAAGAATTTTAATAAGATAAGACTTCAAAAAACAATGTATGCAAAGTGAATGTAATTACCACTTGAAGAGATGGAGGAATCAGTCCTCAAACTGGTTTGAATGGGAAACAGAGGTCTATAGGAATCCAGGTGTAAATAGTACTCACTTTATTCATTCACTCTTAGGTATTTGAGGTTCAGTTTCTTTTCCATATTTTCTGTCAAGATTCATTTATATGTTCTTACTCTGCAAAAAAATCCAGAGTCTCCCTTAAGTAAATTTGTAACATTTGCTCTATGGATATAATCGATTTGTGAGCTATATCGGGTTTGGTTCATCCTGCAGTCTCCTTTTTATTGTTACTGGAACTCAAAGCTGATTATCTAAGGCTTCCATCTGTGGATACAGCTTTGGGCCATCTCTAACAGAGGCATGAAAAATATTGTTAATCCAAGCCTGATTGCTCCTTGGGTATTAGAATGACATTAACCCCATGCCCAAATGGCTATCCACTGGCATAATAATTGCAACATTTTGGTGCCATTTTCTTGATTTCCTTGTTCTTGTTCCTTTGCTTATTAGATCTTAGCAAATTTCAGTTCTTAAGGGAATCAGTTCTACTTATAATATTTTATGGGTAAGTAAATTAACTGTACACAAATGCTTCCCATGCTCCATTTTCAATTTGAATTATTTACATTTAAATTATCATATTTGTGCCATAATATATCTCTATGAAATCACTAGAAAAACATGTTATAAATAAGTAGACTGAAGCTTAGAGTCTGAAATGGTTTGCCTAAGACCACACAACTCTAATAACTTTAATAAATGCCAATATCAATATCTTATCATATAGATGGAGATTTCCAAAAATAGCAATCTCTCACCTATAGACAATTGCATCTATGTGACATCTTGTTCAGAAGTTGAAGCTATGGCCTTAAGACTACCACCTGCAGTACCTAATACCAAAGCAATATAAATACAAATAATAAAATCCTTTCCCTCTGATACTTAAACTATTTCACCAGCACACTTTCTTCACTCAAACTAGTATCTTAAGTCTGCTACTACAGTCTTGCCATTTAACTACTCATGTCCTATACCTCATGCTTTAGTGACTCATTACAAGGGTTACTAAGCTTTAAATTAAGGTTTTTATATGGTTCAAAAAAGGAGATCCTATTAGACAATTCCTTAAATTTAACTCTGGACTTATAACCACATCTTAATATCTAAGGGTGGTTTCAGACTTCTGAAAATTATGTGTATACTATTATTCAACATTGTTTTGAGCTGCAAAATATCTCTCTGAGATCAACAAAGAGGTCCTATTATAGATGAGCTATTTGAAGGTTAGAGATGTCATTCAGCCATCTAAAGGAAAATAATTATTAGAAGTCATCCCTGCTTCTAAAGCTTCTGCATCTTCCACTGAATCAATCTACCTCTCAATTCAGAAACATCTCAATTCTGTTCCATAGTGATTCTCCATCACAAACTAGGAATTGGTGTATGGATGCCATTCATAAAACAGTTTCTCCTGTTTTGCTAGGCTTCCCTGAATAACATCCCTGTCATCTCTTTCAAACTCCTTCCCTTTGTGTTTCAGCAAAAAAAAAAAAAAGTCTGAAAGAAAACAAAACAGAGGAAGGCAGGTCCTGAAAATGTCAGCTTTTATTAAGCACAGGAGGGAGAGAAGGGGGTGAGTTGTGAGAATCTGTGAAGACAGTGTTGCCTTAAGTGGTTGTTGGGACTTAGAAAGTATAAGGAGGAGAAGGAAGATAATCAGCCAATTTTGCTCCTTTAACTCCATTAAAGTTCCCTAACTTCACAGCAGATATCCTACTGCCATGACAAGATTGTGTTTTCCTAGCAAAAAGGAAGTAAGCCCTAAATGAACGGGGAGTTAAAAGTAGGAAGCTTCCATATTAGATACTTAGCCTTGGCTCTACAACACAGTGGGATGCCCACTGGGACTTCTTTATGGTGAGAATTGAAACCCTAGACATTGACAGTAAAAATATGTAGATATTTCTGGTGATAAAGCCTGAAAACCATTACATAAAAAGTTATCACCTCTCAAGGATGATGGAGGTATTGGAATTATCTCAAAATATATGAAAAGGAGCTGTGAGAGAATATAGACTGTAATGTCCTCTTTATTTTATCTCATCTCTCTTTAAACTGGCTTCCTACCCAGGCCCCTGCTGAAACAGCTCTAGTCTACTTATTCTACAAACTCTAGTTGCCAAACACAAATGAATAACCTTGTCCTCATCATACTAAAATTCTCAGCAGCATGTGACACCCATGCTTTTACCTATATATATATATATATATATATATATATATATATATATATATAGTTGTTGTTGTGTTTTTTTTAAGCAACACTTGCTTTTGTTTCCTTTCACCTCATTAGCTAATGCTTTGTTGGGTCCTCCTTCACTGTCAGATTTCTCAGTATTATAATAATGTCCCAGTTCTTGGTTCTGGTTTTATTTCTCTTAAATAACTACATGTTTTCCCTAACATATTTCATCCAACAGTGTAATTTAAAGAATTCTGTATACCTTCATGACTTCAAGGTACATCTCCATCATTGATTACTTCACTAATTTCCAGACAGTAAAGATAGATAAAACAATATACAGGGTATCTCAACTTATAGGTGTAATAGGCACAGCAAACATCATGTAACTAAGGCAGAACTCTTGATGTTTCTTAATATTCCCATCTTGATAAATGTAACTCTTCCTGTACAATTGCTTGGTAGAAAAACAAGGCATAGTTCTTGATTACTCAAACTGCTTTACCCCTATGCAATTCATCAACACATAATGCTGTATCTATGACCAAGGTATCATAATCTATTCATTTCCTCTTCTCACCACTGTCATTAACATGTCTCTTTTATGCTATTTTATTAGTCTCTAAGCTCATCTTATTCTTTCCATTTATGTGCTGCCTCCACAATCATTATTCCTCAAAATAGTCAATAAATTCTTAAAACATAGTCAAGTGAAGTCATTCCCATGTTTACAGTGTGCTAGTTGCACTCCACTGTTCTCAGAATGAAAAGAAAGCCATTGATATTACTTTTAAGATATTACATAGAGCAAGTTTTCTTCCTCATGTATAAGAAAAGGAAAGTTCCAGTATATGTCTAGTTTTGTACCCATTTTCCTTCCTCCTCATCTTTATTCCCCTCATGCTCAAATCACCCAGAATGCTCCTCTGACAGTTTTATTATTTCTAATCTCAAAATATATCTTCATCCCCCCTTGTCCACCAAGCTACAGGCATTCTATTTGTCTAAATATCTAAATCTCTTTATTATCTACCTGTTCAAATTTTCTCTGATCACGTCTCTAAAATAGCCAGCCATATCTCATAATGTAATTTGTATTACATTGCATATTTTATTCATATAAAATTCATTCATATTTCCTCCTTACCCAATTTCCAACTTCCCAATACCAATCACTTCTGTTGCCCATCATCTCTTTCCTACTTTTCCTTTACACACAGGTTGTCTTTTTTCCCTCCTAGCTTTGACCTGCTTCCCTGTAATAGACTTACCCAGTTCTGTAGGCCACATCTTCTTCCACATCACTTCATTCATTTTTATGCTTTTGGTTTCTTGCTCCTGGTTGAATGCTCAAGGCAGTGACAATGTTTCTAAGGATCTTAAAAATTGCTAGTTCATATACCTGTGATAAAAGAAGTTTCTAATTTGTCTTTTTTATATAGGGGCCCCAGAAGTCTGGGGGAACCATAACCACCAAGCTTCATAAAGAATAGGGACAGTGAGCCTAGGGAATAGTTGTTTCTCGTGCTGAGGCAGAGGAAATTTCCACAGGAATAGAAAATGCCTAAGAGACACCCATTTAGGAAAATATCTCTCTGCCTCTGATAGTTGACTAAGTTTAGATGTGCTATGGGGATGAAGAGGTTCCACATGAGTAGAGCTTTCAGTAGATTAAAGGGACTATAGATACTAAAAAAGGAGTCTAGGGCCCACAGAAGCGGTCAGGTCCAACATACTACTCAAACTAAGGAAGGGAACACCATATAATTCTGCTATATGTGTAAAAGTCAGAGATAGACATGTTTTCAGAGGGAGTGGCCTAGTTTTAAATCATCTCAAATCCTGATTAGGTTAGGATAGCCAAGATGGTTAGTGTCCATGGCCATTTGGTACAAGAAAATATAAATGAGCTACCCAAGAATAATATTCTATAAAATTATCTTAGCCCTCAAATTGCTTCTATTTTTTACATAAAATGTCTGGTACTATTATAATCAAGCAGAGAAACTTAACAAAAAGTATGATTTATAAGACAGATGTAAATATGCCACAGGAAAAAAATATACAGGGATCCAATATTATAACTTAGAGATAGAACTTAAACAACTATAATTAAATACTCTAAAAAGTTTTAAAATAATACTGAATATTCCAAAAGAAACTGAATTATTTTAAAATTATTTTTAAATAATAATTATTTATTATAGAATTGAAAATAAACTTTAAAATCTCAAAATAAGAAATCAATAATCTTTACTTCAGAATATACATTATATACTTAAGTATATAAAATTCAGCATTATAAAAGAACTAAGCAATTAAAAAATTAAGTAAATGGTCAACACTGTGCAATTCTTACATAGAAAAGACAAGGTTGAAACCCAGGCAATCATGAGCCATCATTCTGGCTTATTCATACTTTATGTATGGTCTAGATAAAACTTAAGCAGATAAATTAATTTAAATTTCTATGCTTGAGAAAGATGTGCTGAAACTTAGAAGAAACAAACACTAGTACTCTCTGGACAAATACATAGTATATTAAGAGGTGAATTGTAGAGTATTAAGTTCCAAATTAAATAAATAAATCACAAGGAGAAAAAAACACTATAAATGAAATGCAGCATAAGTAAACTTTGAAAAAAAACAAAAACAAAAATAACCCTTGTGGTAGGCAGAAATAATGGGCCACCAAAGATGTCCATATCCTAATCCTTGGAATCTGTGAATGAATAACTTTACTTGGTAAATGGGGATTTAGTCTGCATTGGGGAATAGAGACTGATAATCATCTGACTTTAAAATATAGATAATATACTAGTTTCAAGTCTAAAGTGGAAATGGGAGGCAGCCAAAATCTCAGGGTGATGGTATGTGAGAAAGACTTGAAAAGCCATCGCTTGCTTTGAAAATGGAAGAAGACCATGAGTAAAGGAATAAAGTGAGTCTGCAGAAGGTGCAAAGTTCAAGAAAATGGCTTCTCCTCTAAAGTCTCCCCAAAAGGACACAGTCCTTCAGGATAAGGAGATTAGAACAAATTGCAGAAATTCTGATTTTAAAATACTTAAGGCTTCTACAAGAAAAAGAAAAAAAAAGTGGGGGAGGGAAATTTCCCCTTGGACATGAGCTAATTAAATTGTGTTTATCCTAAATTTGGGAGCCTGGGCCCAGAATCAGTACATAGACTGTCTGCCTGATGGCATCCTATCTTACTAAAAGTTACCCCCCCACCCCCCGATCTCAGAGCTTTGCAGCTCCCACTATCTTCAGAGAATTCCAACACATGCTTAGCTTTTTTTGTTTTGCTCTTTTTTATTCTAGAGGCTGTGGTCACTGTACAAAAACTTTACTGCTTAGGCAACTGAATGTCAGAATAATGGTGGGGAAGGTTTTTCAACCTCTGCAGGTGTTCCCGCTGGTAAGTAAGGCTATAGGAGCATGGATCCTTACCTGTGGCCAGTTGCCCAAAGGAAATGTTGTAGGTTATAGGAGGAAGAGTGAAGAGAAAACTTCCTGATAGGAGAAGAGTTAAGAGAAATGACTGCAAGAATTTGTGGGTATGATCTATTGAGCAGCTATTGCCTACCTTCATTCTTATACGTTTAGGAAAAAATAATCATTACATTGCTTTTATATGTTTAACACCTTTGTCATCCTTTCTGTGTCTTGGAGCTCTTCCTGTCAATTCGCTGATCCCTCAAGTTTCTGTCCCTTCATACTTTCTGTCTCTTTCTATCTCTCCTTCAATTCTCTTTTTAACCTAATGTGAAGGATAGGAAGGTGACTTCCAGCCTGAAACCCTGTTTGCAATTGAGGCTGAAAAATACTTTAAGACCAAACTTGCTTTAAACCATTCAGAAAGTATCCTTCACCCATTAAAACCTAGGCAAATAGGACCAAACAATTGCTATTCTCTTCTCCCCCAAACAGAACATAACTTCTAGTCATTTTGGAATGCTTCAATCTTTAAGAATACATGCTGATTTGGTGAAAATATTTAAGGATAAGCCATTCAGTTGTATCCTAGTATGAACTTCTTATTGTAAAATCTATCAAAAGTTTTGTGTGAAATAAAGGGAGGCTCAGAATTTAAAATCTGCAACCCCCTTTTATAAGGACTTCCTGATAATCTGATATATGTCAGAATCAAGTACATTATAGCTCTTTTTTTGGCATGTTCTCCTAAGCCTAGGTTAAGCAGTAACTGTAACTACACTTTCTTGAAGATTTATCTTGGATCAGACATGCTTTGCAACAACCCTGCCATGTAGCCATTTTAAACTCATTTCAGAACTTTAGACAGATAAGGAAAGTAATTTAACTAAGATCACATGGCTAATGAGCAATAGGGTGTGGTTTCAATCCCTACAGTCTGTTTCTAAATATTGCAGTATTCCCTATATACTACGGTTGGTTAAATAAACTGAACCCAAGTCATTGGAAAGAAATATGATTATAGATTATACTTCATCTACCTCAACTCAGATACCATCCTTTGCACAGAGGCAGCCCAGCTCAAATTGTTAATGTACCTGAAGTCCCTCTTTGTAGTAATTACTTTGCCTTTGTTTATCTTAACTCAGGTTTCTAGTCTCCTTCCTGTATAAAATCCTCCTTTCTAGAACTTCTTAAGTGATATGTCCGAGACCCAAACTGCACCTCACCCTCCTCACACACACATGCACGCACACACGCTTCTTTAACTCCAGAATCAATTCTAATACAATTTATAGGTCTAATGCAACTTGTTGCTTTGCAGAGCAGTTTGAAGTCTTTGCTCAATACTGAGCAAAGGAGTAAATAAAAATTTAAACAAAATAATTAACTACATAAAATGAGCATGGAGTCTATAAAGTAATAAAATTATCTCAGCCCCTCCTTGTGATTCCTTCCAATTCTCGTGTCCTACTTAAAAGTTAGCCACCTGGTGGTGTTGATTAGACTCACTTTGCTGTTGGTATTCTCCTAAAATTCCAAATCATGTATATATATATATATACACAAAATCCAGAGAAGCAAAATATATGGTATATTTAGTGTCAAAGAGTAGTGTGTATAAATCATGTCAATTTGCCTGACAATTTTGTGATATTTTATAAACTTGGGCAGTAATGTTTATGTGTGCACATGGATATAACTGTTACTTTCCTCACAGCTATCAGCAGGACACTTAAAAAATAACATAGGTCTATTTACCTATCATCAGGGCAAAAGTGAAAAGGGAAATGAATATTCTGTTCTATTTTTTCTTTATTACTCATGTTATGGGCTTAATGAAAATCATGTATAAAATACAGTTTTCCTATATACCACCCTGTTATTAACACCTTGCTCAGTGTGGAATATTTGTCACAATTGATGAAAACACATTTTTATAATTGTACTATTGTCTATAATCTGTGGTTTAACTTAGATTTCACTGTTTGTATAGTACATTTCCATGGATTACAAAAAAATTCTGTTATCATATATGTAGCCTAACATTTCCCCTTTTAACCACATTCAAATATATATTTCAGTGTTCTTATTTACAATCACAGTGTTGTGCTACCAGCATCTCCGTTTATCTATTCATTGGTTAATGGACACCTGAGTTGCTTCCGTCTTTTGGCAATTGTGAATAACGTTGCTATGAACATATCTGATGAATCCCTGCTTTCAGTTCTTTTGGTGATATATGGAATAGTAGGGATGCCTAGTCATTTGGTAGTTCTATACTTAGGTTTTTGAGGAACTGCCAAATTTTCTTCCACAGTTGCTGGTGGTAATTTTACATTGCCACCAGCAATGAATGAGGGTTCCATAATCCCCATATCCTCTCCAATAGTTGTAATTTTCCATTTTTATGCATTTTTTGTGAGATATATTATAATTACAAAAAAAGCAGTAAATTTCAAAGCACACCACAACAGTTAGTTATAGAACAGATTTCAGATTTTGGTATGGATTACAGTTACACAATTTCAGGTTTTTCCTTCTAGCTGCTCCAAGACACTGATTTTTATGGTTAACAGGAATGGTATTGATTGAGGTTTGGCAAACTATAATAATCAGCAATATCTAGCTGAAGCTTGTGTGTTAAGAGTAGCCTCCAGAATAGCCTCTCGAGTCTATTTTAACTCTCTTAGCCAATGATATCTTTTTTTGTTACATTTCTTTTCCTCTTTTTGGCCAGGAAGGTGTGGCCAATCCAACAATGTAAGGGCCAAGTTCATCCCTAAGAGTCATGGCAACTTTCAATAATGGATGTCATGTCCTATGTAGGGTAGTGATTTTCCTTGCAGAGTTGGGCTTAAAGAGAGAGAACCCAGGTCTGAGCAACAAAAGATGTCCTCTGGAAGTAACTCTTAGGCATAACTATAGTTAGATTTAGCTTCTCTGCTACGTAGATAAGCTTCATAAGAGCAAGCCTCAAGACCAAGAACTTGGTCTCTTGACTCTGGAGTCTCTAATGTTTGAGACAGTATCAGGGGTTTCCCCTGTGGTAAAGCTTCATAGTTCTATATTTTTTATTGATTCCCTCAAGAGACCCTATGAATACTTTTTAATTATCAGCCCACCCCAGTCTGGGATGTATCCAAGTATTGCACTAAGCTATAGAGAATTACAAGCCTTCATTCCCATTCTAGACTCCATGCGTTTGGAGTTGTTTAAAAGAGCTATCCAGGCATTTCTCTGTATATCATGTGCTACAGAGAATTCAGGTTTAGGACAAAATAAAACACTCTTATTTTGGTCTCATTGGTAGATTAATTTCTAAATTACAAACAATGTAATCCTTTACCCTGTATCCTGATTTACCTTAGTCCTGAGACGATCAGCTTTGTTTTTATCTCTAACTGAAGTCTGATCACTTTTTTGGTTTCTTTAACCATTGTTCTATGTAGCAATGGGGACTTTCAAAGCCGGAGAATTTCAACTCTGAGTTGTACATGTCACACAGGTACCAATTCGAGGGAAATACCAGGGTACACTTATATAGAACAGCATCTCAAAATCTAGAAATAACTTTCACAGATCCGTACTAAATATGACTACTGTGAGAGCTTACAGCTTGCAGCCCCAATTTTCTTATAATTATTTTCTAAAAGATACCATACCATATTTCTTCTTTTGCTTTTGGCTTATTTTGTACCACATAATATCCCCCAGATTCATTCATCTTGTTGCATGCCTCATGACTTTGTGCCTTTCTGTAGCTGCACAATACTCCATCATATGTATGCACTGGAGTTCATCATTCTGCTTCTCAGTCAATGTATCCTTTGGTCACCTCCATCCACCAGGCATCATGGATAATGTACAAAGTCAATAATCCCTGTCTCACATTATCTTCATTTAGTTTTAAAATCATCAACACTCTCCATTTTAGACAATTTTCCAAAGAGAAAAATGACCAATAATCTCAGCCTCACCAAATAGAAAATCCAAACCTCCCATTAACTCTTGTCCTCCCCATCCTGCCACTCCCCAGTTATTTAACCCTGGTACTATTGATGTCTTCCTGTTAAATATAAGCCATAGCATACAATAGTAGTTTTCCCCATTAACTCCCTCTATTATTAACACTTAGTACAAGATTCATACCTTTTGAAGTAGTTTGTGCAAGTACTTATTTATATTTGTAGTATTAATTGGTGGGATACATGGCTCTCTACAACCGGTTTCAATCATGCTTACCTTCTATATAGCAGTATTACTTATGAACCCACTAATGAACTGCTTTAACTTCTATCCATTACCTCACATTTAACTTCAACCTCATTAGGTATCCATTTACCTACCTCTAGCTTCTATGTATTTCTAGACACCTATAGTCTGTATTATAAGGTTTTGAGTTTGACTTCACCAAGGTAAATCATAACAGTATCTATCTTTCTGCATCTGGATTCTTTTACTCAGAGTTATGTCTTCAAGTTTCATCCATGTTGTCAGTTACTTCAAGATCTCATTTGATCTTACTGCTGCATAATACTTCATTGTATGTATTTACCACATTTTGTTTAGCCTCTTATCTGTTGATGGGCACTTGGATTGTTTCCATCTTTTGGCAATTGTGAATAATGCTGTTATGAACAATGGTGTGCAAATATCTGCTTGTGTCACTGTTTTTAGATCTTCTGGTTTTATCAGAGTAGTGATATTGCCAGGTTGTAGGATACCTCAATATTTAGTTTTCTAAGAAACTGCCAAACGGTCTTCCACAACAGCTTACCACTATACATTCCCACCCTCAATGAATAAGTGTTGCAATTTCTCCGCATCCTCGCTAATATTTTTAGTTTCCTCTTTGTTCAATAGCAGCCATTTATATAGGTATGAGGTGATATCTCATTGTAGTTTCTATTTGCATTCTCTTATAACTAAAGAAATTGAGCATGTCTTCATGTGCTTTTTAGCCATCAGTATTTGCTCTTCAGAAAAAAATGTCTATTCATATTTTTACCCCATTTTATAATTGGGTTGTTTGTTCTTCTGTTATTGACTTGTATGATTTCTTTATGTATACAGGATATTAAACCTTTATAAGATACGTGATTTCCAAATATTTTCTCCCATTGAGCTGGTTGCCTCTTTACCTTTTTCACAAAGTCTTTTGAAAAAAAGCGTTTGATGTTGAGGAGTTCCCATTTATCTATTTTTTTCTTTTTTGTTTGTGCTTTGCATGTAAAGTTTAAGAAGCTACCTCCTACTACTAGGTCTTTAAGATATTTCCCTATATTTCCTACTTGGAGTTTTATGGAACTAGTTCCTATATTTAGGTCTTTGATCCACTTTGAGTTAACTTTTGAGTAGCGTATAGGATAAGGGTCTTCTTTCATTCTTTTGACTATTGATATCCAGTTCTCTCATGTCCCTTTATTGAAAAAATGTCTTTCCCAGTTCAGTGGATTTGGGACACTTGTTGGCAATCAATTGACAATAAATTTGGTCATCTATTAAATCTAATCTCAATATCAGGAAGTGTTAATCCTCCAACTTTGTCCTTTTTTTAGGACATTTCAAACTATTTGAGGTCTCCTTCCCTTCTAAATGAATTTGATAACTACATTTTCCAAGTCTTCAAAATGTGTTATTGGAATTTTGATGGGTGTTGCATTGACTCTGTAGATGCATTTAATTAGAATTGACATCTTAACTAAGTTTAATCTTCTTATCCATGAGTAGGGAATCTCATTCCAACTATTTAGGTCTTCTTTGATTTCTTTTAGAAAAGTTTTGTAGTTTTCTTTGACAGGAAATTTACAACTCTGCTCAAGTTTATTCAAAGATACTTGATTCTTTTGGTTGCTGTTTTGAATGGAATTTTTTCCTTAATTGTCTCCTCAGTTAGGTCATTGCTTGTGTGTAGAAACATTACTGACTTTTGCACATTAATTTTGTATCTCTGTCACTTTACTGACTTTATTAGTACAAGAAGTTTATCATCGATTTCTCAGAATTTTTCTAGTATAACATCATGTCATCTGCAAATAATGAAAGTTTTACTTCTTCCTTTCCAATTTTAATGACTTTTATTTCTTTTTCTTCCCTGATTGCTCCAGTTAGAACTTCTATGTTGAACAATAGTGGTAACAGATGTCATCTTTGTCTTGTTGCAATCTTAGGGGAAAGGGTTTCAATATTTCACCATTGAGTACAATGCTGGTCATGGGTTTTTTATATATTCCCTTAATAATATTGAGGAAACTTCCTTTAATTCTTACCTTTTGAAGTGTTTTTATGAGAAAAGGATGCTGAATTTTGTCAAGTGCTTTTTGACATGACCATGTGATTTTTCCCTTTTGATTTGTTAATGCGCTGGTTTACATTGTTGAATCACTCTTGTATTCATTGTATAAGCCCCACTTGGTCATTGTGTATAATTCTTTTATTATATTGCCAGATTCAATTTTTTAGAATTTTCTTGAGATTGCTTGCATCTATGCTCATTAGGGGGATTAGCCTGTAGTTTTCCTTTTTTGCAACATCTTTATCCAGTTTTCATAGTTTCATAAAATGACTTATTCTGTGTTCCTTTTTCCTCTGTATTTTGGAAGAGTTTAAGTAGCATGGTGTTTTGGGATGTTTGATGAAATTGTTGTGAAGCCATCTGGCCATGGGCTTTTCTATATAGGAATTTTTTGATAACTCAATCTCTTTACTTGTGATTGGTTTGTTGATCTCTTCTATTTTTTCTCAAGTCAGTGTAGGTTATTTGTGTGTTTCTAGGAATCTGTCCATTTTATGTTCGTGCCCAGATTTTGGTGTATAGTTGTTCACAGTATCCTCTTTTTTTTCCCCCAAGGTCCATGGTAATGATCTCCCTCACATTTCAGATTTTGTTTATTTGCATCCTCTCTCTTTTTTTTTTCTTTGTAAGCCTAACTAGGGATCTGTTGATATTATTGCTTTTCTCAAAGAACAAAATTTCTGTTTTACTGATTCTTTCTATTGTTTATTTTATTCTCCGGTTCATTTATTTCTGCTGTAAAATTTGCTATTTCTCTTCTTCTAGTTGATTCGGGGTTAGTTTGCTGTTCTTTCTTTAGTTCCTCCAGGTAAACAGTCAAGTCCTTGAGTTTTGATCTTCTTTCTTATTAATATAGGCATTTTAGAGCAATGAATTTCCCTCTCAGCAATGCCTTCACTGCATCTAATTAGTTCTGATACATTATATTCTCATTCTCCTTCATCTCCAGATATTTACCAATTTCTGTGGCAATTTTTTCTTTGAACAACTGATTGTTTAAGAGTGTGTTCTTCAATGTCAGTGTGTCTGTGATAGTTCTGGTTCCTTGGTGGATATTGATTTCCATCTTCATTTCATTATGAATACTAGTAGAATTCACCAGTATAGTCACCTGGACCTGGTGTTTTCTTTTATAGAAATTTTCTTAGTATGAATTCAATTTCTTTAGTAGATGAAAGGATATTCAGTTCATATATTTTTTCCTGATGCTATGATTTTCTTTAGTGAATGTATCATAATCTTCATATTCCCCTAACTTTACCTTGCATTTATAAGCTTTACATCTTCCTTTTTATCTACTACCTTAGAGAAGGCCCCTGTCCAGACTCTTTACTCTTTCATAGTGAAGACAACTAGAATCTTCTAATTCCATGTTGAGCACTGGGGATGCTAGAGTCCTCTAATTTCATGTTGAGATCAGGGGATACTATAACATCTATTGTTCTGATTTAGCCTCATCTTAGGCAGGCGCTGTGCTCCTGGATGTTGGGTGTGGAGCTTTCTCTGTAATTTAGCCCCTCTCTGAGCTGTACAAGATAATGATCCCCAGAGTTATAGGTTTTCTTTCTGTGCCCTTCCTTCAGGTTCAGTAAGACCCCTTCAGTAAGGGGTCTTCACTTATGCTCTTCCTCTGTAGCTGAAAGATCTTACTATATAGGGGAGTGTGTTAATTTGAAGCTGTTGTCTACACTGGAAATCTGTGTCCTTTTCCTGATCCAGTCTTGTGAGGGCAGCCATGCTTCCGTTAATCCTGATTCAACATTGTGGGGTGGATTATGTGTGAGACTAAAGCAAAAAATGTTTATTTGGTAATAATAACAAATATTTATATATTTTTGTTATATAAATAAACAAAATAAATTTATATTTTGACTTGTGCATTTCCTAATGTAACTTATAGATAGCTTGATTGAACACCATAAGTACTTGGAATCTTGGGTAGGACATGAGATTTTGTTGGTTTGTCCAGAGTGATGCCCCAATGAATCCCAGAGTGATTTGATCAGTGAGTGGAAAAGTATCTGCAAAGCCCCCTTTGGGGAGTGGTGAGAACAGGGAGAAATTCAACTTCCCCAAGTTGAATTCTTGATATTCTCACAAGCAGTGTGGATGGCCAAGGCTATAGGCTGAGCCCCCAGTCTTGGGGTTTGTTCATATGAAACTTAACCCCACAAAGGATAGGTCAAGTCTACTTAAAATTTAGGCCTAAGAATCACCCCCGAGAGAGCCTCTTTTGTTACTCAGATGTGGCCTCTCTCTCCAGCCAACACAACAAGCAGACTTACCACCCTACCCCTGTCTATGTGGGATATGACTCCCAGGGATGTGGACCTTTCTGGCAATGTAGGACAGAAATTCTGGAATGAGCTGAGACTCAGCATCAAGGGATTGAGAAAACCTTCTGGACCAAAAGGGGGAAGAGTGAAATGAGGCAAAGTGTCAATGGCTGAGAGATTCCAAACAGAGTCAAGAGGTTATCCTGGGGGTTATTCTTGTGCATTGAGTAGATGTCACCTTGTTATTCAAGATGTAATGGAGAGGCTGGAGGGAACTGCCTGAAAATGTAAAGCTGTGTTCCAGTAGCCATGTTTCTTGAGGATGATTGAATAATGATACAGCTGTCACAATGTGACTGTGTGATTGTAAAAACCTTGTGGCTGATGCTCCTTTTATCTACCTTGTAAACAAACGAGTAGAACATATGGAATAAAAACAAATAATAGGGGGAAAAACTGCTAAAATAAATTTAGTTTGAAATGCTAGTGATCAATGAAAGTGAAGGGGTAAGGGGTATGGTACATATAATCTTTTTTTTTCTGTTTTCATTTTATTTCTTTTTCTGTTGTCTTTTTATTTCTTTTTCAGAACTGATACAAATGTTCTAAGAAATGATGAATAGGCAACTATGTAATGATATTGAGAATTACTGATTATATATGTAGAACGGAAAAGCAAAACAAAAAAAAATATTGTGGGGTGGAAACCTTTAGTTAGATTATGTACATGAAGGTTGGCCCACTCAATTGTTGGCAAGATCTTTTGATTAGATTACTCCCATGGAGATGTCATGTGTTCAATTGTGGGTATGACCTTTTGATTAGATGAGGATGTGACCCTGCCCATTCAAGGTGGCTCTTGATTCGTTTACTAGTGTTCTTTAGAAGGGAAGGCATTTTGGAGAAAACATGGATGCTTCAGAGACAGCAGAGATGCAGACATTTGGATATGCTTGGAGTGCTGACAGAGAAAGCAGATTCCTAGTCATGGATGTTTGGAGATGCAGAGCCCAGCAGATGTTGCCATGTGCTTTGCCATGAGATGGTGAGCAAGCCAGAAGCCAGAGTTGTGTCCTGGGGTAAAGTGAAGGCCTGTAGAGGCCTAGAAAGGAAACCACTGGCATCAAAAACTGGAAGGAACGGAATTGGGAGCAAGAACCAGCAGATGTCAGCCATGTGCATTCCCATATGATGGACACCAGCCTTTCTTCAGTGAAGGTATCTTTCTCTTGATGCCTTAGTCTGGATATTTTTATGGTCTTAGCACTGTAAACTTGTAACTTAATAAATTCCTTTTTTAAAAGCCAGTCCTTCTCCGCCGGACCGCCGCGCGGCGCACGCGCCCCGCAGCAGCCGAGCCGCCCGACCTCCCTACCCCCTCTCTCTCTCCGCCGGACCGCCGCGCGGCGCACGCGCCCCGCAGCAGCCGAGCCGCCCGACCTCCCTACCCCCTCTCTCTCTCCGCCGGACCGCCGCGCGGCGCACGCGCCCCGCAGCAGCCGAGCCGCCCGACCTCCCTACCCCCTCTCTCTCTCCGCCGGACCGCCGCGCGGCGCACGCGCCCCGCAGCAGCCGAGCCGCCCGACCTCCCTACCCCCTCTCTCTCTCCGCCGGACCGCCGCGCGGCGCACGCGCCCCGCAGCAGCCGAGCCGCCCGACCTCCCTACCCCCTCTCTCTCTCCGCCGGACCGCCGCGCGGCGCACGCGCCCCGCAGCAGCCGAGCCGCCCGACCTCCCTACCCCCCTCCTCCCCCTCCTGCTCCGGCTGCTCTCCAACCAACACGGTGCCCTCTTCCCCCGCCTTCACCGTGCTCCTCCGCCACCAGCCTCGACAGCCTTGCCGCCCTCACCTTTCCTCCTCCAGAACAACTACTGGGGGAGTGGAGATAATACAGAGCAGCTCCCGGAGCCACGAGGGAAATCAAAGGGACAGCGTACCCCATCCTGGAACGGCTGACTATCTGGGAGAACCAGCTCCGGTGAGATCACCAAGGGGCACGGGCTTTCCTGGGTGGGACAGCAAGCGACCGGAGTCCCTCCCTTCCACCTTCCCAGGCCAGCTGGTAGAATTGGACAGGCGGTCCCCTTAGGCCGCGGCGGCTGGTGCCCCCACAACACGAGGCCCCCCGGAGCAACTGAGATAGTTGGGTCGGAAATCCCCAGACTGCGGAGAACAGTGACCGGGGGATCCCTTCCAAACACGGGACTCCCCCGTCGGCTGGGAGCAGTGCACTCTCCCGGGCTGCGACAGCTGGCGCCCTCCCGCCACGCTTGGTGCCCCGGGCCGACTAGCTAATTTGGCCGGACGCTCTCCTGTGCTGTGACAGCCGGCGACCCTCCCCGCGTTTGGAACCCCGGGCCGGCTGGCATTCTTCCAAGACGCTTCGGTTGCCGAACCTCCCCTACAGCGAGAGTTTTCCAGAGTTGAGGGACCCACAGCAACTTTCGCTGGTGGAACCCACAGACAGGCGTGTGCCACGTGTGCCACCTACTGGGCAGGATAGGAAGAACAGAACCCAGAGACTGCGCAGAAAAATCTTTCAACCTGTGGGGTCGAACACCCGGGGAAATCTGACTAAATGCCCAGACGCCAGCAGAAGATAACGGATCACGCTCAGAAAATTGAACATATGGCCCAGTCAAACGAAGAAACCAATAGTTCAAATGAGATACAGGAGCTGAAACAACTAATGCTGAATATACGAACAGAAATGGAAAACCTCTTCAAAAACGAAATCGATAAATTGAGGGAGGACATGAAGAAGACATGGGCTGAACATAAAGAAGAAATAGAAAAACTGAAAAAACAAATCACAGAACTTATGGAAGTGAAAGATAAAGTAGAAAAGATGGAAAAAACAATGGATACCTACAATGACAGATTTAAAGAAACAGAAGATAGAATTAGTGATTTGGAGGATGAAACATCTGAACTCCAAAAAGAAACAGAAACTATCCGGAAAAGAATGGAAAAATTTGAACAAGGTATCAGGGAACTCAAGGACAATGTGAACCGTACAAATATACGTGTAGTGGGTATCCCAGAAGGAGAAGAGAAGGGAAAAGGAGGAGAAAAACTAATGGAAGAAATTATCACTGAAAATTTCCCAACTCTTATGAAAGACCTAAAATTACAGATCCAAGAAGTGCAGCGCACACCAAAGAGATTAGACACAAATAGGCGTTCCCCAAGACACTTACTAGTTAGAATGTCAGAGGTCAAAGAGAAAGAGAGGATCTTGAAGGCAGCGAGAGAAAAACAATCCGTCACATACAAGGGAAACCCAATAAGACTATGTGTAGATTTCTCAGCAGAAACCATGGAAGCTAGAAGACAGTGGGATGATATATTTAAGTTACTAAAAGAGAAAAACTGCCAGCCAAGACTCCTATATCCAGCAAAATTGTCCTTCAAAAATGAGGGAGAATTTAAAACATTCTCAGACAAAAAGTCACTAAGAGAATTTGTGACCAAGAGACCAGCTTTGCAAGAAATACTAAAGGAAGCACTAGAGTCAGATACAAAAAGACAGAAGAGAGAGACATGGAGAAAAGTGTAGAAAGAAGGAAAGACAGATATGATATATATAATACAAAAGGCAAAATGGTAGAGGAAAATATTATCCAAACAGTAATAACTCTAAATGTCAATGGACTGAATTCCCCAATTAAAAGACATAGACTGGCAGAATGGATTAAAAAACAGGATCCTTCTATATGCTGTCTACAGGAAACACATCTTAGACCCAAAGATAAATATAGGTTGAAAGTGAAAGGTTGGGAAAAGATATTTCATGCAAACAACAACCAGAAAAGAGCAGGAGTGGCTATACTAATATCCAACAAATTAGACTTCAAATGTAAAACAGTTAAAAGAGACAAAGAAGGACACTATATACTAATAAAAGGAACAATTAAACAAGAAGACATAACAATCATAAATATTTACGCACCGAACCAGAATGCCCCAAAATACGTGAGGAATACACTACAAACACTGAAAAGGGAAATAGACACATATACCATAATAGTTGGAGACTTCAATTCACCACTCTCATCAATGGACAGAACATCTACACAGAGGATCAATAAAGAAATAGAGAACCTGAATATTACTATAAATGAACTTGACTTAACAGACATTTATAGGACATTACATCCCACAACAGCAGGATACACCTTTTTTTCAAGTGCTCATGGATCATTCTCAAAGATAGACCATATGCTGGGTCACAAAGCAAGTCTTAACAAATTTAAAAAGATTGAAATCATACACAACACTTTCTCGGATCATAAAGGAATGAAGTTGGAAATCAATAATAGGCGGAGTGCCAGAAAATTCATAAATACATGGAGGCTCAACAACACACTCTTAAACAACAAGTGGGTCAAAGAAGAAATTGCAAGAGAAATTAGTAAATACCTAGAGGCAAATGAAAATGAAGACACAACATATCAAAACTTATGGGACGCAGCAAAGGCAGTGCTAAGAGGGAAATTTATTGCCCTAAATGCCTTTATCAGAAAAGAAGAAAAGGCAAAAATGCAGGAATTAACTGTCCACCTGGAAGAACTGGAGAAAGAACAGCAAACTAATCCCAAAGCAAGCAAAAGGAAAGAAATAACAAAGATTAGAGCAGAAATAAATGAAATTGAAAACATGAAAACAATAGAGAAAATCAATAAGACCAGAAGTTGGTTCTATGAGAAAATCAACAAGATTGATGGGCCCTTAGCAAGATTGACAAAAAGAAGAAGAGAGAGGATGCAAATAAATAAGATTAGAAATGAAAGAGGAGACATAACTACTGACCTCACAGAAATAAAGGAGGTAATAACAGGATACTATGAACAACTTTACGCTAATAAATACAACAATTTAGAAGAAATGGACAGGTTCCTGGAAAGACATGAACAACCAACTTTGACTCAAGAAGAAATAGACGACCTCAACAAACCAATCACAAGTAAAGAGATTGAATTAGTTATTCAAAACCTCCCTAAAAAGAAAAGTCCAGGACCAGACGGCTTCACATGTGAATTCTATCAAACATTCCAGAAAGAATTAGTACCTACTCTCCTCAAACTCTTCAACATAATCGAAGTGGAGGGAAAACTACCTAATTCATTCTATGAAGCCAACATCACCCTCATACCAAAACCAGGCAAAGATATTACAAAAAAAGAAAACTACAGACCAATCTCTCTAATGAATACAGATGCAAAAATCCTCAATAAAATTCTAGCAAATCGTATCCAGCAACACATTAAAAGAATTATACATCATGACCAAGTAGGATTCATCCCAGGTATGCAAGGATGGTTCAACATAAGAAAATCAATTAATGTAATACACCATATCAACAAATCAAAGCAGAAAAATCACATGATCATCTCAATTGATGCAGAGAAGGCATTTGACAAGATTCAACATCCTTTCCTGCTGAAAACACTTCAAAAGATAGGAATACAAGGGAACTTCCTTAAAATGATAGAGGGAATATATGAAAAACCCACAGCTAATATCATCCTCAATGGGGAAAAATTGAAAACTTTCCCCCTAAGATCAGGAACAAGACAAGGATGTCCACTATCACCACTATTATTCAACATTGTGTTGGAAGTTCTAGCCAGAGCAATTAGGCAAGAAAAAGAAATACAAGGCATCAAAATTGGAAAGGAAGAAGTAAAACTATCACTGTTTGCAGACGATATGATACTATATGTAGAAAACCCAGAAAAATCCACAACAAAATTACTAGAGCTAATAAATGAGTACAGCAAAGTAGCAGGCTACAAGATCAACATTCAAAAATCTGTAGCTTTTCTATACACTAGTAATGAACAAGCTGAGGTAGAAATCAAGAAACGAATCCCATTTACAATCGCAACTAAAAGAATAAAATACCTAGGAATAAATTTAACCAAAGAGACAAAAAACCTATATAAAGAAAACTACAAAAAACTGTTAAAAGAAATCACAGAAGACCTAAATAGATGGAAGGGCGTACCGTGTTCATGGATTGGAAGACTAAATATAGTTAAGATGTCAATCCTACCTAAATTGATTTACAGATTCAATGCAATACCAATCAAAATCCCAACAACATATTTTTCAGAAATAGAAAAACCAATAAGCAAATTTATCTGGAAGGGCAGGGTACCCCGAATTGCTAAAAACATCTTGAGGAAAAAAAACGAAGCTGGAGGTCTCGCGCTGCCTGACTTTAAGGCATATTATGAAGCCACAGTGGTCAAAACAGCATGGTATTGGCATAAAGATAGATATATCGACCAATGGAATCGAATAGAGTGCTCAGATATAGACCCTCTCATCTATGGACATTTGATCTTTGATAAGGCAGTCAAGCCAACTCACCTGGGACAGAACAGTCTCTTCAATAAATGGTGCCTAGAGAACTGGATATCCATATGCAAAAGAATGAAAGAAGACCCATCTCTCACACCCTATACAAAAGTTAACTCAAAATGGATCAAAGATCTAAACATTAGGTCTAAGACCATAAAACAGTTAGAGGAAAATGTTGGGAGATATCTTATGGATCTTACAACTGGAGGTGGTTTTATGGACCTTAAACCTAAAGCAAGAACACTGAAGAAGGAAATAAATAAATGGGAGCTTCTCAAAATTAAACACTTTTGTGCATCAGAGAAATTCATCAAGAAAGTAGAAAGACAGCCTACACAATGGGAGACAATATTTGGAAATGACATATCAGATAAGGGTCTAGTATCCAGAATTTATAAAGAGATTATTCAACTCAACAACAAAAAGACAGCCAACCCAATTACAAAATGGGAAAAAGACTTAAACAGACACCTACCAGAAGAAGAAATACGGATGGCCAAGAGACACATGAAGAGATGCTCAATGTCCCTGGCCATTAGAGAAATGCAAATCAAAACCACAATGAGATATCATCTCACACCCACCAGAATGGCCATTATCAACAAAACAGAAAATGACAAGTGCTGGAGAGGATGCGGAGAAAGAGGCACACTTATTCACTGTTGGTGGGAATGTCAAAGGGTGCAACCACTGTGGAAGGCAGTTTGGCGGTTCCTCAAAAAGCTGAATATAGAATTGCCATATGACCCAGCAATACCATTGCTAGGTATCTACTCAAAGGACTTAAGGGCAAAGACACAAACGGACATTTGCACACCAATGTTTATAGCAGCGTTATTTACAATTGCAAAGAGATGGAAACAGCCAAAATCTCCATCAACAGAAGAGTGGCTAAACAAACTGTGGTATATACATACGATGGAATATTATGCAGCTTTAAGACAAGATAAACTTGTGAACCATGTAATAACATGGATGGACCTAGAGAATATTATGCTGAGTGAATCCAGCCAAAAACTAAAGGACAAATACTGTATGGTCCCACTGTTGTGAACGGACATTCGAGAATAAACTTGAAATATGTCATTGGTAACAGAGTTCAGCAGGAGTTAGAAACAGGGTAAGACAATGGGTAATTGAAGCTGAAGGGATACAGATTGTGCAACAGGACTAGATACAAAAACTCAAAAATGGACAGCACAATAATACCTAATTGTAAAGTAATCATGTTAAAATACTGAATGAAGCTGCATCTGAGCTATAGGGTTTTTTTTTTGTTTTTGTTTGCTTGTTGGTTTGTTTGTTGTTGTTGTTTTTTACTATTACTACTACTTTTATTTCTTTTCTTTATATTGACATTTTATATCTTTTTCTGTTGTGTTGCTAGTTCCTCTAAACTGATGCAAATGTACTAAGAAACAATGATCATGCATCTATGTGATGATGTTAAGAATTACTGAGTGCATATGTAGAATGGTATGATTTCTAAATGTTGTGTTAATTTCTTTTTTTTCTTTCCGTTAATAAAAAAAAAAAAAAAAAAGCCAGTCCATTTCTGGTATATTGCATTCTGGCAGCATTTAACAAACTGAAACAAGGAGGAGGGCACAAGGTATATTGGGAGGTCTTTCCTACAATGGTTGCTATTAACCCCCACCAGGGCTGCTCCATTATGAAGGCTTTCTCAGGCTTCTTAACCTATTCCTGGTTTTTCTCATGATTATCTGTTGGAGATCTGTGGAGAGAAATGTGAATGAGAGTAAATTCCTCCTTGTGTCTGTGGTTCTCAGGGTTTCTATTTTCTCAGAAATGCCCACACTCAGCTTTGCGTAAATGATTTAGACTAAATTCTTCCTACTGGCTTGAGTGGCTTCTAGATCTATTCCTGTCAAGAAATGGTCTGTGTCCAATTTCCCTTGGAAGTGACTCTCTTACTTACATTTTAGATTAGTTGGTTGCCCTGTGACTTCATCTATCTGATAGGTTCAAAAATGTGATTTTTAGATTATGTGGCATTTTTTTGCCAGAAAAGTTTGAATGACCTTCTCTCCAACTTTCTAAGTTCTAAATAAAATCTCTAAGTACTGGTAGGGATTTTAAATTGTATTGTATCACCTGAGTTGAATGACAGGTATGTGTTCATTGACAACTTTCTACAATTGTATTTCTCAAAACGTGGTATGTAGAACACTGAATAATAAACATCCAGGATGCTTGTTAAAATGCAAATTTTATGGTGTCCACTACCAAACTTTTGAATCTGATGTTTTTAGAGAAATCCTCAGGAACCTTTGTTTTTAAAGAACTTCAAGTCTTCTAAATTTTAAGAACTATGATTTTGGAGTGTTGAGACTGGAATAGCACCCTGTCAGTTGGGGAAAAAGTCAGAAACTCTTTAGGAAGTGAGATAGCTGAATTCAGAGTTGGCTAACCCTAAACTGAACAACCACTTCCTTTACACACACGTGCACATACACACATACATACCTGACTTCACCTAACCCACAGGGAACTTTGTTTTTTGACTACCTGGTATTGCTCATGTATTGTACATATTTCCTAAATTTCCAAACTTCATGGGCTGACTATCTACTTTAAACTTTTATCATACACATTGACATATCATAGCATACTATGGTCAAATATAGTGTGACTTAGTTAAGAATATAAGTCTGTTGCCAGACATCTTAGGTTCAAATCCTAGCTCCACCTCTAACCATAATTGTAACCATGGGAAAAGTAACTAATTTCTCTGTTTTTCAGATTCCTTATTTGTAAAATGAACATATCAATGTTTTAAGTCTTGTAGAATTTACATAAGAATTTAATGGGTTAATGTAAACAAAGAAAGTGGACTAGACAAATGTAAACATCTGTAAATATTAATATTATTTACTGAAAGGAAATATTTTGTGTCTGAATCTACTTTATCAAACTGATGGAGCAAAATGATTCTCCTGCACTTTTTTATTTTTTTTAGTGCATGGTCTGGGAATCGAACCTGGGTCTCCCACATGACAGGTGAGCATTCTACCACTGAACCACTTTTCTGAGCTTTTGATGTTCAACTATTGTAATTCCCATTCTTTCTCTACAACCTTATTCACTATATGCCTTAGAGAGAAGTGGTAAGAGATTTAATAACGTGGCAAGAATGAACTGAGTAAATTCAACTGAACTATCACTCCCAAACCTGAAGCTTCCTGAAAGAAAGTGGGGCTTTCTGAAAAAGTTATGTGTTTCCTTACGATTCTTCACGTGGTCTGCCTTTCTTTTCAGAATTATAAATATATGCCTAACTAAGGGTTAGATAGTGTGTTTCCTGGCTCTCAAACCAAACTAAGTCCTCCAAAATAGTCTTTATAACTAAGAAAGATAATATTTTGAATTTGTATCTGGCACTTTTTGGATGGATCTCAATCTTTTTAGGAAACAGGATGGGAAAGAAAGAAAATATTTATCATTTTGGTATGATATGATGTCATTCTGACATCCTGATACCAACTGTAAACATTGCTTTGGGATTTTTATATCCCTGGTAAAAATTGGCCAATAAACATTTGTTATTGAGTTGATCTAAATTAAGGCTAGAGTTGTGGAGGAAGTAATAATAAGCAATATTGGCACCTGAACCTGTGACAAGCTGTGTCCCTCAGAACTGCATCCAGTGGGATTTCATATTTGTGAAATCATTGTGAGATTTATGGAAAGAACATGACTTTGGAGCTACAAAAATGTCAAATCCAAGCTCTTCTTCTTACTAGCTCATTGAATACAAGCCTAATAATCCCATTTTTATGGTAATTGATACTAAAAATATTGTGAAGATGAAATGATATCAGAAATTACACAATAAAGAGTCTGAAAGATGAAAGAGATGCTCAATGGATGTTGATTCTCTTCACATTTTAACTTAATGGTTGAAGCCCTTGCTTAAAAGATGATGCTCGTGGTGCTCAATATTTGACACATATAAGAGTTACCCAGGGAATGTTAAAATATCACCTAGGAAATGCTACAATTTTCCATGTGAAAATAAAAATCATGAAGGGAAAATAGATTCTACTGACAATTAGAAAGAACTGAAAATTACCTACAAAATAATGACAATTTTAACAATGGACTTTTTCAAAAGAGTAAATACTCCTAATAATGTCTTTAGTGTTAAGAAAACATAAAAACTAGAGAATAGAATTGTCTAAGTATAAAAGCATCATTCAAGAATGGGGATGAAATTAAAAAATTAGATGAAAAGTTAACAGAATATTTTGTACTAAAAACTCTCAACAAAAAGGAAAGAAAGAAAAAAGTATATACTTCAGAAAGAAACATATTTAGTTAAGAAAGAATCACTGGGATATATAAAAGGAAATGTCTAAATCTGTTAATAAATACTAAAAGGTCAATTAAATACCTATAATTACATATCATGCTGTTTTTAAATTAATTTCCCCTTTTTTTGGACCTCAAAGGACTTCCTTTTTTTTTCTGAGAAAATCATATTCTTGATTGTGAGTCCTACTTGATAATCCCAACTTCTCTTTACAATGATTGTCACAACCACAATATACCTTAGTTCAATAGACTGAAGAGTTGAAATAAGTAACAGTATATTAAACATCAACTTGAAGAGTTGTGAAATAAATCAATGTTTTTTTTATTTTTGACAATACCAGAATATTGAGTTCCTTATTTTACTTTAGTATCTAAGAAAAATATCATGAGAATAGAAAGTATGCACAGCCTGAAAATTCAAATGGCCAAATGTCATTGGACTTGCTATATAAATTCAGACTGAACTGATTTCAACCATGGAGAGAACAAAGATCTAAATGTTTTTAAAGGTTAAGAGTCTAGAAAACAAAACTTTAGTTATCAGGTTAAAAAACTAAGTAAGGGTTGTTCTTTGGATCTTGAAAGATAAGTAGGGCAAAATTAAGCAGATTGCAGGTTATATAAAAGAAAGGGTGGATGTTAAAAGTATGATTTCCTAAAAAGGGAGGATCAGTAAAGTAAGAATAAATTTTAAAATTTAACCACAACATCATTGGAAGACCTCTGGAGTGTTGTTGAAATGGCCCTTAAAAGACTGGCAAAAGTAAGATTTTCTCATAGCTTCTTTCACTTTTATAACAACGGTTTCCATGTAGGTTATGTTCAGGCTCATGTTTTTTGTGTAATGACATTTTCAGATATTTATGTAAATTTGAACTTTACAATGCACTGCATAATAATCATAGTGATTAAGATTAAACAATTTTTAGGAATATAAAAGTGGTTTTATTTTAAGAATTACTATTTCTTTACATGTCTCTTCATGGATTTCTCTGTAAAATACAGAATAAAATATTAATTTTTACATTGTAAAATCTCTGATCAGTTAAGTAAGCCAAAATGAAAGGAATCATAGGGCATTGGGTAGTTACAACGCCTGTAAATATTTATGTAAATATTATGTAAATATTTCACAATCATACTGCTTCCAAAATGGCATGACCTAAAGAAATATACAGAGGGTCATTTTTTTTCCTGCTTTAACAGACTGGGAATCAAACCCCTATATGCAAGAATTTTACAATTGAGCTATCCGTGTACCCCTGAAGGTCTCTTTAGTGATAAGTTTGATAAAAATGTTGTCCTCCTTATATAGATGCACTTAGCTCCTTGGATCTCCTTTTCATGAGTAGAATGATATAATAATTTTGACCAATATTCTGCCATGGATATTTTTCAATTATCTGTATTTCGCCATTTTCGATTAAATGATATATATGCTAAACAAGAGCAAATATCTAAGTACCAAGTCTACAGTTAAATATCAGAAAATCCTAACATCCCCCAATGAGAATAATTCTCAATTTTAAGCTGGAAAATGTATGAGTCATAGGTTTAGAGTACTTACTAAGAAATAGTGCCATTGTAGTAAAAGAAATGGAGTGAGATTGGAGGGATAACAAGAGGTCCTGGCTAGAGACTATGATCTTAATGTTTTAGATTTTAGCAATAGTAGTTTAGGGACATGCCAAGTTAGAGCATGAAGACTTGAGAATGAATACCAGAATTTAGGAGTGTATCATTGTTGTGGAATGACCAGAAGGAAGGTCATTCATGCCAACATGGGATTTATACGTGATGATGAAAAAGTTGGAATAAGCATGATAACAGTGTGGCAGTAATTAAACCACTTAATACACTGTTCATGACTCTCTACTGACAACAGAATTTGTGCATATGACCTTAGCAGACAAGGATTGTACAGCAAGATTAAAACCTGTGGCCTGAATTTCTTTCATCTCCTGACCTGTATCCAATTAGCAGACAAGTTTATGACTTGCTCTTGACTAAGTCTACTGCATCCACTCTGGTTTCTGCTTTTTCCTGGGCTCAGCATGCTTTCCTTGTATTAGCTGATCTTTATTTCCATCGCCATTCTGAAATTTCCCATTAAACTTGTTACATTTCATAGAACAATTGGAAAAACTTTTAAAAAGTCACACTGTTCTCTCAGTATACAGCTGCATTTCCCCTTCTTTTGTGAAACCCAATTGGCATTCTTTCTGAGACACTAAAAATAGTGTCTTTACCCACTATTATACATATTTGTAGCTTATGGAGGATTTGTGATACGTAAAATGACGTTTGAATCAGTGTCATAAATGAAGTTATGACATCAATATTCAATTACATTTATCAATACTCCTTTACTTCTTAAGCTGTTCTTGAAGTTTCATAACCAAAATTTGTGCTTATTATTGTTATTTGACCTTAAGGTCTCTAGAGATGGATAATCACTTCCACATACGGTAAGCCCGCATATGCTTGTCAAGAAAGCTTTGGGAAGTCTAGAGAATGGTATTTACGGATCAGGTGTAAACCAGGATAGAACAAGAATCTGAGGAATCCATAACATTGAAATATTAAGTTATAATGTAATAGTAATATTTCTAAATTTTTACCATTAACCAGTTGCTTTTCTGAGATCATTTCAGGTCTTAACATCTTTAAACTTTATTCCCACTTTAACATGAGAAGAGTTTAACTTACATAAACATAAATAGCTGGTAAGTACTAGAACTTTCTCTAGCCCAGACACTCTGATTTCAGAGCCCATATACATTGTTTGTTTGGGGAGGTAGGTAGATGTTCCCCCAATTTCTAAGTATACGTACATGTATTATGAGAGATGCTATATGTTTTACAGAAAAATCATGCATAAAATAGTGATCTCATACATTCTTCTTTTTATTAGCACCTTGCATTAGTGTGATATATTAGTTACAATTGATGAAATACTATTATTATAATCATATTAATAATTATAATACACTGTTTATATTAGAGATCACTGTTGTACAGTCCTATTTTTCTTCAACTTTTATTCTAGCAACATATTTATAAGCTAAAATGTTCCCTTTCAACTATATTTAAATATATAATTCCATGCTCTTAATTACAATCACAATGCTGTGCTACCACTACTGCCATCCATTACCAAAACACTTCCATCAGCCGAGTAGAAATCACCACCTAAGCATTCATGCCCAATTACCCTAACACTGGCCTCCAGTAACCTGTTTTAGTTTTCACAGTGCACATTCATAACTGTGACAATAAATTGCCCTAATGATGTGATGGTCTATTTGCATGTGTTTATGTAACAGAGAGAGAATGAAGATTATTCTGTACAATAAATTAGAAAATAACATCAATTGGTTTTATTATGCATACTAATTGAAACTCTGCCTTATTATACCTTCCCCAAGGTCCTGGTACAAATCTAAGTCTTTCTCTTTTTAAATAAATCTTTTCCAATTCACATATTTTCAAAGATAAGCTGTTCCCTCACATGGAAAACTCACATCACCAGACAAATTTCTCACCCTTGACCTTGTCTACCTTGGTCATGTGTATACTTATTGGGCTAATGTATTTTGATACTTTTTTTCCTTTTTTGTCCTAAAATGAATGCTTTCATTTTGTACCTGCATTTGTGCTTCCATTGTAATATTATTTTTCTCATGTGCATTCAACTTTGCCCTTTCTATTTATTCTATGACTTTAGAAAACAGATTCTGTTATATTCAGGCAGCTTCACTATGTGTCCTGAATAGAAAAGAATGGATTATGTGGGTAGAAAAAAAACATATAGACAACTAAATATGAATGCCCAAATCAACTGAAAAGAGATTCCAATTTCACTTGCTATCAGGAAATTAAACATAAAAACTAAAATGTTATAAATTACGCATTTTATATATATATATTTTTTGGGGGGTGCATGGTCTGGGAATTGAACCTTGATCTTCTACATGTAAGGTGGACATTCTAACCACTGAACTACCTGTACACCCCTAAATTATACATTATGTTTTAAACCAAAGAATATTGATGTTGGTGATGAGTGTTTTGGGTAAAGTGTAACTCTTATGCACAACAGCTTCCTTTTAAAGGAAATTCATGTAGCATCATTATTATTAAACATAATATTTTTGACATAGCAATTTAAATATTTGCCACCCTAGGAAATATTCGTCACGTATACACATGGAAGCATATACTGTGATGCTCATTGTAAAATTACCTGTAATAAAAGAAAAATTAAAGCATTAAAATATATATCAATAATACAATGTTTAAAAAGGTGTGGCATATTTATATTGTGGAATGTCAGCATCAGTTAAATATATGCAGTATATCTGTATATAAACTGATAGAAGGCCTCCAACTTATGAAAATGAAGCAAAAATATTACTTTTCATTAATACTAAAACATATGCAAAAAATTAAATATATATATTTTAAATATGAACACATAAATGTTGATAAGTTTATAGTAACATAAAACAATATAAAAAACATCCAATATAGTAGGACTCTAAAATTGGTGGTAGGTAAGCATGTAGTTAGAGTATAATTAGATTTATTATTAGGGTTTGGATTTTTTAATAATGCCAGTGTATTCAATGTGTTCTTATGTTACTTGTATATTACATAATAAGTAAAAAATAATGCAGAGTTGTAATAGATAAAAAAAATTAAGAAATTACCAATGAGGTGTCCTATAGTATATTAAGGAATTATTCTAACTACTTGAGATACTTTCACCTATATCTCTCTCTGCATCAAGAACTGTTAAACTGAAAGTGCAAGGGTAGTTTAGTGGTAGAATTCTCCCCTGCCATGCAGGAGACCTGGTTTCGATTCCCTGTCCATGCACTTTTCAAACAATAAACAAACCAGCAAAACAATCAAAAAAAAGCAAACAAAAATTCAATAAATGGTGCTGCAATAATGGGATACTCACATAGCAAAATAATGAAAAGTGACCCTGTCATAGAGCATACAAAAAAAGAAGAAGAACCGTTAAGCTACTCTGTCCATGAAGGCAGTGTCTGTGTCTCTTTGCTCTTCATGGTAAAAGTCTCTAAGTAACTTTGGTTGGAATTGTAGCCTACTTACCCATCAGCATCTCTGAGAATATTTTTCTAGCTACCTTGAACCATCATTCATACTACTCTTGGTGTCCTTTATGATTTGTGTATGTACCATGTATTTTCTATCTTGTCACAATTTATCGTAGATTTTTTATGTATTATCTGTATGATTATACAGTGAATTCTACCAGGCAAAGACCATGTATTTTTTCATATATTCTGTTGCTGTTTCAATAAAGAATGAAAAAAGGAAGAGAAAAAAAGGAAAAGGTAGGAGAATGCTATTATTTTTCTGGTAAATAACTTGAATAGAAAAGTAATGCCAACAGTGGCATCATTATAGAGTTATTACTGTTCTCAATAATACCCAAACATTGTAGTGCATTAATAACTTCTTGATTATAATATAGAATGTTCACAACATACCCAGTGATCAATCTTCATTTTATTTCTGATCTGACTACAGGATAGAGAAAAAAGAGAGAATGGAGGGAAATAAACTTTGGGGAGGAACAAAATGAAGGCCTTATAGACTCATCTGCCTATATTCCACATCTCTATTCATTTGTTTTAAAAATAATAATAAAATAAAATTAGTCAGGGGGTGCAAGGGTAATTCGGTGGTAGAATTCTCACCTGCCATGCAGGAGACCTTGGTTCAATTTCTGGGCCATGCATTTCCAAAACAAACAAATGAAAACCAACCAAACAAAAACATTTAACAAATGGTGCTGCAAAAAGGGGATACATGGAAACAGAAGGAAATGTGACCCCGCCATACAGCATACCAAAAAAAAAATTAAAAGTTAAATTAAATTAATTACATGAATCGAGCATATTTTAGGTGCTATGCTAGGTACATTATGTGGATGATCCCATACACCTCTTAACAGGTTTTCAGGGTAGGTAATCATTGCTATGACAAAGCAAAGAAAACAAGCTCAGAAAGTTTAATTAATATGCCCAAATCTATTCTACTATGAACTCATGGAGCTGGAATTTGAACCTAAATTCTAATTCCAAAGACTCTAATCTTCATATTGACCTTAGGATATGTATACACTGTAGGGTTTCATAAATTTAAAAAGAGATAAAACTTTACAGACTGCTTTGAGCAATATGAAACACTGCTCAAAGAGCAGCAATTTTAAGGTTTCCTCAGGTTTTAGGGTTAAAACTTTAACCTTCCTGGTAAAAGGCCATAGGTCTCCTTGGGGAAATATGTGCAAATTCTCTGTGAATTTGACTGAAAGATCTTCAAAGCCAGGAGAAACTAAATAATTATCCTATGAATTAAATGTTAGCTAAATGATGGAATTTTATTCAAAAATTAATTTTCAGTTCCTGCTCTCCTCCAATTCCATTGGAAACACTGACAATAGAATCTTGAGTATAAAATAGGCCTTGATTCATACTACATTAAATTGAATTAGGAAAATTTCTTGGAATGGAACCTTATCCTTGTACATTGCCATCAACACATACATCTAAAAGTTCCAGTCACTTGTGTAGAGTCACTACCCTGGATGAATGTGTCTTGGAATCCTTTAAGATCCCTAAATTTATACAAGTTTACTGATAAAATAAGCTAGCATTATATCTATTATATTTATTAGATTTTAATTTTTATTATAGTAAAACAAATGTAAGTTTGTGTTTAATGAGATAAGTTATTATCCTGAGAAACTTTATTTTAAAAATAATTGAGTTTTATTAAGGCATCAATAACTGGTTACCTTCACTCAAGAAAGGTTGATGAAGTTCAGGGTTTTTCTTTCAACTGTAAGGACACATGCTAAAGTCTGCTAGTTTTCTCTCCTGGCTTCTTGCTTCATAAAGTTCCCTGGGGGTGTTTTACTTCATCTCCAAAGGTCTCTGGCTGCATGGGATCTTGTGGCTCTGAAGATTTCCCCCACTTCTTCCCAAAAAATGGTTCCGTCTTAAAGGTCTCCAGTGAGCAACCCCACCTTGAAAGGGTGGAGACACATCTCCATAGAAACCATCTAATCAAATCTTACCAGGCACAATTAGGTGAGTCACATCTCCATGAAAACAATCAAAAAGCTCCTACCTAGCATTACTGAATGAGGATTAAAGGACATGGCTTTTCTGGGGTCCACAACAAGTTCAAACTGGCACATTCCACCCACTGGACCTCCAAAAGATATGCTCTTTCCAAATGCAAAATGCATTCATTGCATAACAATATCAGAAAGCTTTAAACAATTTCAGTAACCAATATAAATGCAATACAAAGTCCAAAATAGTACAAAATCTCATCAAAGTCAGCTACAGGCATGGCTTCTCTTATGGCAAAATTCTCATTTGGCTCTGGACCTGTAAAACTCTGAACTCTGGCATTTATTTTCTGCCAACAAAAAATGAATGGCAGTCCAGGGGTCACTGGATCCAAGCAGTTTCAAAAACCTGCAGGGCAAACTCCATTAGATTTCGAAGTCTGAGAGTCATTTATCTTTGAGGCTTTTAAAAGTGGCAACTGGCCTCTTCAGTGGCCTGCTTCTCTCTGAATGCAAACTTGGGGTGCACTGGGGAGACTACATTTTTCTTGTATCCACCCTTTCCAAGCATCAGGGTCATACCCAGGCTCTCTGCCATCTTCCAGGCACATGCTCAACCCCTCCCTGTGGTGGCAGCTAGGTTCTTTCCAAACCCTAAGGAATGTGCTCTACCCTCTCCAAGGACTAAGGTGGCACAACTCTTCCACTTCAAAGAGGTGGAAGGCCCACTCTCTGCCTTTGGGGCACACTCACCTTCTCCAAGCACTTGGGTGGATCTGCTCTACTAGCCTGAGGTTTCTTGACTTCAGATGTCTATGTCCATGGTTCTGTCTCTGAAGATATTTTACCTTCACTTTGTCTTTTTTCTGAGTATTTTAGTCCAGACTGGCAGTGATTTTATTTATACAGATTCCACAACACTCTTGCTGGCTTTCTATGAAGGAAGAAAGGATCATGACCATCAGACAGAAGGAGTTTCCATAGATCCTTCCTGATAACTCCATCTCCAGTCCTATCTTTTTTTGTAATGGCTGATTGCTTCCATTTTTTATTAAATCCTCATTTGGGGCATTATTCTCTCAAGTCTCCCTTGCTGGAAGCCCAGAGTTTTTCAGACTACCAATTTCTGGTTTCTTTGTACCCAAGAGTTCAGTTCTCAATTTATCTCTTTCCTTTCAATTTCCACAATATGCTGCAAGGAGAAACCAGGCTGCATTTTCCACATTTAATATGGAAATCACTTCTGCTAAATATCCAAGTTATGGCTTTTAAAATCTACCTTCCAGCCAAAGCACTAGCCAATTTTGCCAGATTATCTGCCATTTTAAAACAAGGATTGCCTTCCTTCCAGTTTGCAATAATACACCCCTCATTTCTATCTAGAGCCTTGACAGAAGTATCTTTAGAGTGCACATTTTGACCAATTCATCTCAAAGCTATCTAGGCCTTTTCTATCAAGGTCTTCACAAGTCTTCCAGAATCTTCCCCTTATCCATTTAAAAAGCTGTTCTAACATGTTTGGTATTTGCAAACCCAAGCAGAACATACCAGAAACAGATCAGCTTTTAAAAAAGGGAATTTGGGACTTCCTGGAAGATAGCGGCTTAGTAAGACGCGCGGATCTTAGTTTCTTCTCCAGGACACCTACTAGGGGAGTAGAAACGATACAGAAAGCGCCCAAAGCCACAACAGAGATAAAAAAGACAGCGTACCCCATCCTGGAACGGCTGGCTGGCTGAGAGAAGCAGCTCGGGTGAGATCGCCGAGGCGCGCGGGCCTTACCGGGCGGGGTGGCAAGCGGCCGGAGTTACTCCCTTCCCCCTTCCCGGGCCGGCTGGGAGAATTGGAGAGGTGGTCCCCTGAAACCAAGGCGACTGGCACCCACACCACGCGCAGCCCCCGGACCAACTGAGAGAATTGGATCGGAAACCCCCAGGCCGCGGAGAACGGTGACCCTGTGACTCCCGGGGAACGTGCACTCTCTCGGGCGGGCCGCTGCCGCTGGCGCCCTCCCGCCACGCGTGTTGCCCAGGGCCGACTAGGAAATTCGGACGGGCTCTTTCCCTGGCTGCGGCAACCAGCAACCCTCCCTGCGTTCGGACCCCGGGCCGGCTCAAGCCTCTTCGACTAGCGAACCCCCAGGACGGCGAGAGTTTTCCAAAGTTTAAGGTCCCACAGCACCTTTTACTGGTGGGACCCGCAGACAAACGTGTGCCACGAGCGCCACCTACTGGGCAGGATAAGAAAAACAGAACCCAGAGATTTCACAGAAAATATTACAACCTTGCTGGGTCCAACACCAAGAGAAATCTGAATAAATGCCCAGACACCAGCAGCAGAAGATAACTGTCCACGCTCAAAAGATTGAGAATATGGCTCAGTCAAAGGAACAAACCAATAGCTCAAATGAGACACAAGAGCTGAGACAACTAATGCTGAATATACGAACAGAAATGGAAAACCTCTTCAAAAATGAAGTCGATAAATTGAGGGAGGACATGAAGAGGACATGGGCTGAACATAAAGAAGAAATAGAAAAACTGAAAAAACAAATCGCAGAACTTATGGAAGTGAAGGATAAAGTAGCAAACATAGAAAAAATAATGGATAGCTACAATGATAGATTTAAAGAGACAGAAGATAGAATTAGTGATTTGGAGGATGGAACATCTGAATTCCAAAAAGAAACAGAAACTATAGGGAAAAGAATGAAAAAATTTGAACAGGGTATCAGGGAACTCAAGGACAATATGAACCGCACAAATATACGTGTTGTGGGTGTCCCAGAAGGAGAAGAGAAGGGAAAAGGAGGAGAAAAACTAATGGAAGAAATTATCACTGAAAATTTCCCAACTCTTATGAAAGACCTAAAATTACAGATCCAAGAAGTGCAGCGCACCCCAAAGAGATTAGACCCAAATAGGCGTTCTCCAAGACACTTACTAGTTAGAATGTCAGAGGTCAAAGAGAAAGAGAAGATCTTGAAAGCAGCAAGAGAAAAACAATCCATTACATACAAGGGAAACCCAATAAGACTTTGTGTAGATTTCTCAGCAGAAACCATGGAAGCTAGAAGACAGTGGGATGATATATTTAAAATACTAAAAGAGAAAAACTGCCAACCAAGACTCCTATATCCAGCAAAATTATCCTTCAAAAATGAGGGAGAAATTAAAACCTTCTCAGACAAAAAGTCACTGAAAGAATTTGTGACCAAGAGACCAGCTCTGCAAGAAATACTAAAGGGAGCACTAGAGTCAGATACAAAAAGACAGAAGAGAGAGATATGGAAAAGAGTGTAGAAAGAAGGAAAATCAGATATGATATATATAATACAAAAGGCAAAATGTTAGAGGAAAATATTATCCAAACAGTAATAACACTAAATGTCAATGGACTGAATTCCCCAATCAAAAGACATAGATTGGCAGAATGGATTAAAAAACAGGATCCTTCGATATGCTGTCTACAGGAAACACATCTTAGACCCAAAGATAAACATAGGTTGAAAGTGAAAGGTTGGGAAAAGATATTTCATGCAAATAACAACCAGAAAAGAGCAGGAGTGGCTATACTAATATCCAACAAATTAGACTTCAAATGTAAAACAGTTAAAAGAGACAAAGAAGGACACTATATACTAATAAAAGGAACAATTAAACAAGAAGACATAACAATCATAAATATTTATGCACCGAATCAGAATGCCCCAAAATACGTGAGGAATATACTGCAAACACTGAAAAGGGAAATAGACTCATATACCATAATAGTTGGAGACTTCAACTCACCACTCTCATCAAGGGACAGAACATCTAGACAGAGGATCAACAAAGAAATAGAGAATCTGAATATTACTATAAATGAACTAGACTTAATAGACATTTATAGGACATCACATCCCACAACAGCAGGATACACCTTTTTCTCAAGTGCTCATGGATCATTCTCAAAGATAGACCATATGCTGGGTCACAAAGCAAGTCTCAACAAATTTAAAAAGATTGAAATCTTACACAACACATTCTCGGACCATAAAGGAATGATGTTGGAAATCAATAATAGGCAGAGTGCCAGAAAATTCACAAATACGTGGAGGCTCAACAACACACTCCTAAACAACAACTGGGTCAAAGAAGAAATTGCAAGAGAAATTAGCAAATACCTCGAGGCGAATGAAAATGAAAAGACAACATATCAAAACTTATGGGACGCAGCAAAGGCAGTGCTAAGAGGGAAATTTATTGCTCTAAATGCCTATATCAGAAAAGAAGAAAAGGCAAAAATTCAGGAATTAACTATCCATTTGGAAGAACTGGAGAAAGAACAGCAAGCTAACCCCAAAGCAAGCAAAAGGAAAGAAATAACAAAGATTAGAGCACAAATAAATGAAATTGAAAACATGAAAACAATAGAGAAAATCAATAAGGCCAGAAGTTGGTTCTATGAGAAAATCAATAAGATTGATGGGCCCTTAGCAAGATTGACAAAAAGAAGAAGAGAGAGGATGCAAATAAATAAGATCAGAAATGGAAGAGGAGACATAACTACTGACCTCACAGAAATAAAGGAGGTAATAACAGGATACTATGAACAACTTTACGCTAATAAATACAACAATTTAGAGGAAATGGACGGGTTCCTGGAAAGACATGAACAACCAACTTTGACTCAAGAAGACATAGATGACCTCAACAAACCAATCACAAGTAAAGAAATTGAATTAGTCATTCAAAAGCTTCCTAAAAAGAAAAGTCCAGGACCAGATGGCTTCACATGTGAATTCTACAAAACGTTCCAAAAAGAATTAGTACCAATTCTCTTCAAACTCTTCAAAAAAATCGAAGTGGAGGGAAAACTACCTAATTCATTCTATGAAGCCAACATCACCCTCATACCAAAACCAGGCAAAGATATTACAAAAAAAGAAAACTACAGACCAATCTCTCTAATGAATACAGATGCAAAAATCCTCAATAAAATTCTAGCAAATCGTATCCAACAACACATTAAAAGAATTATACATCATGACCAAGTAGGATTCATCCCAGGTATGCAAGGATGGTTCAACATAAGAAAATCAATTAATGTAATACACCATATCAACAAATCAAAGCAGAAAAATCACATGATCATCTCAATTGATGCAGAGAAGGCATTCGACAAGATTCAACATCCTTTCCTGTTGAAAACACTTCAAAAGATAGGAATACAAGGGAACTTCCTTAAAATGATAGAGGGAATATATGAAAAACCCACAGCTAATATCATCCTCAATGGGGAAAAATTGAAAACTTTCCCCCTAAGATCAGGAACAAGACAAGGATGTCCACTATCACCACTATTATTCAACATTGTGTTGGAGGTTCTAGCCAGAGCAATTAGACAAGAAAAAGAAATACAAGGCATCAAAATTGGAAAGGAAGAAGTAAAACTATCACTGTTTGCAGACGATATGATACTATACGTCGAAAACCCGGAAAAATCCACAACTAAACTACTAGAGCTAATAAATGAGTACAGCAAAGTAGCAGGTTACAAGATCAACATTTAAAAATCTGTGGCATTTCTATACACTAGTAATGAACAAGCTGAGGGGGAAATCAAGAAACGAATCCCATTTACAATTGCAACTAAAAGAATAAAATACCTAGGAATAAATTTAACTAAAGAGACAAAAAACCTATATAAAGAAAACTACAAAAAACTGCTAAAAGAAATCACAGAAGACCTAAATAGATGGAAGGGCATACCGTGTTCATGGATTGGAAGACTAAATATAGTTAAGATGTCAATCCTACCTAAATTGATTTACAGATTCAATGCAATACCAATCAAAATCCCAACAACTTATTTTTCAGAAATAGAAAAACCAATAAGCAAATTTATCTGGAAGGGCAGGGTACCCCGAATTGCTAAAAACTTCTTGAGGAAAAAAAACGAAGCTGGAGGTCTCGCGCTGCCTGACTTTAAGGCATATTATGAAGCCACAGTGGTCAAAACAGCATGGTATTGGCATAAAGATAGATATATCGACCAATGGAATCGAATAGAGTGCTCAGATATAGACCCTCTCATCTAAGGACATTTGATCTTTGATAAGGCAGTCAAGCCAACTCACCTGGGACAGAGCAGTCTCTTCAATAAATGGTGCCTAGAGAACTGGATATCCATATGCAAAAGAATGAAAGAAGACCCATCTCTCACACCCTATACAAAAGTTAACTCAAAATGGATCAAAGATCTAAACATTAGGTCTAAGACCATAAAACAGTTAGAGGAAAATGTTGGGAGATATCTTATGGATCTTACAACTGGAGGCGGTTTTATGGACCTTAAACCTAAAGCAAGAGCACTGAAGAAGGAAATAAATGGGAACTCCTCAAAATTAAACACTTTTGTGCATCAAAGAACTTCATCAAGAAAGTAGAAAGACAGCCTTCACAATGGGAGACAATATTTGGAAATGATATATCAGATAAAGGTCTAGTATCCAGAATTTATAAAGAGATTGTTCATCTCAACAACAAAAAGACAGCCAACCCAATTACAAAATGTGAAAAAGACTTGAACAGACACCTCTCAGAAGAGGAAATACGGATGGCCAAGAGGCACATGAAGAGATGCTCAATGTCCCTGGCCATTAGAGAAATGCAAATCAAAACCACAATGAGATATCATCTCACACCCACCAGAATGGCCATTATCAACAAAACAGAAAATGACAAGTGCTGGAGAGGATGCGGAGAAAGTGGCACACTTATCCACTGTTGGTGGGAATGTCAAAGGGTGCAACCACTGTGGAAGGCAGTTTGGCGGTTCCTCAAAAAGCTGAATATAGAATTGCCATACGACCCAGCAATACCATTGCTAGGTATCTACTCAAAGGACTTAAGGGCAAAGACACAAACGGACATTTGCACACCAATGTTTATAGCAGCATTATTTACCATTGCAAAGAGGTGGAAACAGCCAAAATCTCCATCAACAGAAGAGTGGCTAAACAAACTGTGGTATATACATACGATGGAATATTATGCAGCTTTAAGACAAGATAAACTTATGAACCATGTAATAACATGGATGGACCTAGAGAATATTATGCTGAGTGAATCCAGCCAAAAACTAAAGGACAAATACTGTATGGTCCCACTGATGTGAACGGACATTCGAGAATAAATTTGAAATATGTCATTGGTAACAGAGTTCAGCAGGAGTTAGAAACAGGGTAAGACAATGTGTAATTGAAGCTGAAGGGATACAGACTGTGCAACAGGACTAGATACAAAAACTCAAAAATGGACAGCACAATAATACCTAATTGTAAAGTAATCATGTTAAAACACTGAATGAAGCTGCATCTGAGCTATAGGTTTTTGTTTTGTTTTGTTTTGTTTTGTTTTGATTTTACTATTATTACTTTTATTTTTTTTTCTATATTAACATTCTATATCTTTTTCGGTTATGTTGCTAGTTCTTCTAAACCAATGCAAATGTACTAAGAAATGATGATCATGCATCTATGTGATGATGTTAAGAATTAATGATTGCATGTGTAGAATGGTATGATCTCTAAATGTTGGATTAATTTCTTTTTTTCCGTTAATTAAAAAAAAAAAAAAAGAGAAGGGATAATTGGAGATGAAGGGATACAGACTGTACAACGGGACTGGATATAAAAACTCAGAAATGGACAGCACAATACTACCCAATTGTAATGCAATTATGTTAAAACACTGAATGAAGCTGCATGTGAGGTATAGGTTTTTTGTTTTTGTTTTTTTTGTTTTTTTTTCTTTCTATTATTGTTTTAATTCTTATTCTGTTGTCTTTTTATTTCTTTTTCTAAATTGATGCAAATGTACTAAGAAATGATGAATATGCAACTATGTGATGTTATTAAGAATTACTGATTGTACATGTAGATTGGAATGATTTCTAATTGTTTTGTTAATTCTTTTTTTAATTAATAAAAAAAAAAAAAAAAAGGAAATTTGCTAAGTTGCAAGTTTGAAGTTCTCAGACCATGAAAATGTTCAAATTGAGGTAAGGCTATGAAAATGTCCAACAAGACATCAACAAAAGATTACCTTCATTTAAGAAAGGCTGATGAAGTTTGGGGTTTCTCTTTCAGCTGGAAGGGCACATGGAGAGACCTGTTAATTTTCCCTCCTGGCTTCTTGTTTCAAGAAGCTCCCCCAGGGCCGTTTTCCTTCTTCATCTCCAAAGGTCTCTGACTGCATGGGGTCTCAAAGCTCTGAAGCTTTTTCCAAAATTCTTCCCTCTTACAGGGCTCCAGTAAGCAACCCCACCTTGAATAGGTGGAGGCACATATCCATGGAAATCATCTAATCAAAAGTTACCACCCACAATTGGGTGGGTCACATCTCCACAGAAACAATAAAAATGTCCCACCCAGCAATACTGAATGAGGATTAAAGGACATGGCTTTTCTGGGGTCCACAACAGATTCACACCTGTACACAGGGATACCCCTAGGCTGTCTCTTAGTACTACCATGCCCTGTGATTAAAGTCCATGGAAAACTGTAGCAACTCAATTCATGCAGGGCTACCAATGGCCCAGAAACTTCAAGAATGAAGTTTTCCCATCAGGCAAAGAACCACAGCCAGCTGAGATGCTTGTTGAGAGTTAAGGGAACATGGAATGGGTAGTGGGAGAAGATAGTGACAACTATAAACTATGACCATACGACCATACGACCAGTTGCAAAAATGAGGACTGAAATGGTATTAATAGGATATCAAGTTTAAGAGTGAATATTACCCAAGAGCTTGCACCTTACTCTGGAGAGATTTTGTGCATTTCAGTTGTAAGAATGACAGTTTAGTATTATTAGATGAAACATAGGTCTGTTATTGTTTTATATTCAGAGATTAAGTATGGTTTAAGGTGATGTGTGTAGTTGTGAATTTGACAAGGGGTGGACTATGCTGGTTGGGTTCATGTGTCATCTCTTGGCTAGATGATGGTGACTATTGGCCTAGCTGTTACTGCATGTACATTTCATGGACTTAAATCATCAATCAGCTGATTGTATCTATGGCTGATTACATACCCTTAAGACAAAGCCTAACCCAGAGCACACATATATCTGATAACAGACTTTTATCCAAAATATGCAAAAACTCTTAAAACTCAACAATAAGTGAACAACAATCCAATTATAAACTTGGGAAAATATTCGAACAAACACCTCTCCAGAGAGGGAATCCAGGTAGCAAAAGAAAAAAAAGCACCAAAAAAGGTGTCTACCTCGTATGTCATTAGACATTTTCACATTAACACAATAAGTTGTCCCTATATACCTTTTCTGATTGTTATACTCAAAAACACTGACATCAACAAATGCTGGCAAGGATGTGAAACAAGAAGGACATTGCTTCGTTGATCGTGGGAAGGTAAAATGGACCTATGACTTTGGATGACAATTTCAGTTTCTTACAAATTTAAACGTAAATTACCACATAATCAAAAAATCATGCTTCTAGGTATCTACTCAATAGTTAAAAATGTATATCCATACAAAATTGCACACATAACTTACAGCCAGCGCTAACTGCCAAAAAACTGGAAGCAACCAAGATATCCTTCAATTAATGACATCTTCAAAGCTCCTATCTCCAAATAAAAACAATATTGATCCCTAATATAAACTATGGAATTTAGTTAATAATACTATAACAATATTATTTAATCAATTGTAACAAATATCACACTAACACAAACTACAATAATAGGGGAAATTGTGTGTGGTAGAGACAAGGGAACTCTGTACCTTCCGCTCATTTCTGTTGTACACCTAGAACTGCTCTAAAATGAAATTTATTACTGAAAGTATTCAAATAAATAATAGCTTATATACTCCCAACTATGAGAAAAGGCATTAATTTACACATCTAATAAACTCAATGAGCTTCAAGCAGAATAAATTCAAAACCATTTATACTAAAAGTAATTATATTTGAGATATCAAAGGCAAAGAATCTTGAAAACATCAAGAGAGAAGCTTGTTAGTTACATAAGAGGAAATTTTAATAAGTTGAATAGTAAATTTCTTATGAGAAAGAATGGAGGCAATAAGGCAAAGAGATCATATACTTATAATGATGGATGAAAAATTTGTCTGTTTGACAAAACTATCTTTCAAAGATGAAGGTAAATTAAAAATTCCCAAATAAATAACTGATGAGAGAAATTGTTTCTAGTAGACCCACCCTACAAGAAATGCTAAAGGGAATCAGTGCTACAGGCTAAAAAAGAAAGGACACTAGACAGTAACATGAAGCTATAGTAGAAATGAAGGAACTCCAGTCAAAGAATAACAGATGAAAATATTCAGGGAAGTATTATTATATTTTGATTTGTGACACTTCTTTGTATCTCCAAGATTAAACAGCTAAATAAGTGAAACCATAATTATAATTTTATGTTAATAGGCTTACAACATATAAAGATGTAATTTTTGACAATAACAGAAAAAAAAGATGAACAGAGCCATTTAAAAGCAGTGATTTGAATTCTGTTAAACCAAAATTGACCTTAACTCTAAATAGATTATCATTTTTAATGATAATATAGTAATTTTCATTAAAATATGCATGAAAGGAAAAGAAGGAGTTAAATGATGCACGATGAAAATAATCAAAGTTAGAAGTCAATATTGTGGAAATTTTGCAAAATGATGTAAAATTTAAAGATAGCAAAATTACAGATAAGTCATCAGTCCTACTTAATCAGTAATCACATGAAATATAAAAAGATTAAATTCAGCAAGTAAATGACAGAGATTGACAGAATGTCTTTAAAAAATGGTCCAAATCTATGCTTTCTATAAAAACTAAATTTAGATCCAAGACAAATTGGTTTAAAGGAAAAGGATGGAAATGTTACTTAATGAAAACAGTATCTGAGAGCTGATGTGGCTATACCAATACTAAACAAAGCAGAATTTAAGTAAAACATTGTTATGAGACAAATTTGGTCATTATATATTGATCAATATCAATGCATTAAGAAGATACAACAATTCTAAACATTTTATGGAAAAAACAACAGGGCCCCAAAATATACAAAACTAATATTGTCAGGTTGGAAGACAGAAATAGACAATTATATAAAATAGTCAGAAATTTCAGTATCTCAATTTCAATAATGGATGGAACACCAAACAAAAGATTAATAAGGAAGTAGAAATATAAAAAAAATCACATGCACCAACTAAAGTAACAGACATATATAAGACAGTCCACCCACAAAGAACATGATACACATTTTACTTATATGTTAGGCCACAAAACAAGTTCCAATAAGTTTAAAAGAATAAAATAATTCAAAGTATTCTCCCAAACCACAGTATTGAAGCTAAAAATCAAAAAGAGGAGAAAAATTGGGAATTTCTACAAACATGGAAATTTTAGTACATACTAAAGAAAATGGGTCAAACAAGAAAACTAAAAGGAAATTATAAAATATTGTGAGATGAATGAAAATTGAAACATAACATACCAACATTCATAGTATACAATGTAAGCAGTAATCCAAGGGAAATTTATAGCTACAAATGCCTTCAGTAAAAACAAAAAAAGATCAATTAAATAATCCAACACTTCTCCTTAATGAACAGGAAAAAAAGAATATCAAGCAAAAGCAAAGGTAGTAGAAGGAAGGAAATAATAAAAAATAGAGTAGGTATTGAATAAAATAGAAAATAAAAAACAATAGAAAAAAACATGAAACCGATAGTTGGTTCTTTGAAAATATCAATAAAACAGACAAACCTTTATTTAGACTAAGTATGAAAAAAAGAGAGAAGATAAAAATAACTAAAATCAGAAATGAAACATTACTGCTGACCTTACGTCTCTAAAAAGGTTTATGATAATACTATGAAAAATTGAATACCAACTAATTACATAGCTTAGATGAAATGGACACATTACCTGAAATACATAAATTAACATGAGTGAATCAAGAATTAATAGAAAATCTGGCTACCCAAGTGCGATATATCCTAATATATGTCATGAACAAGATCAATATAACTAGGGGTCTCTCCTCCTTTCTCATAACCTAGCCACTTGTTTGCCTTTCATTAATTATCTTTACTCAGGTTTGTAGTCTCTTTCTTGTATCTGAAATAAAATTCTCCTTTCTAGAATTTCTTAAGTGTTTTGTCCAAGACCTAAGCTGTACTGCAACCTCCCAACACAGACATACACACAAGTGCACACACACACACTCACGCATATGCATGTGTGCACACACACACATATTTTCAGCACAGTTATATATTCTAATACAATTTATCTATTTAATGCAGCTGTTGCTTTGCAGAGTAGTTTGGAGTCTCATAGAATACTGAGCAAAGAATCAAAGAAAATATTTAATGAAGGAGTGAAGTATGTCATATGGGAAGGAGATCTATAAAGTAACATATTGCACTTCATCACCTTCTTGTGAGGTGATGGTTCTTCTCATCTCACTTAAGATAGAGGCACCAGGTGTTGCTGAGTAGGCTCACTGATTAAGAGATGAGAAATATTCTGGAGACTTAAATAATGGGAGATCTGCAATCTCCCATCTGCAATTTTATTTCAGATACAAGAAAGAGACTACAAACCTGAGTAAAGATAATTAATGAAAGGCATCCAAAATTGTCTCAGAAAGTTCTAGTTCCCTATGTTTCCAATTTCTCTAAAGAGTGAAGTACATAAATTCAGTGTGGAGATGTGGTATGTGTAGTGCCATATTTACTTTAAGGATATATGCATTGCTTTACTATCCCTTTGTTCATCAAGTATGTAGTCATAAATCAAACAATTTTTATTTGACATGATAAGAAATTTTAAGGAAAAACGTTTTATACCCAAAATAACCAGGGAATAACATTAATAATAAACATTATTGTATTAATTTAAATTGCTGATTTGTGAAACTATCTTAACCAATAAACTTTAAGTTAAATGACAAAGGGAACTTTCTTTAGTGTACAGCCAATCCTAGCATATAACCTTGCACGCATGTTGTAGGTATGCTGTTAATGGGCATTGAACTAAAATATTTCATTGGATTGAATGGGTCTGTTGAAGTACACTGAAATCAGGTGGCCACAATTTGCCATTAAATATTGGGTACTTTACAGCCTGCATGAAACAATTATATGGGTAGATATAATAGACATTTCAGTGAGGTCTTTGTTTTTTATGTGCAATGTTGAGACCTCACTCTGTACATGAGAAGCTCTCAAGTATATATTTCACTCTAAAAAGATTTCAGAATTAGGGATACACACATTGCAACCCAATAGCATTCCAACTCTTCTCTTTCTGGGTATCCCTGAACTGGAAACACATTTGGTTAAAACATGTTGCTGGGGGTGCACGATTTTTGCTGCATATAAGAATCCTCAGGGTACATTAAAACTTTCACATGTGAAGCTACAAAAAACTAAAGGAAAATGACAGATTTCAATGGCAATGGGAGAGAACTGAAAATTACCAACAAATTAATGGCAATTTTACCAACAAATAGATGTTTTCAAATCCATAACATATTCTAGAAGACTATGAGATAATATCTTTACCAGCTTAGTAAAACTAATAACAGAAGAATTATGTAGGTAGAAAAATATCATTCAAGAATGGGGGTGAAAAAATTAGGTGAAAAGATAACAATATTTCATACCAGACACTCTCACCAAAAAAATAAAAATTAAACATAAAAGAAAAACTTTTGAAGTATTCAAAAGTTCAGAAAAAAATGACATTTGGTTAAAAGTAATCATTGAGGTGCCTAAGAGGAAATTTCCTAATCTGTCAATAAATCCCAAATTCTCAAAAAAGACTTTTAACTATATATTATGCTGGTTTTTAATTAATTTCTCTGATTTTTGACCAATAGGGATTTCCTATATTTGTTTTTGAAGAAATCATATTCTTGATTGTGAGTTCTACTTAGTAGACCCAATTGCCACAACCACTATATACCTTAACTCAAGGTACTGTCAAAGTCAAAATAAGCACCTTTGTCTTTAATATCAACTAGAAGAGACATGTGAAATATATAAATACAACTGTATTTTTCCTTTTGACAATCCCATAATACCAAGTTCATTATTTTGCTTTAGTTCTCAAGAAGAATATCAAGAGAATAGAAAGTATACAGAGTAAGATAATTCAAATGGCCAAATCTCATTAGAATTGCCACAGAAGTTCAGGCTGAATACTCTTTGTTACAGAGAGAACAAAGAACCTAAATATTTTTAAGAGCCTGGAAAATAGAACTTTAATAATCAGGTTAAAGAACTAAGCAAGGCATGTTCCTTAGAGCATGAGGGGTAAATAGTTAAAGAACAATTAATAAGCTCGACGTCATATACCAGAAAGGGTGTTTATTAAAGTAGAAGCCCCTAAAGGGGAGGGAATCAGTAATGCAACAACAAGTAAAAATAACCATAACATCCTTGGAAGAACTCCAGTGTTATTGAAATGGCCCTGTAAAAGACAGGTGAAAGTAAGATTTTTTTTTCATGGCTTCCTGCTCTTCTATAACTTTGGTTTCTATTTGATATATATTTAGGCTCGTGTTTTTGCAATGAAATATTCAGGCATTTATGTGAATTGCAACATTTTCATACACTGCATGATAGCCATAGTAATTGGATCAAAAAAAATTTTAGCACCTTAATGAGACCCTTGTTTTGAGAGTAACCGAACTATTTATTTGGGAAACTTTTCTGGTGCACATTGATAATAGATAATATAAGCAATAAATTTTTGCATAAGTTGCACAGAAATATCCCAGTTCCCTAGCTGTGCCATTAAAAGAGCACATGGCAAAGAAACAAGCAATCTAGATAAGTAATAAAAAGTTTTGGTCATATATAACACACCAATGCATAGGATTTAATTCAGAGGTTTTGGAAAACAGAAAACTCTAAGGAATCTGTCCCGTATCCTTTTGGTCCTTACACCATAGATAATGGGATTCAACATGGGTGGGACCAGAAGATAGATGTTGGCCACAATTATGTGAACATGGGGTGGCACGTGGTGCCCAAACCTGTGGGTGAGGAAAGAGAAGAAAGCTGGAGTATAGGACACTAAGATGACAGAAACATGGGAAACACAAGTGCCCAAGGTCTTGAGTCGAGCGTCTTTGGATGGGAGACGGAAGACAGTATGGAGTATGAGGACATAGGAACAAATGATCAGTATGAAGTCTACCCCACCGGTAAGGAAGGCAACAATTAGACTGTAGGCTCTGCGGATTCTTGTCTCTGCACAGGCGATCTTGATGAGTGCCATGAACTCACAATACGTGTGGGAGATAATATTGGTTCTGCAGTAGGAAAGCCATCGTAGAAGGAAGGGGTGAGGAACAAGAAGGGCGGTGCCCTGGAGTACAATGACTAGACCCATTCCTCCAATTACTGTGTGTGTCAGAATAGCTGAATGTCTTAATGGGTTACAAATGGCTACATAACGGTCAAAAGCCATGGCTAGGAAAAAGCCAGACTCCATCGTGGAGCAAGAGTGAATCAGGAACACTTGAATAAGGCAAGCTTCAAAGGGAATCTCTCCATCATGGAACCAAAAGAGGCTGAGCAGTTTTGGCATAGCTGTAGTGCATACAATAAGATCTGCCACAGACAGCATGCAGAGGAATAGGTACATTGGCTCATGGAGGTTTGGGTCTGTCTTGATGATAAATAGAAGTGAGCAGTTTCCTACTAGAGCCAGAAGGTAGACCACACAAAAGGGGATGGAGATCCAGATGTGAGCAGCCTCCAACCCAGGGATGCCAATAAGAATGAAGGTTGATGGATGCGTATCAGTCTTATTGTTTCCCGACATAGCAAGTGTTAGATGGTTTAGCTGTCTCTTCATGGGTTCACCTGTAAACAAAATATCAATTTCTATATTTTTAAATCTCTGATCAGTTAAGTAAGCTGAAAGACAGGGGATTGCATGACATTGGATAATTACAGTGCCCGTAAATATTTATATGAAATTTTTAAATCTAATTTCTTGCAGATATTATTTTAGAGTCATACTGCCTGCAAAATAGCACCACCTAAATAATTATATAGAGGTCTGTTTTAGTGAGAAGTGTAATAAGTATTTTGTTCTCATTACTGAGATGAAGTTAGCGGTTTGAATTTCTTTACCCATGAATAGAGATGTTTTAGGAACTTTTACCAATATTTTGCATAGATATTTTTCATTTATCTATATATAAAATTTCCAATTAAATTATCTATAGATGCTAAACAACAGCAAATATCTAAGTTCCAAATTCATAGGTAAATATCAGAAAATCTTCAGATCTTTTAAGGAGAAGAATTCTTCGGTTGAAAGCTGAAGATTATATAAGTGTCATGAGTTTAGAGTACTTAGTAAGAAATAGTGCAGTTGTAACATAAGAGATGGAGGGAGACAAGAGGGAATTTCATTATGTTCTAGGAAACTTAAACATGTTTTCCCAACAGAAAAGAATGAATTTAGGGAAAGAAAAAAAAACACTTGGAGAAGTAAATATACAAGTTCAATCAATTTAAAACTGATCCCAGTTTCACTTGCAATTAGGAAATTGAAAATCAAGAGTAAAATTATGTAAACCATACCTTTTATTTTAAACAAAAAGAATAACGATGTTGATGATTAGTGTTAGTAAGGATTTGCATAACCCAGAACTCCTATGTACAATTGCATCCTTTTAAAGGAAATCATATGGCAGTCATTACTATTAAAAGTAATATTTTGGCATAGCAATTTAACTACTTACCACCCAAAGGAATGCTTATTACATGTACACAGGGAAGCATACACAGTGATGCTCATTGTAAACTTGCCTGTGATAGTAAAAAACATAAAGTATTTAAATATGGATCAATAACAGAATGTTTAAGAAAATCGTGACATATTTATATTATGGATTACTCAGCATCAGTTAATAACAGAAAGTACATCTCTCTGTACATACACTAATATAGGTCCTCAAAGATAAAAAGTATGAAACAGAAAAATTTATTTTTTTCATTTATATGAAAACATACGCACACAATTAAATATATGCTTATATATTTTGATACATTACATACATGTTGAGAGGTTTGTAATCACATAAAACAACATAAAATAATATACATCCAATATAGGAGGACTCTAAATTGTGTGATGGATAGAGCAGCATATAGACAGCGTGCAGTTAGGTTTGTTAATACGGATTGAATTTTTTAACAATGTCAGTGCGTTCAATGTATTCCTATGTGATAGGCAAGTAAGAAATAATGCTGTTATAATAGTATAGATAAAAATATATACATCAAGAAATTACCAATGAGGCATCCTGTAAAATATTAAGGAACTATCCTATCCACTTGAAATACCTTCAACCAAATCTCTGTCTGCATCAAGGACTATTAAACTACTCTGTCCATGATGGGAGTGCTCTTGTCTCTTTGTCCTTCATAGTAAAACTTCTTCAGTAACTTTGGTTGGAATTGAAGCTAATTTACCCATCAGATTTTCACAGAATTTTTTTCTACCTACCTTGAACCATCATTCATAACTTTCTTTCACATCCTTTCACGTCTTGCACACACCTATTCTCCATCTTGTCACATTTTATTTTAGATTTTTGCATATCTTTATTATTATAGAGTGACTTCTACTAGGAAGAGACTGTGTATTTTAATATATTTGCTTTTGTTTCAATAAATTAATAAAAAAAGAACAGAAAAGGAAACATAGGAGAATGTCATTGTTTTTCTATTAAATAAATTGATAATAAATATAATGATAACCAGTGGCATCTTTATAGACTTTTTTACCATCATCAGAAATCCCTAAGCATAGTGCTGCATTAATGGATGCTTGGTGATAGTAATAAATGTTTGAGACATACCCAGGGATAAGCCATCATTTTATTCCTTATCTGATTTCAGGGTAGAGTAAAAAAGGAAATGAAGTGAAAGAAACAGATATTTGTACCTCTTCGGGAGGTAAAAAATAAATGGCCTGTACAATCTTCTGACTACAACCTACATCCCTACCCATATGTTTATAAAATTTTTTTTAAAATTAACAATAATTAAGCATCTATTTTATGCTATGTTAGTTGCATTATCAAATTTACTTCTCAAGGTAGTCACTCTTATGAGAAAGATAAGAAAACAACCTCAGAATGTGTAATTAATTGTGAAAATCTATTCTACCACGAATTTATGAAGCTGGAATTTGAACCCAAGTTTAATTCCAAAGTCTGAAATCTTCATATTAACCCAGAGGACATGTGTACCATATAGTTTTTAGTAAATGTAAAAAGAGACAATGCATTTAAAAATGCTCTGAACATCATGAAACAAAGATTTTAAGGTTTTCCTAGAAACTAGGATTCATACATCCACTTTCCTAGACTTGCTATCATCAGTATTCCTTTGAAGAACTAAAATGAGCAGGGAAACCCTGCACACAGTTCTCTAGGAAATTTAAGTCTAGTCTCAACTCATAATAGAGTAGGGATGTCTGCAACTCAGTACCACAAATCCAGAAGGGTTCAGGATTCCCAGAAACCTTTCACAATCCTGATATTCTGAGCCTGTCAGCTTTGACTTGAGAGCTGGAAAACTTCCACCTAGGCCTTGACACAAATGAGAGAGACAGGGCATTGCCTTACCAAACCAGGGGTTCTAAACAGATAAGCTGCACTTCTCTCATGACTTGCAGCTTTTCCAAATGAGCTCAGTCGGGGATATGTTTCCAGTTATCTAGTCTCCCATGGGTGTGGGGTGGGTATGACTTCCCCATGCTGTTAGGGAAAGAAGCCACTGGGAATAAGATATGAGTTCAGAATTCAGGTTCTTAGTCCTTGGAGCTGACTTCTTAATAGAAGGAGACTTCAGAAAAGGATTGAGGGGATGTAGGAGGGGGTTTGAAAGTTTTTCTAACTCTCTGGAGACAGCCTCTCTACAGGACTGCTTAAGTTCCTGAATGTTGGATTTTTAAAATATCATAAATCCATGGGACAAGGTTAAGATAAATATTTTCCTGTGCTTTTGTTTCAAATAATGCTTCATCATTTTAAATAGCGGAAATATAAGGAGAAAACTAATAGCATTCATAATATTCAATTGCTTCTTGAGTTAGTTTTATTTCATAATTTTCCTATTCATCTGATTATGAATATTTAAAGTATATTAGACTTTATGTTTTTGTATGACAATTCTTGTTTTGGTTTGTGATATATGTCTTATTCCCATCATATCATTAGAATAAGTTTTATGGAAAATTTATTTAATTGTGCAAAACAGATAAAAATGAGACGTTAATGAGATTTGTACTACACCTAACGTTAATGTCTTTACACATGCAATCCTCTTACTCTTAAAACATTCACATATATAATTCAATGCTGTTAATTACATTCGCAATGTTGTACTACCATTATCACTGTTCAATATCAAATATTTTCCATAAACCCAGTTAGAAACTCTACAATTTAAGCATTAACATAATATTCTTTACTCTCAGCCAATCCCTTGCTATCCTATCTTCTAGATTTTGATTCTATGAGTTTGCTTAGTCTAACAGTTTCATATTAGTGAAGTCATACAATGTTTACCTTTTGTGTCTGGCTTATTTCACTCAACAAGTGTGTCTTAAACGTTCATCCACATTGTTACATGGACACGGTGAACTTCATTCATTTTACAGCTGAGTAATATTAAATTCTGAGGGGAAACCATATTTTGTTTATCCATTCATCAATTGATGGACCCTTGGGTTGTTTAATTTTGGGAGGTAGGGGGGAGTTCATGGGCTGGAACTCAAACCCGGGTGTCCCGCATGGAGGTGAGAATTCTACCACTGAACTGCCCTTGCACCCCAGCATTATTTTTTTTTAAAACAAGAAATGTATATATATATATATATATATATATTTATTTTGGTTAGGGGACTCTAACCATACATATTCTGTGCTATGATATTTTCAATATGTGTTATTTTGATGTACTTAACTGCGTAATGATGCTTTCAACTATGAATAGTAAATGCAAACTTAAAAGTGTCTTCAACAATCAGGAAATTGCATTAACTGAAATGTAGAAGGGTGTAAGAACAACGTTGGTGAATTCGTTGTTCTACCACTTTTTTCAAGGACCTTCTGTTATCTCATTCTAAATTCTTTGGACTGAGTACCACCTGCTATTCTTTTAATGTCTGTGCTCAGGTATTTTCCTTGCCAGGCACTGTTTTCAGTACTTATGATACAGAAGCAATCTGAACAGCTCCAGCCTCTGTGCTTATGGAGCCTCTATTTTAGGGAGCTACCAAGTGGCTGTATCATCTGCCATATGCTTATATATCTAATGTGCTAATCATCTCAGAAAGACAAATGAACAGACATGCTTTTTAGATTTACTTACCAATGCAACATTATAAAATTTCTAAATTGCTATTTTCTACAATGATTTTATTTCATTTAACCTGTTTTTCTCATGTTTTTCTTGCTCTTTTGCTAACATATAAGATCTTGCAAATGTGTGTAATCTATTTTCTTTCCCAACTTTCAAAACATTTAAAGAATAGAGGTCATTTGATGGAATCATATCTCTTTTATTGGGAGCAGTATATCTTAATATGTGACTTTCAATTTCCCTAAACAATAATTATTTTTTAGTAGTGTGTTAAGGTTCTCCAGAGAAACAGAACCAACAAGATAGAGCTGTAAGTATGAAATTCTTAAAGGTTTCTCATGCAATCGTGGTAATGGAAAATTCCAAAATCCATAGGCCAGGTTGTAAAGTTGGTGGCTCTGATAAAATATCTGTATGAATTCCACAGGAGAGGCTTGATAGCTGAAGAAGCAGTGAGAGAGCCTTCAACTGACTGGATTATGCGGTTGTGGGGGATATGTCTTTGTTGACAACAGATGTAATCAGCCACAGATGCAATCAACTGACTGAAGATTTAATATACCAGCCTTCTGATTTATTAACCAGACATAAAATATCCTTGGAGCAATAGTCAGGCCAGTGTTTGCCTGACCAGACAACTGGGCATCATCATTTGGCCAAATTGACACCAGAACTTAACCATCACAAATAGCATCTCAGATTTCCTAGTATTTTAATAAATATTATGTGAGGAATTTTATTTTTAAGTAGGCATATAGGAAAAGGAAAATTGCACCTGTCAGAACTATTACTAATTCAATTTATCACAGTTAAATAACATTCACGTATGAGTTTCAGCTTTATCATGTTGGTCTGTAAAGAGATTAAACTTTGGAATTATAGAAAGATATTGTAATCATAGTTCTATTTTTAGGAACCAGATATTACTCTGATAATTAATTTCTTCCTCTCTGAACTGTATATATCAGCCTTTACCTAACTTTGGCACCGTATTTAAACAAGATGACAAATTCAACACATTTAGCTGTGTGTGCTGCTGCCTATTAGACACTTAGCAAAATAAAATTTTGTTCATTCTTACTCTCCATCATATTCTAGAAAGCACATTCCTAGCCATGGACTTATTATTACTTGCAGCCAGGTAATGTATTGTAGGTTAGATCTTTTATCAGTGAGAACTGTAATAAGCTATGCAAGTGGGGAGGTAGTATTCTCATCATAGGAAAAGTAACAGCTAGATGTTTGGTTGGCCTGATCCTCTCCAAGATGTCTGGAAGAACTGACATATACTAGACTTGACACTTAGAAACCAAGCACAGTTTAGTCTTGCCCACAAACCAACTTGGAGGTACTTGTTGCTCCTGAGGGGATCCCTTAGACCACAATCATCTAGGGCAGTAACTCTATGCAGGTGAGGGTAACTTTTAAATGTGTATGTTGATGGCAGTTTAAAAGGATAAGTGTGCTAGTTAGGTTCAGGTGTCAACTTGGTCAGGTGATATTGCCTATTTCTATTGCTATAAACATAAACCAATGGTACGTGAACCTCATCTGTTGATGATTACACCCGCAATTGGCTAGGAGGCATGCCTGCTCTGATGAATGATGTTTGATTTAATTGGCTTGTGCTTAAAAGAGAGATCTCAGTGTAACATAGCTATAGTAGCTCAGCATATCTCATCTCATGGTGAGCACTCACAGCTCACCCCAGGCCTTTGGAGATGCAGAAAGGAATCACCCTGGGGAAAGATGCTGGAACTCAGAGGCCTGGAGAGAAGGCCAGCAGAAATCACCCTGCACCTTCCCATGTAAGAAAGAACCTCAGTTGAAAGCTAGCTGCCTTTCCTCTAAAGAACTATAACTAAGTAAATCCCCTTTATATTAAAAGCCAATCCATCTCTGGTGTGTTGCATTCTGGCAGCTAGCAAACTAGAACAATAAGGTTCCTTTCCAAGATATTTTCCTAATTCAATTTAATATAGCATGAATCAAGGCAGAGACTTTGCCTGTTTTATACACATGTTCCTATTCTCGGTGTTTTTAATGGGTCTGATGGAGAGCAGGAACTGAAATATATTTGTTGAATAAATGTTCATTATCTTACTAATGTTCAATTCACAGGAAAATAATTTAGTTTCTCCTGGCTTTTGAAACTCTCACAGTCAAATTTGTAGATAGTTTTTCACATGTTAAAAGAGACATAACACAAGCAAGTTAAGATGTAACAAAATTTCAAAAACAGTTTTAAACATAGTTCATAGAGTCAGAAGAGAATTGGATCCTATGGTGTTTTAGTTTAGAAATTGAATTCAATTCAAGAAAAGTTCTATTATATTATTGACTTTGAATTTGAATTATTAACTTTATGCCACAGAAACTTAGGATCATCCTATTTTACTCATAACTTCTATTTTTTTTACCTTACGCAAGTTCTTTTTATCGTTTGCATACAGATTTCACAGAAAAATATTCATTCTCTTGGTCTGAATATTTCTTTTTTGTTGTTCGGTAGAGATATTTTGTAATAGATGCAGTGTCAAAAAGAATAGCAGACTGATTAAAACCCCAACTAGGGCAGTGTGACAGTGGCTCAGTGGCAGAATTCTTGCCTGACATGCTGGAGACCTGGGTTAAATTCCTGGTACCTGCCTATGTTAAAAAATATATATCGCAACTAATATCTTTTGTTTGATATTTTCTTGAAAATTTTGGTCGAGCTCTAGAGACCCCAAAATGTAGACATAGCACATGATGATATGAACCACAGGGGAAGCATGTTTTCTAAAGCAATGAATGATGGGTATACCCAACAGGGAATGTAGACCAGCAGCACAGCACAGATGTGGGAGACACAGATGGTGAGGGCCTTGACTTGCTCCTCCTGGGAGGCAATACTAGCAACTGTGGGCAGGTTTTTCACTTAGGAGAGCAGAATCTGTGATTATCACATCGTCAACCTCAAATGAGGTGATAATGACAGCAAGTCTCAAGAAGTTGCTAATACTATGGTCAGAGCAGGATAGCTTAATAATACCTCGGGGTAGATGGTAGGAATGGCAAAGCACTTTGGTCTCATACAATTTTAGCTGCTTAATGAGAACAGGAGCTAGGTGAGAACAATGAGTTCCCATAATACAACCCCCACAAAGATTTTCACAATGGAAGCAGTGATAAGGGTAGCAGGGTACTTGAGAGGACTGGAGATGGCTAGATAGTGGTAGTGGTCAAAAACCACAAAACAATAAGATACTTGACTCGATCATGGAGAAGACGGAGATAAAAAACAGCTGAGCAAGGCATGCAGCAAAGTTTATTTCTTGAGCATTGAACCAGAAAAGCTTAAGAATTGTAGGTAAGGTGGTAGCACAGGCACTGGCCCCTGATAGCCAGCATGGGAAGAAAGAAATACTGGGGTTTATGAAGTGATTGTTCCACCCAGATCACCATCAGTATGGTTCCATTGCCCATGATGGTGATTAGGTATAAAGCACAAAAGAGGATGGAGATCTGTGGATAAGCCTCCAAGCCAGAAAAACTAGAAAGTAGAAAAGGTTGAATATTATTTTTGAAAATTCTCATAATGGATGTGTTTATTTTTTTCTTTTTTATTAATTTTTTAAATTTTTAAAAAGTATATAACACAAAACAAACATTCTTAACTTATGATCATTACATTCTAATATATAATCAGTAATTCACAATATCATCACATAGTTGCATATTCATCATCACGATCATTTCTTAGAACATTTGCATCAATTCAGAAAAAGAAATAAAAAGACAACAGAAAAAAATTCATACATACCATACCCCTTACCCCTCCCTTTCATTGATCACTAGCATTTCGATCTAAATTTATTTTAACATTTGTTCCCCCTATTATTTATTTTTATTCCATATGTTTTACTCATCTGTCGATGAGGTAAATAAAAGGAGCATCAGACACAAGGTTTTCACAATCACACAGTCACAATGCAAAAGCTGTATCACTATAAAATCATCTTCAAGAAACATGACTACTGGAATACAGCTCTACATTTTCAGACAGTTCCCTCCACTCTCTCCATTACATCTTGACTAACAAGGTGATATCCATTTAATGTGTAAGAATAACCTCCAGGATAGCCCCTGGACTCTTTCTGGAATCTCTTAGCCACTGACACTTTATTTTGTCTCATTTCACTCTCCTTTCTTTTGGTCAAGAAGGTTTTTTCAGTCCCTTCATGCTGAGTCTCAGCTCATTCTAGGATTTCTGTCCCATGTTGCCAGGAAGGTCCATACCCCTGGGAGTCATGTCCCACGTAGACAGGTGGAGAGCAGTGAGCTTGCTTGTTGTGTTGGCTGGAGAGAGAGGCCAGGATGTGCTTAATTTTAAAATCTGTAACCTTAAAATTACAAAGAATCAATTGTTATATTATCATCACAATCACTGTATCTTTCTTTTCTATAATTCTTTTCTTTAGTTATCCTGATAACTAAAAGGGGAATTTAATAAGCTACAAATTTATAGTTTTTAGTCCTTGGAAATGTCCAAATTAAAGCAAGTCTATGATTTAAGGCATCCAGGGAAGGATACCTTGGTTCAAGAAGACAGATGAGGTACAGGATTTCTCACTCAATTAGAAGGGCATGTGGTGAACATGGTGATGAATGCTAGCTTTCTCTCCAGGCCTCTTGCTTCATGAAGCTCCACTGGGAGCATTTTCCTTCTTCATCTCCAGAGGTCACTGGTTGGTGGACTCTCTGCTTCTCATGGCTGTGTCATTCTGAAGCTTTCTCCAAAAATTGCTTCCTCTTTTAAAGGATTCCAGTAAAGTAATCAAGACCCACCTAGAGTGGGTGGAAACATGTTTCTATCTAATCAAGTTTAATACTCACATCTGATTGAATCATACCTCTGTGGGTGTGACCTAATCAAGTTTCCAACCTATAGTTCTGAATAAGGATTAGAAGAAACCATTGCTCCCACAAGTTTGATTAGGAGTAAAACATGGCTTTTCTAGGGTACAAAAATCCTCTCAAACCAGCAGACCCCCTTAAGATTTTTTTTGTTTGTTTTTATATTTTAATATTCTTTTCCTTGCCTCTAGCTGCTTTTTCTAGAGGGCAAATTCTGTGAGGAGAGTCATCTCAGAGGGTACTTTCCCAAGTCAGTATTTCCCGGCCAATAGAAGCTTAGGGTCCCATGAAGCGGCCACAGACCAGCTCCAAAGAGTCCTGGGAAAGGGTCAGGAAAGAAACCAGAAGCATTTGTGGCAACTCCTTTATCCTGCACTTTCCTGACCTGCCCAGAAGATGGCACTCTACAGCAAATTCTTCCCCATAGACCTAAGGAGGTACTGTGTCTGTAAATCTCCATGCTTCCAGTGGGTAGGGCAAGCTGGAACAGCAGCAGCATCAGCACAGAGCCAGGAACCAGCTATTCAAATTTGCAGATCAAAGCCATGATCAGTGCTTGGTCATGCTCCCCCCAGGCCTTGGGGAAGAGGACTTCCGCATCCCTCTCACTCTGCAGCAGCCATCCAGGGACTGAACACCATGGTAGCACACCTCAAGAGTGGTGGATGGGTGTCAGCAGGTACCACAGAGTGAGATGCATCTCTTTACTGCTATTTCTCAACCTCTTCCTCCTGCCCTTTCCTGAATGCTTTGAAATACTCCCTGTTCTCTGGATCCCCAGAACAAATTGTTTCAAATAGTTTCTGCCTGTCCCCTAGTTGTTTTGAAAGATAAGTGAGTCCTGGTGCTCCCTACTCTACATCTTCCATAGAAGTTCCCCATTTTTTAGCTTTCATGAGTTCAAGATGTCTCCAAGTTTCTGGGCCTCTTTCTTCCTTCAAATGTAAATACATAGGACAATAGCTGCTCCAGTCTTCTTGGTACATTGGGGACTTGCCCTAGAGACTTACCTCTGGATATAAACTTCAGCATTTAGGGAGATAGTAGAAATGTGTCATTATCCTTTCAGACAAGAGCAATTACCTAGGTAAGTGGCTATATATCTAATTTTCAAGTTATGTCAAGTGTTTTAAAAAATCCCCAGAGACATTTTGGCGATAGCCACTGAATCCAGAACCAGGAGACAAGGGCCAGAAGACCTTGCATTGTGCCTTCTTCTGTGACAGAGGAACCCTGGATGCCAGCAGCCTTTTTTAAATGAAAATATCTTGTTGTTGTGGTTTTAATGTTGGACATTTCCATGGCCTTAGAATTGTAACTTCAAACTTTATAAAATTTATAATGCCTTTAAACACCTCATTGTTAAAAGCCAACCCATTTCTGGTAGTTTGCATCCCAGTAGCTTTTGCAAACCAAAATAATCTGGTTTCAAATTCTTCCTTTTTATCTTTCTTATAATTTTTCCCAAGGGGATATGATCATTTCTCTAATGTTCTGTCTCATATATCTTTGTCTATAAATATAATATTGAATTACCTTATCATACAATCATATGATGGCCATCATAGCATATGTAAGTCATATTAAGTGACTTGGAATGTGTTCACGCTGTCAAAAGAATAATATTTTAAGCACACATATATAAATACATACACACATAAATTAAATATTTAAAACTATATAAAATAAATGTTATTGTGGCTTACATAGTCTATTTTTTATCTTAAAGCATTTCCCTATGTTTATGTCTTCAATTTTTCTAAAAATAATTTATTTTACATTTAAAATCAGGAAAAATGTATTTTGAAGTTTGGGCATAGTTTGTTTACTGAAACAGTTTTTTTATATTCCTCCTGTATAGATTAATTTCACTGACATTCCTTTTTGGTTCTTATGCTAATCAGATTTCATAAAAGTTTTTTTTTTATGAAAGGGGGAAAGGTACAAAATTTTGAAATTTCAGAGGGTGAATAGAGGACTTGAACTTGAGTTTTTGGAGGTGCTGAAGGTATTATGGAAGATAAAATCTGGCATAAGGGGCTGGCCATGGTGGCTCAGCAGGTAGAGTTGTCACCTGCTGCCTGGAACCCGGGTTTAATTCCCTGTGCCTGCCCAAGCAAAAAAAAAAAATCTGGCATAGGAGCTACTACCTGCATCAGGACAGGGGACAAGATCTTTAGGCAAGAGGAGGTCAAGTAACTGAAAGGCCAGGTTATTGACATCATAAAGAACTGAGATAAGAAAAATGCTGAAGTGGATAAAATGAGCCAAGAAGTAAAATCCTAAAGGGAGGTGCAATACTCCACATCTAGGAGACAGATTATCAAGGGTAAAAGGGTGACAACAATGGTACATTTCTCATATGGATTTTAGTGTGAGTGTATGTGTGTGGGTAAGTGTGAATATAAAGAAAGGTGATATTTCTAAGGAATTCACCAAAATTGTTGGTATATAATAAACACTTCATACACTTAAATATTTATGATGATGGTTCCAATTTTGCTGATCATGTTGCAATAATATTCCTGAAGAGGTGTTGACTTAGAACTAAGTCAGTGAATGCATCCAATCTTTTCAGTCATTTTTTCATGAAATCTTTAATTAGTAGCTACTTAGTGTGATGCATGCTATTAGATCTCAGTGGTTCATGAGAGATTTATTTTCCATTCCATAAATTCATGGTATCACTCAAATAGTCTGTGTGATTGATGTCTCTGGGGTCTACAGATCACTACCTATAAATTAATACCTGTGGTAATCTTTAAACTTGGATTGGTGTTATAGTCATGTAATAATTTCAATATATGGTGCAATAGAAATGTAAAGAATGAAAATAATTCAGTGTAAGAAAAAAGAGAAGTCTTTGAGACAGCAACATTCTATATTAAAGCGAGTGAGAAATGAGTAGGCATGGACAAAGGAGATGGGGAAAACATTGCTAGTAGAAGCAAAAACATGAAGCAGAACCTTAAGTAAGAAGAGAATAAAAACATTGAGACCTTCAGAAACTCAAAGAGGAGCTGTGGAGCAGAAAATGGTGCCAGAGATATAGGCAGGACCAGAATTTCAAGACACTTGCTGGTAAGTGGATATTGATAGTTGTAATCTCTAGAATTCAGAATTTGTAAATGAAAAAGGGTGGAATTTAATTCAGGCATATTTCATTTCAAGTCTTGGTGATTCATAGTGATTAAGAATATGAAATTTAGATCCAGAGATTTCTAGATTTACATCCTAATACCACTCTTTCTTAGATCTAAACTTTTGCACCAGTTATTTAATCTATCAGTCTCGCTGTATCCTCATTGTATAGAGGTAATTTTCTATTTCCAAATGTTGGTTTGAAGATGAAATAAAATAAGAGATATAAAGAACTTAGCATAGGACCTAGCAAATGATGGCCTGTAAGTAAATAAATATTAATCCTTTTCCATAGTTCTCTGGTTTTGTAGTATTTTCCTGATATGTCTACCAAATATATTCCATATCAAAGCTCGCAGAATATGTTTGGAAAGTAAAAATGAATTTTATACCAAAAGATAATTCAGATTAATTACTCCACCTGAAATTAATTTAGGTCTTGCAGTTTGGGAAAAAGCCCTTTATCTCAGAGGACCACTCCACCCTCCAGTCACCTAGCACCTTTAATCCACTGGGATCTGTAGTCAGATGTTACTTTATTCCATGTTTGCTGAACATGCTTATATGTGGCTGCTCCTTATAGAAGCTGGCTGTCTGAATGACTATGCACTTTTACTTTGGGTGAGTTTAGCAGCAATACAGGACAGGAAATGAGAGAAGGCTTCATTCAAACATCTGCATAATAAAAAAACTCTATAAGAGTTTTGAATTTCTCAAAAAGATAAACTTTCAACTGTTTTAATATCTTTAGCAAAGTTAATACTAAAGATCAGCAAAACATACCAATAAGGACCAATGGGGCCTTTCTCTCATAACTAATGTATAGTTAACTGTGGATTAACTAAAATATAGGGAATATAAGATTATGGATATTCCAAATTAGAATGAAAAAAGCATTAGACAAAACTGCTTGACGGGAACAGCTCATGGGGTCAGAGGCAGTGTGAACAAAGAACAGCCAGTTTCCTCACGTTTAGGATTATAGGTTGGTCAATCATAGCAACTCTTGTGGAAAGAAAAGTATTCAGGAGTAAGGTGGAAAATGTGTATATTGAGGAGATGATTTGGCAAGAACATGCCACATTTATCTTTCTTTGCTTCTCTTCTCCAAATCAACCTAGACTTACATTCTGTAGTCACATTAACTATTACTATTTTTGACAGGGTTAATCATTAAACTACCTAACTTGTCCAAGTTAAGACTCCCACACTGCAACATGGCTGGAGATAAAGATTTCTTCTGAGTGCAGTTTCTAAAAAAGAGTGTATGTATCTACCTGTCTACCGCTTCAACACTTTGATTTCTGAGATCTGGAGTAACTGATGATTTGGAAGGAAATTTCAGGGTGTGTTTTAATAGGTTTGACTGAGTGTTTTTTCCCATCCATTCAAGTAAAATCTTATTTAAATCTATTTATTTGTGTATATTTGAATATCGATGTGGTATGCTTCAAGAAGCCTTAGCATAGTAGCAAAAACTTAGAATCATGTATGCTATAATCTACATACATATTTAAGAATTTATAAGAACAAAGTTCACTTGTATAAAAATCTGTTTGCTTTTTTCTGAAGGCATGCATGCATACAGATATCTAGCTGTTTTGTGGATATGTTCATTTAAAAAGTTCTAGATGCCAGCAGAACAAATGCAATAGTTTCATGTTTCTTTGGAAATGAGGCTCTGAATAATTGAGATCATCAAGCACTCAGATAAAGCAGTCTTTGACTTGGGATCTACCATCAGTAAGCTTCCATGCCTCACTCACTGCACATGGAGTCCTATCTTAAAAACATGTTTGAGCAACACAGTGATAAAGAGCTTTCAAAGAGCAGGCACCCTTTAATTTCACTATGGACAGAGCTGGCAATGCACTTCCCTATCCTTAACTCTGACATATAGACACCTTGACTAAATCTATATACAGATTAGAAATTACAATGCATTTAGGTAATTTTTTAGAAGTGGCATAGAGCAGTGGTTAAGGTATGGCTTTGAAGTCAGAGAGACTGATCAACTACATTTATTATCTTGCTTAGAAGGATCATTTGATTTTAGGCTTTGAGCTAGCTATGCTGCAGCTTTTACACTGAGAAGAATGCAATTTTATGAGGAAGAAAGATGATCAAATAGAAATGATCGTGAAGATGATGAAAAACAATTTTATACTAATAAATCTAATATTCCACAATTTGAAAATGGCTACCAAAAGGAAATGTAAAAAGAAATAAGATGCAATGAGCACAGGACAGTGCGACAGTGGCTCAGTGGCAAAATTCTCACCTGATATGTCAGAGAACTGGGTTCGATTTCCAGTGCCTGGCCATGCAAAAAAATAAAAGAGGGAAGATGCAATGAGTACAGAAAATAATCTGTAGAACTCTGAGGAAATCTAGTTCTTATATTCATATAAGACGTGACTTTTGACCTAGATGCTAAAAGATGAGCAGTGGTTTTCAAAGGGGAATTTTAAAAAGGAAGGGAGGGGGCAAGTCAAGAAAGAAGCATATGTGAAAAAGGCACAGTTTTACAAAGAACCATTGTATATTTGAAAAAAGATTACAAGTTTGATGATAGCCGAAGGAGCATAGAAAAGACGTTGCCGGTGAATAGCAAGAAAGAATGGTTTTATCTATAGCACATATATAATTATACCCTGTTGCTTCTTACAAAGCTTATTACATACACATTACTTATGGATTAATGACCAAATTCCAGTGCTTAATACTTGAATTATTGATTTCTTTCTCTGTGTTGTATATTATTGTGAGTTGTTAATGTGTTAGTTTAATCCTCCCAACAATTTTTCTTAACCCCACTTTATACAAGAGAAACTGAGAGATACAGAAGTAACCAACACATATAAACCAAACCGTATTAGGGAGATAAAGGCACTTAAAACCAAGCCATAGTAAGAGGCCACGAAAGGCCTGAAAACAATCAGAAAAAATGAAAGCATAAGATCATTACTGGTGATAGTTGAGAAATATAAAGGTCTAATTTTTTTTAACTTTATTTCTTCTTAGACAACTGTCATGATACTTGAAATATTATGTAAATAAGCCTTTTATAAGGCATAAGTCAGCTGGGAAAATTTTGAAATAACACTGGGAGTATTTTAGTAAAAAGCCTAAATCTCTGCCATGTGTTTCACACTCCCCACAGAACACTGGATACCATGAATGATATTCCAATTAATGAGACACTAAGGAACAACATTTTACAAATTTCAATGTAGTACACAGGTTCATTATCTTATAATAAAATTTAACAAATCCATTACTGATTATTGGATAATGTGCAGTGTGTGCCGATTAAGGAAAAACACCATTTCCCAGATGATATAAAGAACGCTTCGATTGTTCTACTCTTTTTTCAGAATTATTTTTGATTGCATAGATGTGGCTGTAGAAAACATACTTGAAAAAAATAAGATGTTGCTGATTAAATTTGGGGTAATAAATTAGTAGTGATAAGTGCTTAATAATGATAATGAAAATAGAAACACGTGATAATGTTAAAGTACTATGTAAAATAATAAAACTTATTGAGTTTAGTGCAGAATCCTACTTTTAAAAAAAGATTTACTAACATCAGTCTTGAGAAATCTGACTTTATAAATTATACATAAGATTGACAGGTTATGGTTGATTATGAATTTAACAACTGTGACAGGACAGATTGTGTTTTGCATAATGGAAACAGCATGTGCTTTGCAGTCATGCAGGGTGGTGTTACAAATCTGGTCACTCTACCACCTTTTCTGTGATGCTGTTGCATGACCAATAACACTCTGGGTTTTTATTTCCTAATTACTAAGATGGCATTTAGCTTGTATTACTTCTCCAGCTACCGGTCAACATATAGAAAAATTGCAGGCAATGTCATCCGTATTAGGAGCACATAAAATATTATTCTCTTTCTTTACTTTCTATAGAAAATTATATGATCCAAGGCCATTACATTAATACTGTATAAATCAAAAGATGTAGCAACCACATAGATCCCTACAGTGATGAGTCTGTTCACATTACAGGTAATGAAAGTAAAGAAGAGGGAACGTCCTGCTGGGGAAGGAGGAATTTTGAAAACTTGACCTGTAATTAATGGGATGATTTCACCTGGAAATAGAGAACCTAGAGGAGGCATGATTACTCTCTTCATATTTTGTGAAGATCAGCAGACAGAGGATGTTAAAGTTTGTGGCACTCCAGGGGAGAGGCTTCATGACAGTATTAGGAATAACTATATTACAAGGGAATCAGAACGAACATGTAATGAAATGTCTAAGAAATGAGAAACCATACCTGAGAGTACTCGGACATCAGCCAGAAAATTATATTTGAGGATGACATTAAGATGAAAGGAGGGCTGGATGAATTCTCAGATCCCTTCCATTTATAAAATCCAGTATTTCTATGCATAGCTAACATGGTCTTATGATGTAAACAAATCATAAATTCAAAGTGGTATTGGATTTTATTATGAATAGGGTTAAAGTTTTTAATTTATTTTTTCATTTTAACAAATCTGTGAGATTTAGAACATGATTTACATTTAATACTTTGAGACTGGTGATATGTTTTTTGCCTAGTGTGACTATGTTTTTCACCCTAAATTACAGCTGTGAATGTTTTCTAACATGTGGTGTTTTGGGGTTTTCCAGATATGATTTTCATTTCTTATTAGATTTAGTTGTGATGATCTTGGCAAAGAAAATTGGCCCTCAACAGAAGGATTCTACCCATGAGAGAGAGAAGGCAGCTGCACAATGGGACTAGTCAATAAATCTCAAATCTTTTCAAATTCCTTTCAACTGATGGGCATCCCAGGTCTGGAGCACCTGCATGTCTGGATCGGGATTCCCTTCTGCTCCATGTACGTGGTGGCTGTGGTGGGGAACGTGACCATCCTGGCTGTGGTGAGGGCAGAGCGCAGCCTCCACGAGCCCATGTTCCTCTTTCTGTGCATGCTGTCAGTCACTGACCTGGTCCTCTCCACGTCTACACTGCCCCGCATGCTGTGTCTGTTCTGGCTTGGAGCCCACGACATTGCCTTTGATGCTTGTCTGGCCCAAATGTTCTTCATCCACAGCTTTACTGCTATGGAATCAGGTTTCTTCCTGGCCATGGCCATTGACCGCTATGTGGCCATCTGTGATCCTCTGCGCCATGCCACAATTCTCACCCACACTCGCATTGCCAACATGGGAGCTGCTGTGGTTCTCCGGGGTGTGGCCTTCTTTTCCCCACACCCTATCTTACTTAAGCAACTGCCTTACTGCAGAAGTCGAATCATTGCCCACACCTACTGTGAATTCATGGCTGTGGTGAAGCTTGCATGTGTGGACACAGGGGCCACCAAACGTTACAGCCTCAGTGTGGCCTCAGTCATTGGTTCCTGTGATGGCTTTTTCATCGCTGTCTCCTATGTCCTAATTCTTCGTGCAGTCTTTCATCTTCCATCACGAGAAGCCAGCCTCAAAGCCCTAGGCACATGTGGCTCCCATGTCTGTGTCATTCTCGTATTCTATTCCACAGCTGTCTTTACTTTCCTCACCCACCGCTTTGGCCACAATGTGGCTCCCCAAATTCATATCTTCATTGCCAATATGTACCTTCTGGTACCACCTTTTCTCAACCCCATCGTTTATGGGATTAGGACCAAGAAAATTCGAGACCATGTCCTTACTTCTCTGAGGGTAAAGTTTTCCTGATTTGGGGAAATCGTTCACAGAGATGATACCAGGCAAGGTTATGGTCTTGGAAGAAAATAGTGCAAATAAATTTTCCTTTTATCATAATCTACATGGAGATTATTCCCACTTAAATCAGATATTTTATCAGATTTTGGGGAGAAGTTGGGAAGAGTGGCTACATATAATAGAAGTTAACAAATTCTAATGGTACCATTAGGCATGAATATACTTTATGCCCGTAGGTTTGGGAAGTTTTGGTAGGACTTGTTGAATAAGAAAGGAATGCTCTTCTGCTTCTTGCTACTTCTGATTTTCCATGCTATAATTAGGGGTAATGGCATATTTTCAAATAGGGAATGATCCTTGTAGGAGCCAAGGGTTGCTAGAAAACCTGCGGAATTTACTGGGAGTGACTGGCTTCATAGTGGCCTTGGCAGTAAACTGTGGAAACTGTTATCTGCTTACTTGGAGGACAGTCTGAGAGGGATAGAATGTTTGTTTTTTCTTAAGCCCCAAGATCTTTTTAGCTATATCTTGTATGTAGGGAGTAATTTACTAAAAAGCAGGCTTGGTCAGCAAAAGAGCTGTGAGAAAGGATATAAAATAAAGCAGCTGAAGTTCTTCGGGGCTGCAGTCATCTTGTCTGTCTCGTGTGTCTGTGTGTTTCATTCCGCAGGGTTGCTGAAAGATTGCAACAATCCTACTTTTAAAATCTTCCTTACACAGAATAAAGTTATGAAGTATGTAACAACATGGATAGACCTTGAGGACATTATGCTGATTAGCCAGAAACAAAAGGACAAATATTATATGGTCTCACTGATAATGAGCTAACATTAGTGAATGAACTCGGAGAATTTCAGTTAAGGACAGAGGTCATCAGGAGATAGAAATAGGGTGGGTATTGGGTAATTGGAGCTGAAGAGATACAGATTGTACAAAAGGAACGATTATAAAAATTCAGAAATGAATAGCACAATACTACCTAACTGTAGTACAATAATGTTAGAACACTGAATGAAGCTGGTTGTGAGAATGATAGAGGGGAGAAGGCTGGGGGTACAAATGAAATCAGAAGGAAAGATAGACGATAAAGACTGAGATGGTAGGAATCTAGGAATGCCTAGAGTGTACAATGATAGTGATTAAGTGTACAAATTAAAAAAATGTTTTTGCATGAGGAAGAACAAAGGAATGCCACTGGGTGTAGAAAATAGAATGTAATCCATAATTTAAAACTTTAACTTATGTGTGAGACTAAAGCAAAAAATGTTTACTTGGTACAAAATTTATATTTTGACTAGTGCATTTCCTAATATAACTTATGTGGACAGCTTAATTGAACACCATAAGTACATGGAACCTTGAGTGGGGCATGAGATTTTGTAGGTTTGTTCAGAGTGATGACCTGATAACTCCCAGAGTGATTTAAACAGTGAATAAAAAAGTATTTACAAAGTCCCCTTGGGGGAATGGCAAGAAAGGGGGAAAATTCAACTTCCCAGTGGGGAGAATTCCTAATATTCTCACAAGCAGCAGGGACAACCAAAGTAATAGGCCAAGCCCTCAATCTTGGGTATTGTTCACATGCAACTTATCTCCACAAAGGATAGGCTAAGCATACTTAAAATTAGGCCTAATATTAACCCCCAGGGAACTTCTTCTGTTGCTCAGATGTGCCCTATCTCTCTCAGCCAACATGGCAAGTAAACTCACTGCCCTCCCCCTCTCTACCTGGGACGTGATTACCAGGGGTGTAAAACCTCTTGGCAACGTGAAACAGAAATCCTAGAATGAGCTGGGACTCAGCATCAAGGAATTAAGAGAACCTTCTTGACCAAAGGGGGAAGAGTGAAATGAGACAAAATAAAGTGTTAATGGCTGAGAGATTTCAAACAGAGTTGAGAGGTTATCCTGGAGGTTATTTTTACACATTATATAAATATCACCTTTTTAGTTAAGGTATATTAGAGAGGCTGGAGGGAAGTGTCTGAAAATGTAGAGCTGTGTTCCAGTAGCCATGTTTCTTGAAGATGATTGTATAATTATATAACTTTCACAATGTGAGTGTGATTGTGAAAACCTTGTGTCTGATGCTTCTTTTATCTACCTTATGAACAGATAAGTAAATCATATGGATTAAAAATAAATAAATAATAGGGGGACCAAATGTTAAAATAAATTTAGTAGATTGAAATGCTAATGATCAATGAAAGAGAGTGGTAAGGGGTATAGAAAAAATAGGGGAAACAAACACTCAAATACATTGGATAGATGGAAATATTAACAGTCAATGAGAGTGAGGTTTAAGGGATATGATATGTATGATTTTTTTCTTTTTATTTCTTTTTCTGAATTCATACAAATGTTCTAAGAAATGATCATGGTAATGGTATTGTGAGTTTTTGATTATATACCAAAAATGGAATGATCACATGACAAGAATGTTTGTGTTTGTATGTTGTTATGTTTAAAAAATTAAAAACTTAAAAAAACAAGCAAACAAAAAATGCTTCCCTTACACTATCCTGAAAAAAATTAAAAGATAATTTTATGATGGAAGCTATTCTGGGAGTTTGACTAGAGCTCAGTCAGGCAAACAGATTGATTGACATATGCTGCTTTTTGGTTATAAACACGTTGGTTAAAGGTGGATACTTATTGTTAAAAATAATTCAAATTCCACAAGAGACTTTTTGAAGCTAAGCTTCTCCTAGATCTAAACCCAACATTATGTGGTAAAGGTTTTTGTTTGTTTTAGGTTTTTTTAAAATAATTTTATTGAGATATATTCAAATACTATATAATCATCCAAAATGTACAATCAGTGCTTCAGAGTATCATCATACACTTGTGCATTCATCACCACAATCAAAATTTGAACATTTTCATTACCCACCAAAATACATATAAAAATTTTAAAAAAAGAACATCTAAAACACCTCATGCCCCTTATCCCCCACTATTATTTATTTATTTGCTGTCCTTATTTTTTCACTCATCTGTCCATACACTGGATAGTGTCAGCCAGAGGTTTTCACAGTCACACTGTAAAATCTACATAGTTATTCAATTTCCTACAAGAACCGAGGTTACTGGAAATAAGTTTCAGATATTTCCTTCTAGCTATTCAAATCCACTAAAAACTAAAAGGGGATATCTTTACAATGCATAAGAATAATCTCAAGAATAGCCAAAATGACCTCGGCTCTCTTTGAAATCTCTCGGCAACTGAAACTTTTTTGTTGTTGTTGTCCCTCTTTCCCCTTTTTGTTGGGAAGACTTTCTCAATCCCACAATGCCAGATCCAGGCTCATCCTTGGAAGTCATATCCCATGTCACCAGAGAGATTTATACCCCTGTGAGTCATGTCCCATGTAGAGGGGAGGACATTGAGTTCACATGCCAAGTTAGCTTACAGAGGCCACAACTGAGCAACAAAAGAGGTCCTCTGGGGATGACTCTTCAGCATAGTTGTAAGTAGTCTTGGCTTATCCTTTGCAGGAATAGGTTTAATAAGGGCAAACCCCAAGATTGAGGGCTCAGCCTATTAAATTGGTAGTCCCTAATTCTTGTGAGAATATCAGGAATTCCCCAGGTAAGGAAGTTTAATATTTCCACATTTTTCCCCAGTTCCTCAACTGGGCTTTGCAAATACGTTTATATTCTCTGTGAAAATTATTCTTGAATCTGTTCTAGCATCACACTAACCTGTACAAACCAACAAGATCTCACTGCCTATTCAGGTTTCCATGTAATTACCATGTTCGAATAAACTGACCAATCAAGATAGATTGTGTGGTATAGAAAATATAAATTTTGCACCAATAAACATCTCTTCCTTTGCTGTCACAAGAAAGTTAAAGCTTTAAAACACAATGTCATCCATTATTCTTTAGTCTGATTTACCTAAGTCCTAAAAGGATCTGCTTTATTCATATCTCTAACTGAAGGCTGATCTTCAGCTTTTCTAACAATTGCTACATGGTATCATTGACTTTCTTACCTGCAGAACACTAGCTCTGAGTCCCAGTTGTTACACAGATATCCAAAATTCCCAAGACTGACCAAGTCATACACAAAGTTGTCAGCATCTCGGAATTTAGAAATAACCATTACAACTCAGGAATAGATGTGACTGTTGTAAAAGCTCACGATCTAGGAAACGTTACAATAAGCCTTCCTCTGATAACCTATGCTCTTCAGTTTGAGTCTGCACATTATAGTTACTCCATATTTGTGAGACTTATAATGTTCATCTTTTCATTTTGGCTTTTTTCATTCAATATACTGTCCTCAAGGCCTATTCACCTAGTCACATGCCTCACAACTCTCATTCCTTCCTGCAGCTACTTAATGTTTCATTCTATGTAAATACAACAGTTCACCCTTCTGTTCATCAGCTAATGTACGCTTAGGCCACTTCCTTCCGTTGCAAATTGTGAATACTTCCACCAAAAACACCAGTATATAAATGCCCATTCATGTCCCTGCTTTCAGTTCTTCCAAGTATATAACTGATAATGGGGTCGCAGGATTATATAGTAATCCTACACTTAGCTTCCTGTGGAAACACAATTATAGCTGGATAGATAGAAAAATATACTCAATAAAATCCTTGATCTGATAAATGCTTAGTAGTCTTCAGCAGCTAGAAAAAATGTTTTGTTTTTTTTTTATACAATCACTTCACTCTAGAGAAGTTATTTTAAGCATAAAGAGCTCTTGTTGAAATAGTTTGCTTTTGGTCTACTCTCAACAAAAAGAAAACTTACTCTGTTCACAGAAACTTTCCCTTGGTCTGCTTGCAGGAATAAAACATAAGATGAACTAATAGCACCTTCCTTCTCTTGAAGGACAAGATAAAGGCCTGAAAGGTTAAGAAAGAAGGACCTATAAATTAACAAGATATTCTCACCAAACAAAATCAAACAGGCAAACGTTACTCAATTTTAATGACTCCTGTGACATTTACTTAGTTTTTTTTTCTACTTTCTTCTAGACCTTTGCCATTTATTTGTCTGTTTTGTTTATAAAAGTCCACACTTCCCACTCTGAACTGGTCTTGAAAAGACCATCTTGGGCAACTGCCAAACAGCCTCCAGATTGATAGCACCATTCTACATTCTACATTCTCATTGACAGTGAATAAGTGTGCCTCTTTCTCCACATCCTCTGCAGCACTTATAATTTTCTGTTGTTTTTTTTTTATAATGGCCATTCTACTGGGCATGAGATGATATCTCATTGTGGTTTTGATTTGCATTTTACTAATAATCAATGAAGTTGAGCTTCTTTTCTATGTTTTTTGAGCCATTTTTATTTCTCTTTGGAAAAGTATCCATCCATGTCTTTTGCCCATTTTTAAAAGGGTTATTTGTAGTTTTGTTGTAGAATGATGGATCTTTTTATATGTTCTGGATGTTAAACCCTTACATGGTATGTGCTTTCCAAATATTGTTTCTTATTGAGTAGGCTACCTTTTTACTTTTCTGAAAAAGTCCTTTGATACACAAAAAGTGTTCAGTTTTGAGGAGATCCCATTCATCTATTTCTTTTTTCATTGCTTGTGCTTTGACTATAAGGTCTAGGAAATCCCCTATTATCAACAGATTTTTGAGATATTTCCCTACATTTTCTTCTAAACTTTTTATGTCCTTAGCTGTAATGTTTAGGTCATTGATCCATTTTGAGTTGATTTTTGTTAAAGGAGTAAGATAAGGACCCTGTTTTGTTCTTTTGGATATGGATATCCAGCTTGCCAAATGCACAATTTAACTGAAGAAGGTGTTCTGTCCCAGTTCAGTTGGCTTGACCACCTTATCAAAGTCCAATTGTCCCTAGATGAGAGGGTCTATTCTGAACACTCAGTTTGATTCCATTAGTTAGTTTATCTCTTTATGCCAGTTCCATTCTATTTTGAATACTGTAGCTTTGTATTATGCTTTAAAGTCTGGTAGTGTGAGACCTCCCATTCCATTACTTTCTCAAGATATCTCAAGATATTCAGGGCACCTCACCCTTCCAAATAAATTTGGTTATTGTTTTTTCTATTTCTGCAAATAAGTTATTAGGATTTTAACTGGTATTGCATTGAATCTATAAATCAATTTGGGTAGAACTGACATCTTCACTATATTTAGTCTTCCAATCCATGAAGATAGTATGTTGTGCCATTCATTTAGGTCTTCTTTGATTTATTTTAGTAATTTCTTGTAGTTTTCTGAGTATATGTCTTTTGTAGCCTTGGTTAAATTTATTCCTAAATATTTTATTCTTCTGGTTGCTATTGTAAATGGAATTTTTTCATGATATCCTCCTCATACTACTCACTGCTTGTGTATGGAAACACTACTGAGTTTTTCAAGTTGATATTTTACCCTGCCACTTTGCTGTATTCATTTATTAGATCTAGTACCTCTGCTATAGTTTGTTTGGTTTTTTTTTTTTTTTTTTTGGATTTTCAACATATAGTATCATGTCATCTGCAAACAGTGAAAGTTTCATCTTTTCTTTTCTAATTTGGATGCCTTTTATTTGTTTATCTTGCCTAATTGCTCTAGCAGAACTTCCAGCATGATGCTAAATAACAATGATGGCACTGGGCATCCTTGTCTTGCTCCTGATCTTAGTGGAAAAGCTTTCAGTATTTCCCCATTAAGTATGATGTCAGCTGTGGGTTTTTCACATATTCCCTTTATTATGTTAAGGAAGTTCCTTTCTATTCCTATCCTTTGAAGTGTTTTCCTCAAGAAAGGATGTTGAATTTTGTCAAATGCCTTTTCTGCATCAATTGAGATGACATGCTTTTTCTGCTTTGATTTATTGATATGGTGTAGTACATTAATTGATTTTCTTCTGCTGAACCACCCTTGCATAACTGGAATAAATCCCACTGCTCATGATGTAGAATTCTTTCAGTGTGCTGCTGGATTCAATTTAAGAGTGCTTTTTTGAAGATTTTTGCACCTATATTCATTAAGCAGATTGGTCTGTAATTTTCTTTCCTTGTAGTATCTTTATCAGGCTTAGGTATTTGGGTGATGTTGGCTTCACAAAATGAGTTCGATAGCCTTCCTTCTTCTTAAATTTTTTTGATAAATTTGATCAGGATTTGTACTAATTCTTGAATGCTTATTAGAATTCATATGTATATCTATCTGATTCTGGACTTTTGTTTTGAGGGAGCTTTTTGATAACTAATTGAATCTTTTTAATTGTGAGTGGTTTGTTGAGGCTGTTATTTATTCTGAATCAATGTTGATTTTTCATGCTTTACTAGGAAGTTGTCTATTTCAACTACATTGTCTAGTTTTTTTAGCATGATAGTTCCTCATTGTATACTCTCATTTATTTCCTTTATTTCTGCAAAGTCAGTAGTTATGTCCTCTCTCCTATTTCTGATTTTATTTATTTCATCCATTCTCTCTCTTGTTTTTTCTCAGTCTAGCTAAAAGTCCATTGATTTTATAGATTTTTCTTGGAAAAAAAAGTACATTTTTATTGATTTTATTGCTTTCGTGTTCTGAATTTCACTTATTTCCTCTCTCATCTTTGTTATGATTTTCCTTCCGCTTGCTTTTGGGTTAGTGTGCTGTTATTTCTTTAATTTCTCCATGTGAACTGTTAAGTCCTCAATTTGTACCCTTTCTTCTTTTTTAATATAAGCATTTAGGGCAATAAATTTCCCTCTCAGTGCCACTTTTGCTGCATCCCATAAGCTTTGATTGTTGTACTTTCATTTTCATTTGCCTGAAGATATTTGCTGATTTTTTTTGTAATTTTTTCCTTGACCCACTAGTTATTTAAGTGTGTTGTTTAGCCTCCATATATTGGACATTTTCAAGGCTTCCACTTGTTATTGATTTGCAACTTCATTCCATTATGATTCAAGAAAATGTTTTGTATAATTTCAATCTTTTAAAAGTTACCGAAACTTTTGTGACCCCACATGTGGTCTATCCTGGAAAAAAATGTGTATCCAACTGTTATGGAATGTAGTATTCTATAAATGCCTGCTAAGTCTAGTTCATTTATCATACTATATAACATTTCTATTTCCGTATGGGTCCTATGTCTTGATGTTCTATCCATTGATGACAGTGGTGTATTGAAATCTCCAAGTATTATTGTAGAAGTATCTACTTCCCCCTTCAGTGTTGTCATTGTGTGCCACCTGTATTTTGGGGCAATCTGGCTCAGTGCATACATATTCATGATTGTTGTATTTTCTTAATGAATTGTTCCTTTTATAAATACATAGTGTCCTTCTTTGTTTCTGTTAATTGTTTTACATTTGAAGCCTAATTTGTTGGATATTAGTATAGTTACCCCACTCTTTTCTCATTGTTTTTTGTGTGAAATATCTTTTTCCAACCTTTAACTTCCAACTTATTTATGTCCTTGGTTCTATAGTGAGTCTCTTGTAGACAGCATATAGATGGGTTCTGCTTTTTAATCCCATTCTGCCAGTCTTTGTCTTTTGATTGGGTACTTTAAACCATTAACATTTGTTGTTATAACTGTACAGGCACTACTTTCTTACTACCATTTTGTCTTTTGGATTTTTTCTGTCACCTCTCTCTCTGTCTACCCCCTCCTCATTTTCCCTCTCTCCTTCTTCCTCTTTTTACCTTCCTGATAGTCTTCATTTCTACATGCTTCTCCAAACTATTTCCTGTCTTTTCCTATCTGTCTGTAGCATTCCTTTAAACTTCCTTCATTTTTAAAATAAACTTTTACTGGATATAAAATTCACAGTTGGAAGATTTTCTCTTTCAGTATCTTAAATATTTCATAACACTGCCTGCTTAACTCCATGGTTTCAGCTGAGTGATTCACACATATTCTTATCAAGCTTCCCTTGTATGTGATGAATAGCTTTTCTCTTGCTGCTTTCAGAGCTATCCCTTTGTTTTGACATTTAACAATCTGATCGGTAAATGTCTTGGAGTAGGTCTATTTGGATCTGCTCTGTTTGGGGTCTGTTGTACTTCTTGGATCTCTAATTTATGTCTTTCATGACAGATTGGAAATTTTCAGTGATTATTTCCTCTGTTGTTCTTTCTGCCACTTTTCCCCTCTCTTCTCCTTTTGGGACATGCATCACATATATATTCATGTATTTCCTGTTGTCATTCAATTCTTTCAGACCCTGCTCATATTTTTCCATTCTTTTCCATATGTGTACTTTTGTGCATAGGATTTCAGATATCCTGTCTACTAGGTAACTAATCATTTCTTCTTAATTTTTAGTAAACTAAGGACACTAGATTTAATAGGGGTCTGAATGGCTAAAATGCACATGCCTGGGAACCACCTTGCATATGTCATAATTGCTTAGGAGCAAGAAGTACAAGAAAACAAACCTATGGAATTTTTCCATGTCTAAACTACATTAATCTACAACTCCTAGTTTGTGATGAAAAATTCTAAAAGCATAAAAGAGATATTGTGGTGATTGACAGACAAATGAATGGCTGAAGCAGGCTTTAACAATTCTATTCTATCCTTTTCCTACTAAAATAAGCTACCATTGTAGCCCCTTATCCATGCACACAGCCCCCAAATTGTGGGTAGAGAAACTTACCTGAGTAGAACTAAGGGCTGGCCTGGCATGTGAACGGGCTAGTTGCATCAACTTGTTTCCACCAAATTTCAAGCAAAGAAAGGTAATAATGGAAGAATCTCTGGGTCTTTCTGAGAGGGTAGGCTGATCCCAGAGCTTCAGTATTCTTCTGAAGCCCTTATATCATCATCACCTTTCTTATGCCGAGGCTTCCTTCCCAAGACTACGTTGGTCTCAGCCCTGTAACATATGTAAGAAAATGTTATGGTGTCCGAAAGGAAGGAGTCTCCCAGGAATGTGGACTAGGAAATATCTGGTCTTGGATCATATTCCCAACAAGTTGAGCCTGAACATAATAGAATCAAGGGTCAAGAATATGTGAGAAATGAAGACTTTTTAGCATGTAGAAATGAAGGGGTTATCTTTTCCACACTTTGTCATCCAGGAAAGCCTGTAGCTAAAATAGAATAGCAGGTGCTGTTTTGCTGATAAATGTATTACTAATATTTCTACTGTTGCTGCTGGTACTTCTACCATTATTACTATATGAATGATTCTCCTGGTGCCTAGTATTTCATAGGAAATCTCAGTTTCAATTGAATATCCTCCCAGAAATATGACAATATTTCAAATATAGGCTGTACTTCCAACCCTGGAGTTTTAGTAATTTACTCATTTAGCTTAGAACACCAGTAATTTGCTGATGATAATATGAAACTGGCAAACTACCTTCTTCTAGCTGACTCCCAGGTAATTGGTTTTAGATTGGAATGAATAGAATCTGGAGTTGATTTCCATGCAGATATTTTTTCTGAGTGTACCTCAACTTTTTGCCCTTCATCCTCCATCCTCGTGTGTTTATGTACTGCTTTTTATTATTGTTAAGTTACTTGTAACCAGTCTTAGAATAATTTGCCCAGCTAAGAACGTATACAGAATCAATCTTACTTGTTAAGGGGGAAGGAAAGCATTTAAGTATTTTCATGGATTCTGAGTTGCTATCTTCATCTTTTTCCTTCTCTTTTTTCCTCTAAGTTTCTTCAAGAATTTATTGCAAATTTGGCAATGAGAGGGTATTCAATCATGGTTCCCAAATAAATTTTAAAAATCATGAAAGAATACTATAAACAATTATCCATTAAGAAAGTGAACAACTTAGATGTCATCAACAAATTCCTAGAAACACATGCAGTGCTTATACTGACTTGAGAAGAAATAGATCTCAACAAACCCAATACAAGTAAAGAGATTCAATCAGTCAAAAATTTTTTTCCCACAAAGTAAAGCCCGGGGCTGGATGACTTCATGGAGGAATTTAATCACACATTCCAAAAAGAACTAATATCATGCCTGCTCAAACTCTTCCATAAAAAATGAGGAAAAAGGAATGCTACCTAACTCATTTTATGAAGCTAACTTTACTCGAATACCAAAACTGGATAAAGATGTTACAAGAAAGGAAAGCTAAAGACCAATTTCCCTAATGAAAATAGATGCAAAACACCTTAATAAAGTAATAGGAAATTGAATTCAATGCACATTAAAATAATTATACATCATGACCAATTGGGGGTTATAGCAGGAATGCATGGGTGTTTCAACTAGAAGAAAACTGATCAACATGATACAACACATTAATAACTCAGAAGGGAAAAATCACATAATCATCGATTGCTGCTGAAAAAGCATTTGACAAAATCCAGTATTCTTTCATGATAGAAACATTTGCTTCTACAGGTAGAAATGAAGGAACCTTCCTCAGCATCATAAATGGCATATGTGAAAAGACCATAGACAACATCTACTTAATGGTGAGAGACTGAAAGCATCCTGCCTAAGACTGGGAATGAGACAAGGATGCCCATTGTCACCACTAATATTCAGCCTTGTCCTAGAAGTCCTAGTTGGAGTGATTAGATAGGAGAAAAAAATAGAAGATATCTAAATCAGAAAGGAAGAAGTGAAGCTTTCATTACTTTCAAAGGACATGATCCTATACTTAGAAAACCCTGAAAAATCTCTCCCAAAGCTACTTGAGTTAATAAGTAAATCTAGCAAAGTGGTGGAATACAAGATTAATGTATAATAACCAATAATGTCTCAGTACACAAGCAATGACCTATCTTTCCAAGACCAGTTCAGAGTGGGAAGTGTGGACTTTTATAAACAAAACAGACAAATAAATGGCAAAGGTCTAGAAGAAAGTAGAAAAATTTCATTCAAAGTAGTGACCAAGATAATCAGGTATCTAGGAATAAGCCTAACCAGGGATGTAAAAAACTTATACAAAGGAAACTATGAAACATTGCTAAAAGAAATTTCAAAAATGACCTAAATAGATGGAAAGACATTCCATGATCATGGATAGGAAGGTTGAATTTTGTTAAGTTGTCAATTCTACCCAAATTGATCTATAGACTCAATACAATACCAATCAATACCTAACAACCTACTATGAAGACATGGAAAATCTCATTATCAAGTTTATTTGGAAGAGAAAGAGATTCTGAATAGCTAAAAATATTCTAAAATCGAAGAATGAAGTGGGGGATTATCATTTCCTGACTATACAGTTTACAGCCACTATGGTCAAAACAGCATGTTACTGGCACAAAGATAGAAATATTGACCAAAGGAATTGAATCAGGATGTGGACAGAGACTACATCTATCGATAGTTAATCTACAATAAGGCCCCCAAATCCACCAAACTGAGACAGAAAGTCTTTTAAATAAATGTGGATGAGAGAATTGGATATCAACAGCCAAAAGAATTAGTGTGTAAGGGTAGTTCAGTGGTAGAATTCTCGCCTCCTATGTGGGGGAGATGGGGGGTTAATTCCTGACCCAGGTACTTCCCAAACAAACAAGCAAACATACAAACAAAAACCCAAACAAACAAAAATTCAAGAAATACAATAATGGGATACTCACATGCAAAAATAACAAAATATGACCCCTGCCATACGGTATACAAAAAAAAAGAATGAAAGGTGACCCCTACTTTACACCATATACAAAAATTAATTCAAAATGGATTAAAGATTAAATATAAGAGCAGTACCATAAAACTTCTAGAATAAAATGCAGGGAAACATCTTCAAGATCTAGTATGTGTGCATGTATGTATGTATGTATGTATGTATATATGCATGTATGTATTTATTAAATTTACCTATTGGGTAACCCTGGGTATCTTCTCAAAGATTGGGGACTCCCTCCAAAATAGGTCAAACCCTTGCTTTTGTTACTTGCCCCTATGAAACTTATATCTGTAGGGAGAAGCTAAGACTATCCATAACAAAGAATAAGAGTGGCTTCCAGGAAATCTTTTTGGTTGCTCATAAGTGGACTCTTTTGCACTAAGCCCAACTCTTCAAGGAAGGTCATTACCCTCCTTTCTGCATGGGATATGACATTCTGCTGAAAATTTCCCTGAAAATATGGGGTGTGATTTCTCAGGATGAATCTGGTCCTGACACTGTAGGGTCAGCTTCACTTTCTGGATCAAATGTAGGAAAAGAAATATAATAAAATAAAGCATCAGTGACCAAGAGAGCTCAAATAGAGTCAAAAGACTATTCTGGAGGCTATGCTTATACAAGCTTCAGTTAGATAGTGTTAATTGCTATGGCTTGCTAAACCTCAGCCAACATCATTCTTATTGAGTCTTCAGAAAACCTATGGCTCAAACTGAGACTCTATAAAGTTTCATGCACTAGGTTTGCTTTCCTGGAACCTATAATTCCTGGAGGGTTCCTAGGTCAGATAAACCCTGAAACCCAGACAGACCAACATCTGCAAGATTATTGATTGATTACATACCCCTATCCTTTAGTGTCAACACCCTGTCTCAACATGAAAAATCCAGAATGGGCACCACCTAAAGATCTGTATAGCTTGGAAGAGGGATCAGAGTAGAAGAAGAAGGTATAACAGAGAAAATAGGATTTAACAAATGAGTGTAACTGCCATATCACTATACTAATATTCCTTCTAGCCTCCAGTGATCTGAAACAGCTAGAAGGAAAAATCTGAGATGGTGGAATGGTAGCACATGACAAACTCTGGGATCTGTTCTGTAGCTACTTGAAAATTCGAAACTTCGGAAATTGATTTTCTCTCTTTATTTTGTATGTATGCTACATATTTAACAATAAAAAAATTAAAAATATAAAACAAAAACAAATCAACCCAAAAAAGGTAAGTAAATAAATAAATAAATGGATAGAGAGATAATTATAATAAGTCTACACAGGTCTGCCACTTAAGGCACAGAGCAGGTCAAGAAAAGCAAATGAATTTGACTGGACAAATACGGAAAGATTCCTGATTATTAATTTTGAAAATATACAAGAGAAAATGGTTAATAAGACCTATACTGGGAAATTAAAAAGTGGTACAGGAGGTTATATATTTGGGGAGAGGTGTTAATAATTGACTTTTGGAGGGATGATGTCTATGGTAAACTACAAATGTGATTAGGAGGAAGTCACTGAAGAGTAAAAAGAGAGGGCATGTTTCAGATTAGGAAATGGCCTATACAAGTTTGGTTGGATATGAACAAAAAAAAAAATTCAGTATTAGTGAGGCAAAAACTTTGAGAGTTAATGGTGAGAAATAAATCCGGAAAGGTAAGTAGGAGCCTGATTATCCAGGGTCCATAAATCTTATGAAGGTGTTCAACTTTGTCCCATAAGTGATGGGAACTGTTGAAGAGAATTATGAAGACAAGTATTGTGATAGGACTTGAATTAAATTCTGAGTGCTATTAAGATATAGTTTATATTTAAAGAGCACAGATAAGTATGCTCTCCTCAAGTATTTAAAGGGTGGTGCAATGGTGGCCCAGTAGCAGAATTCTCACCTACTATGCCAGAGAACAGGGTTTGATTCTGGAGTCTGCCCATGCCAAAAGAAAAAAAGTATTTAAAGAGGGCTAGATGGAATCTTGAGGAAATTGTACTTTAAGGATAAGTCCAAAATGAGAAAAGAGAGAAGAAATGAAAATCTAGAGTGGTATGAGATGGAATCCAGTTGTGATGTTTAAAAAGACATTATATGATGGTCAAAGGATTTATTAGAACAACATTGGGTGGATGTTAAATGGGAAAATGCTAAATGGGAAAAGGTAATTTCTTCCATTATAAAAAGAGGTAAAGAGAAATGAAAGAAATAGCAGTTGAAGATTCAACGATATGTAAATTTTGTGACCAAATTCCTATCTGATGGAATATGCTGAGATGAGGCATTAGATGGCATGCTTGCAATAGTGATAATAATAGAATGTGGACCATGACTACTAAAAGGTATATGGTTTCTTTTTCATGGTAATGAAAATATTCTGAAATTAAACTGTGATGATGGTTGCTAAACTCTGTAAATTAAGTAAGAATCATTAATTGACCACTTAAAACAAGTGGAATTATGGTATACTAGTATATCTCAATAAAGATTTTTAAAATAATATTTTAGGAACCATGTTCATATTCACCCCTGAACTAAGAAAAGAGCCGATTCTCAATGAACATTCATTAAATGAGCAAGTGAAACCATCTTCATCCTTTGTTTTATCTATATTTGATTCATCTGCGCCTCTCTTTATTTGTATCCACAGGCAAACTTGATAATGGTGACTGAACTATTTGTACTAGTTTGGAATTAACTTGATTATTTAACAACAAAGAATGAATTATGTGTATTTCTAGTCTCTTTCATGACCAACCTTGTTAAGTGGTTGGAAATTAAATTTTATCAGACCACTAAGAATTGGCTACCACTGCACCTATACATGTGAAGAAATGCACAGAAAAGTTACTGGCCCTGAAATTATGTAAATTAAAAATCATCACCAAGTTATAAAACACTCTCCTTTTTGTCAATGAACCTTTAGGGACCTGTTTGCATCAGATGTTATTCCTGCTTATCCTCTGAGATTACCATGATGCAGCTCTTGCATATAAAAATTACACCTGCTTCTCAGCTCAGAGAATAGTAGTTTTGTATAAGACTATTAGATTTTTTATGAAAATGGAGAGGTATGGGAATATAGAAGTGAACCTGAGTGATCTGAGTAAAATTTAAAGGATGTGAGACTATTCACTCCTCCAAAAGACTAACCTTCCTATTTTCCCAATATCCTACTTCAAGTGAGGAGAGTAAAAAAACCTTTGATCTCAGGGATCAATGCTTTTCATTCTCCATGGCTGAAATTATGGAACAAATAGATTTTAAGAGGCAAAAGCCTTTTTTAAGAATATCATAGATGTAAACATTATTTTTCTTTTGTATGATAGTTTATATTATATGAATCTATCAGAAGAACAAAGATGTGGATACCTCGTAATCTCCAGACTCAATTACAGGTTGGCATTTCCAGAGTATGTCGTGTGCCTGTAAAAGATGTGGTTTGGAGACCAGTATGTGCATATTTCTAATATTTTCTTAAAATATTTTGCATAGTATTTGTGCATTCAGAAAATATTTATTGAGCACCTATGCTCTGGTTTACATTTTAGGTTCTAAAAATTACTACGAGGTTATGTGATTGCTTCTGTATGTGTGTGGACTCTAGTTTATGCTTAGAATTTCATCTCACAAGAATCTCTTTGCACTCTTTGCATCCCAGTTAGATTTAATTAATTATGTCATGATTACTTGTCTTGATAAAATTTTGCTTGTGCTCCTTTCCTCAGGGTACATGGCTTGATGTCATATATTATTCAAATTGTAGTCTAAGACCCACATACTCAACCCAACTTTCCCTCGCTAAATTCAGTTTGGTCACCTACTACTATTTCTATGGGACTTGTGTTCTGCCACTATGATAATTTCTTCCCTTATAAATTACTTGTGCACTGTGTGTTTTATAAATTAAATCAAGATAAAAGCTATCTCTTCATTGGTCAAGGGTTTTTCAGTAGGGTAAAGCCCCAGTTATAACAAATATAGAAGCCTAGAAAATAATTTCCACAGTTAATGGCATTTGCAGAATACTGTATGTTTACAGGATTCTGGCAAGCACATGCAGGAATAATACTGAGACATCTTGTGAGTGCGTATTAAAATTATAAGGATTTGTTTTAGACAAAAGGAAAACAGTTTCTCCTCAAAACTGATTGCAGTATTATCCAAGGTCATAGCCTTGATGGAACATGGGAGAAAAGCAGAAAGCTAATAATCAAAGCTTTCTCTACAACCAATTAATTTGTAGTGACTTAAGAGTCTTCTCTTCTTTAACCCTCCAGTCCCCTGCTTCTGCACTTATCCACTTCTTCCTAGGGATTCTCTTCCGTGAAATTGCTACTCTTTTCGAGCATGGGTTGAAGTATAAGGGAATATACGTTAGTGAAAAACTGATATCTGGGACATCATTAGGTCAAATTACCAATCCAGTAATTGAACTGTTCTGAATGTGCCATCATGTGAGATAGTGGGTGAATACTTGGAGAACAATAAGGTGCATCTGTACAATGAAATGACCTTAGTATGAAATACTGAGGATAAGAAGGCTAAGTGAATGGGGTTAAGGGGAAGAAATGCATTATCCTTAATTTTATATATGCATGTGTGTATTCAAAAGAATACATAATATGTGTCTATTTAAAGAGTCCATGTAAGAAAGAATGGGGAAAGGCAATACCATGATACTTTGTCAGATTGATCACATATCCAAATTTACAAATGAAAAATAGAAGGTAGATAATAGATTTTTACCATTTCAGAAGCCACTCCAAGACCTTCAACTTTATGTCTATTTGCAGAAACATTTCAACAAGTCACAGAGTTTTATTGCATGCATGCCAGCACATTCATGAACTGTCCAAATTTCAAATGTAACTCATGATGCATGCTTGTCCTTCCTCTTAGAATAGGAGAAAGACAATTTATTGTATTCCCTAAGTCATTTAAAGTATGGGTTGTGACATATTTTACCTGAAGCAAGTGTCCTTTTAGATTCTTGAAAATCTCACAAAGACTCTGCCATATCATTCCAGTAATTGCAGACAGACTCATTGAGAAAAATGGTAACTGAGATCTTAAATGGGAAACACTCAAAAAGCCTGGCTTCATCCAAAATTGTTTTTTATATTATTGATGCAGCAATAACCCATTGAGCAAAATTTATACCCCCGGTACTATGGAGGGAACTCCTTTGTTCTGGGGAGTGATTTTCTGCATCTTTTACCTTAGGGAATGTGAAGAAGAGTCTCCCTAAGTTCCAACTTGTTACTTTCAGTATCTTCTATACGTACATCACATCTACTAGTAGATGAGGCGCTTGAGGTAAAACAATGAACATGCTAGGTATAGATCATTCTGGTAGCTACCATTTGGGTAGAGCACACAAGAAAAAGAAAGAAAACAATACACAGTCAGTGATAACATGGTGGGTTTACAATAATGTATCCATGAAAGTATGACAATTAGGATTATTATCTACAAAAGATTTAGAACCCATGTAACTGATTCAAAATTATGCACTCATCAGAAAATGCCAATAGAATGAAATGAAATAGAGAAGTTTATGATATGATACAGGACATTTTTATGTAATCGGCTTTCTTGGGCAAAAGCAAAGACATAAAGCTATTAATGTGGTGAAATGGATCTCATAATCTACCATTTTCTCTCTTGTTTACTAATTTTAGGAAGACTAGTCTTCTTGTCTGTTTCTATTTGTCTCTGCTTCATAGTAATTTTTCTTTGTACTTTCACTTCCATAAAAGTATACTCCAGGTTCTGAACATTTTACATTCTATTTATCAGTAATCACTTTGAATATTACATTCTCATTACCCAATAGACAGTCCATATATACTGCTCACAGTTAGTCATATTATGGTGTTTTTGGGTTTTTTTTGCCTGGGTAGGCACTGGGAATTGAACCTGGGTCTCTAGCATGGCAGGCAAGAACTCTGCTTGCTGAGCCACTGTGGCCCGCCCCATATCATGATGCTTGAAATTTTCTTGTAGAGTATAATTTTCTGAGAAAATCTTATTTGTCCATTTCTTTAGCCCAGTTTCATGATGTGGCTTGTTTCACTGCAACTGCTCAATAAATATTTTCTGAGTTAAATGTAGGACAATGGAGGGAACATTTTTTGGCAAGGGATGGACAGGTGACTGATATAGTAAAAATAATTTGGTGTGTTGTTGTTTTTATCATTTTGGTCTTAGAAAATTAAATAAAACAATTATGAAGTTGAATTGTTTTTAACAAAAGAAAATTAAAGGACCTCTTGAATAAGATCTCCATGTTTTTCAGCAACTGATTTGCTCACATTGACCTAGCAACTTTACCTTCAGAATTACCAATACAAAGAACAATACTAAGTATGATGTCACCTCTCAACACTTCCCGACCCTCTCCTGCCACCTTCTCTCTGATGGGCATCCCAGGTCTGGAGCACCTGCATGTCTGGATCGGGATTCCCTTCTGCTCCATGTACGTGGTGGCTGTGGTGGGGAATGTGACCATCCTGGCCGTGGTGAGGACTGAGCGCAGCCTCCACGAGCCCATGTTCCTCTTTCTGTGCATGCTGTCAGTCACTGACCTGGTCCTCTCCACGTCTACACTGCCCCGCATGCTGTGTCTGTTCTGGCTTGGAGCCCACGACATTGCCTTTGATGCTTGCCTGGCCCAAATGTTCTTCATCCACAGTTTCACTACCATGGAATCAGGCTTCTTCCTGGCCATGGCCATTGATCGATACGTGGCCATATGTTATCCCCTCCGCCACGCTAGCATTCTAACCCACACTCGCATCAGCATAATGGGTATGATTGTGGTGGTTCGGGGTGTAGCTTTCTTTTCTCCACATCCCATCCTGCTCAAGCAGTTTCCCTACTGTAGAACACGAATCATTGCCCACACCTACTGTGAGTTCATGGCTGTGGTGAAGCTGGCATGTACAGACACAGGGAGCACTAGACATTATAGCCTCAGTGTTGCTTCTATCATAGGCGCATGTGATGTCATTTTCACTGTTTTATCCTACATGTTCATTCTCCGCTCTGTATTCCGCCTGCCATCTCGAGAAGCTAGCTTTAAGGCTTTGGGCACATGTGGCTCCCATGTCTGTGTTATTTTTGTTTTCTACTCCACAGCTGGCTTTTCCATTTTTACTCACCGTTTTGGGAAAAATGTGCCTCTACATATCCATATTTTTATTGCAAATATGTACCTTTTGGTACCCCCTTTCCTCAATCCCATTGTGTATGGGATAAGGACTAAGAAAATACGGGAACATGTTCTCTTAACCCTAAGGATCAAAGTTGCTTGATTTAAACTGGATCAACAAATAGATGATTGAAGAAAAGAATAGAAATAACATAAACATATGGAGAAAAGGGCTAATTGCTCTCACTGTACCAAGCTGAACTGCATATACCACTTGAATTTTCCTTCATTAACCAAATGTCTTTAAGTTTCCAGTATTCTAACTCAATGAATTATTCCAGCTTTTGCATTTTATAAATATTGATGAAAAAATTGTTAAATCCCTCTCTTGTGTCTCTTTGGAATATATAATTAGGGTGCAAACAATAATTGGAAGGAGGAAAAATTTAAATAAGAACTATAAGAAATAAAATACTTATCTGGAGAACTATTTGCTGGATAGTGTTGTTCTAGTTTGCTAGCTGCCGGAATGCAATATACCAGAAACGGAATGGCTTTTAAAAAGGGGAATTTAATGAATTGCTAGTTTACAGTTCTAAGGCTGAGAAAATATCCCAATTAAAACAAGTCTATAGAAATGTCCAATCAAAGGCATCCAGGAAAAGATACCTTGGTTCCAGAGGGCTGATGTAGTTCAGGGGTTTCTCTCTCAAGTGAGAAGGCACATGGCGAACACAGTCAGGGCTTCTCTCTCAGCTGGAAGGGCCCATGGTGAACATGGCATCATCTGCTGGCTTTCTTTCCTGGCTTCCAGTTTCATGAAGCTCCCCAGGAGGCGTTTTCCCTCCCCATCTCCAAAGGTCACTGGCTGGTGGACTCTCTGCTTTGTGGTGCTGCAGCATTCTCTGCTCTCTCTGAGTCTCTCATTCTCCAAAATATTTCCTGTTTCACAGGACTCCAATAAACCAATAAGACCCACCCAAATGGGTGGAGACATGTCATCCCCTAATCCAGTTTAACAACCATTCTTGACTAAATCACATCATCCAGGTAGATGATCTCATTACAGTTTCAAACATACAGTATTGAATAGAGATTATTCTACCTTTATGAAATGGGATTTATATTAAAACATGGCTTTTCTTAGGGGGCATGGTTCCTTTCAAACCAGCACAAGTGTATACTAAGTGGTTTTAAACAATTTTGATTCATACAATTCTTAGTGGTTTTTTTAGACTAGATGGTTTTTTATCTGGGTTCAAAAGGAAATAAATTGAAAGTTTGGCATTTAACTTGATAAATAAGTGGAATTAATAAGATAAAAATAATAAAAATGGTATTACCAAGAGATTACCCCTCCTGCAAAAAAATAAAGCAAAATCATGGATTAGTATTAAGGCATCAACTTTTTGTTGGGCTGCTTCAGTTTACAGGGCAATTTTTACAGAAGTATAGGCTACTCTATATAACAAGCCAGTAATCTGGATTCTACTGACTGATATAATTGATATATTTAGAGTTTCATGTCTAGTATTTAGAAGTACCAGACTACCAGGCTACCATGTGCATTTTATCTTCTTCATTAATTAGGTGACATAGAACATAATATCAAATACATAACCTGAAATTAGCAAAAAAAACTCAAATACCTCCACTATTATTGCCCCAATACAAGGAGTGACTTCCTTCTTTAGTTTTTTTTTCCTTGGTTATCACTAGATTCCCATCCCAGTAATCTATTACTCATTCATCTATTATTATTATCAACACCACCATCATTATCATTGTCATCATCATCATCTAAGATTCATGGGCTTTACCTGAAAGTCATCTACAAAGGAATTTTTGGATAATTATGCACTGAAACTTTTATCCACTCTTTGCTTATTAGTCTTAGAACTTACACCCATAGTTAAACATGTGAAGATGGTTTATCACTGTGTTCATGAATTTCTCAGTCTGATGAAAGAAGATGGCATAAGTCAACAATAGAGAGAATGAAGTGTTCTGTTTTGGAAAGCTAGAATTATTCGACATGAAGATCTCACAACCAGGAATAATCTTTATTGGTTTATTAATTATTTGGAAATCATATGCTTGAGATTCATGCAGGATAGAAAGGTCTCACCTAAACTACATATTTGAGAGCCTTCAACATATAGAAAGGAGAAGGAATAATTAAAAGTAAGTATACTCAGAGCATAGTTACACAATGAAGAAAAGAATAAAGAGACTCTAAGAAATGTTGAAATTTTTGCTACCATATCCCACCCATTATTTTAAATGTTTGGCTCTCGGATTGAAATTATAGTGACTAATCATCACTCAGAAAGTCAGAATGCCCTATCCATGGCCAAACATGTAGCCTAATCAGTCTTAGCAAGTCTGACTTGGATTTCCTTTCCCACCACATCTGACCATGTGTTTGTGGATTGTGGCCCTCCAAACATGGGAAATTTTATTACAGAAATATACTCCTCTCCTGAGCAATGAATGAAGGCAGAAAGCAAAAGCAGTATGAAAAGATAGCTTTTGCTTTGTGTTTTTGTTAGACAAACAAGGGTCCTATTGTGGAACATAATTCCCCATTGAAGCCAACTTTTCTGAAACCACATAAATTTCTGCCTTTGCTTTAGGTTAACTGTAATTCAACATTTGCAAGAGGCATTTCCAGTTTAACACTTTGCCCAAGTTTCATAATGGATAGTACTCCACTGCAATCTTTATTTTCTCAGAAAATTTAAGTTGTCTTACCTATGTTAGTAGGACATCAATGATAAGTTATGTTTCTAACATTTCTTAGAATAATACACTTATTATATATGTATATATATTCACATTTCTTTAGGTATAATTATATACAAAGAAATTAACAGATCTTAATTATGCAGTTTGGTAAATTTGGACAAATGTATAGCCCCTGTAATTACCGTCCCAATCATAATATTTGATCCCTCCCAGGAATTTCCTTCATTTTCTTCTCTTGGTAAGTGTACTTGGCACAATGCACGTTTTATGCAATGGGAGTGAGTAGTTGTGGTCTTGTTCCATGAACTTATTCAAAATTTCTGCTTATCCATGTACATAGAGTTACATTAAAACTGTGTACTCTTTTATTTGTAACTATTTGATCTTCCTTCTCTAGTTTCCTCTGAAAAAAATGCAGATGTCTGTCTCACTAACCATAAATTATTTAAGCTTTCTTCTTCCTCTTCTTTTGCTCCTACTTTCTCATCCTCTTCCCTCCATTTTCACTTCTTCGCCTCCCTCATCATCTTCTTGTTCCTCATTCAGTCTTCAATTTTGTTTTGTTTTGTATTTTCACCAATGACAGCATTCCTTAACTCCTTAATTGAAAAGTTTGTAATTTTATTTCCATTCATAAGAAAAGCTGCTTCTTGATAGGTGCCCAACCTGAAAATGCATTTTCACATTTTGTAGGGTTTTGGATTCCGTGACATTTTTCTGGGTAGTTCCGTTTCTTATTGATTAAGAATCTAGATTTTGGAACTACACTGCCTATGTTCAAATTCTGTAATCTTCCCTCAGCTTGTTTTATAGCTATTTGATTCCTCTCCACCTCAGTTTCTTGGTATTTAAAAATGAAATATAGAACCTACCTCATATGGTTGTATGAGGATTAAATAAGATATGTAAAGAAACTCAGTTCATTGGCACAGAAGAAACAATAAATGTTAATTATTTTTATTCTTCCCTCATAATTATGACTCCCTACATTCTCTACCCTTTGCTTCTTTAAGAATGCTTTAAAGATGCCCATTATATCTTATCTAATAACTTTGAAACTGAGTAATTTTTGTGTATTTTTATGTTTATATAATGAAAAACTTCATTCCACTTTCTCTTAATCACATATTTTCCCAATATGACAACACCTCAAGAAAAGCATTTTTTTAATTCTCTAGAGTATTGTTTATATCATTCCATATATTAAACACTCATTAAAGGCTTCTGGTATGAAGAATTATGCTGTTTCAGTGCAAGAGAACAGTGATAACAATAAAGTCCCCACTTTTCATTTCTTCCATTGATACAGTCATCCAGTGTTGATGCAATCGTCCATACAATTCATACACTCAGTCATTTATAACATGTTCAATAAATGCCTTTTAAATTTGATTAATTTTAAATCAGACTGATTAGCAATGAGGTTAACTTAGTGGAAGAGATCAGAAGAGCAAGTTCAGAGTAAGATCATTCCAGGATGTCTAAAATCTTAAGACCCATCATCTGTTCAAGGCTTAATGTAATAATATAAAGAAAGGAGATAACCTGACTCTATGCATGAACAAACTGTGTATCTGTCTGTAATAGTAATGAAGATTTCTTTTCCATGTGCCAGGAATATTACCTATGGTCAAAGAGGAGGACATTGCACCTTGGAGTAGCCATAATTTCAGGTACCAGTTTAACCTGGTGATGTTTTAAGGGTGGCTCGGATTGTGTCAGTGGCAGAGCCAAAACAACACACTAACTCTGTGCCCCTGCACATAAATTCCATTTGCTGCTACTGTTAAAATAGTACAAACTTGCTGTGATATCCAATATAAAAATGTATTGGAGGCATAGGCAAATTTACTGGACAAAACAATAATCTGATTTGATAAGTTATGTAGAGGATAGAAATAGTCAAGATCTTACATATTACAAAGTGCTGGTAGTCATATACATAGATCTATTTAATTTTTTTATTCTATTAAAGTGTTGTTCAAGCTCACAAGGTGAAAGGCACAAAAATGAGTGGTAATCAAAACCTCTGTTTCTAGCGGTGAATTTGACATCAGCACTCTTACCCTCAAGACTTATACAGATAGATCATAACTATATTACCAGGCCACATTATTTACCATAAAAATTGATTCTAGATTGATAAATTGCAATTGGACAGGGGCTTCTATATGGAGATTATGGTGATTTTGTGATAAACTGTAACTTTGAACTTCTCTAAGTCTGATAACTAGTAACTGATTTTGTCCCTCCTTATGGGGTACTGAATGTTGTACTTATAGCATCTGCTAAGTGATATTGGCTCTTGCGGACTATAGAGCTTCACCTTCAAGATGAATCCACACCTATCCTGTAAGTCTTGATCTGCTATCCTAGAGTGCCAGCAGCTTCCTCACATCTATGTTAGATGAGGACCGTTGTGAGGAGTACAAGCACTTCTACTAAATTCCAGACACTACTATGCTTGCTTCCTGAGTTTTTGATGTATACACCAAGAAATTTATTATTTGTCATGTAAACTGTATGGATTCCCAATTGCTTGCTTCTGAGTTCCACAGTCACCTTCTTACTACACTATGGAAATGGACTTTGGCCCTTTAAGTGTTTTTCTTTCTTCAGTGGTAAATGCTTTATCTTATCAGGAGAGGGCACTGGAAAGACCTTCTAGGAGGAAAGGTTTTGCTTGCTGAGTTCCAGTGTGCTTACTCCATAGACTTTGTCAGTTCAGTTTCCTTTCTCTGGCTCCAGTAGAACCCTGGTATGTTTGTTAGCAGGGTCTACTGTACTTGTTTACTCATGTGCAAAGCAGCAGCAGCACCTACTTCCCAGCAGCTTTCCCTGGAAATCCATAAACAGCTATTAATGGCACACTGGAGGGTAGATTTCTGGCAGGTTCCAGAGAGTATTGTTTCAGATAGTGCCACTAAAACAGCAACACAGTGATCCACGACTGTGCCTTCTCTAATGAGGTCTGGGTTTCATGACCAGGGTAGTGGGGTGGGGGGGTGTTCTTTCTTGGGCATTCTATCTCAAACCTAAGGAGGGTGGCTATTCCTATATTCTTTAGAGTTCTCTTTACTTATTACTAGCCAATCCTTCATTCCTCCAATCCACTGTTATAGTTGGTAATTGCTTTTATTAAATTTTCCCTATTCAAATTATTTTGTGCTTTCTCTGTCCTGATTACATTCAGACTGCTACAGAGACAAATTTTCCTGGTGGAAGAGATAGCAGTGGATAATTTAGTAGATCTTTAATGGATACTTTGGAATCTTTACATAATATTTTAAGCTAGCTATAGATAAATTCAGTTCAAGTTACTGCTACTTTGTGATTGCTAATCGAGAAACTTTTTCAACTAAATTCTTCTTGTTTGAAATATAATACCACTCTGTATTTAATATACTGAATTTGACTAGCAGACATTCTGCTATCTAGCAGACATCATTGCTATCAGGGATGTTCAGGTTTACATAAAGAAATGTTTGTTATACTTTGCATTTACTATATGTTTCAGTCTGCTAAAGCTGCTCAAATGCAATATACCAAAATGGATTGGCTTTTACAAAAGGAATTTATTAAGTTACAAATTTACAGATTTAAGACCATAAAAATGTCCAAATTAAGGCACCAATAAGAGAATATGTTCTCAGAGGAAAGGCAACAGACATCTGAGACACCTCTCAACTGGAAATGCACATCTGGCATTAGAGATCATTGATCCCTGTTCATTGCTGCTAGCTTCTGATTCCAGTGGCTTTTTCTCCAAGCATCTATGGGCCCTCACTTAGCTTCTCCAGGGCAAACTCTGGATTTTATCTCTTAGCGTCCCTTGGCTCTCTCTGGATTCTGGCTATTTCTGTATGTCCTTGTTCAACACCCAGAGAGTTTCTCTCTGGCTCCTCTCAGCCATGAGTGAGCTCTCTTAAAGGATTCAGGTAAATACACCTGAGGTAAAAAGACCCACCTTTCACATCTCCATGAAAACAATTTAGTCAAAAGATCTCACCCTAAACTATAGGTCTGACTCCCACAAAGATAGGATTAGGATTAAAAGAGCATGATTTTTCCTGGAAGATGGCGGCTTAGTAAGACGCACGGATCTTAGTTTCTTCTCCAGGACACCTACTAGGGGAGTAGAAACGATACAGAAAGTGCCCAAAGCCACAACAGAGATAAAAAAGACAGCATACCCCATCCTGGAACGGCTGGCTGGCTGAGAGAAGCAGCTCGGGTGAGATCGCCGAGGCGCGCGGGCCTTACCGGGCGGGGTGGCAAGCGGCCGGAGTTACTCCCTTCCCCCTTCCCGGGCCGGCTGGGAGAATTGGAGAGGCGGTCCCCTGAAACCAAGGCGACTGGCGCCCACACCACGCGCAGCCCCCGGACCAACTGAGAGAATTGGATCGGAAATCCCCAGCCCGCGGAGAACGGTGACGGGTGGGGGAGGCCCCTTCCAAACCCGTGACTCCCGGGGAACGTGCACTCTCTCGGGCGGGCCGCTGCCACTGGCGCCCTCCCGCCACACTTGTTGCCCAGGGCCGACTAGGAAATTCGGACGGGCTCTTTCCCTGGCTGCGGCGACCAGCAACCCTCCCTGCGTTCGGACCGAGGGCCGGCTCAAGCCGCTTCGGCTAGCGAACCCCCAGGACGGCGAGAGTTTTCCAAAGTTTAAGGTCCCACAGCACCTTTTACTGGTGGGACCCGCAGACAAACGTGTGCCACGAGCGCCACCTACTGGGCAGGATAAGAAAAACAGAACCCAGAGATTTCACAGAAAAATATTACAACCTTGCTGGGTCCAACACCAAGAGAAATCTGAATAAATGCCCAGACGCCAGCAGCAGAAGATAACTGTCCACGCTCAAAAGATTGAGAATATGGCTCAGTCAAAGGAAAAAACCAAGAGCTCAAATGAGACACAAGAGCTGAGACAACTAATGCTGAATATACGAACAGAAATGGAAAACCTCTTCAAAAATGAAATCGATAAATTGAGGGAGGACATGAAGAGGACATGGGCTGAACATAAAGAAGAAATAGAAAAACTGAAAAAACAAATCGCAGAACTTATGGAAGTGAAGGATAAAGTAGCAAACATAGAAAAAATAATGGATAGCTACAATGATAGATTTAAAGAGACAGAAGATAGAATTAGTGATTTGGAGGATGGAACATCTGAATTCCAAAAAGAAACAGAAACTATAGGGAAAAGAATGGAAAAATTTGAACAGGGTATCAGGGAACTCAAGGACAATATGAACCGCACAAATATACGTGTTGTGGGTGTCCCAGAAGGAGAAGAGAAGGGAAAAGGAGGAGAAAAACTAATGGAAGAAATTATCACTGAAAATTTCCCAACTCTTATGAAAGACCTAAAATTACAGATCCAAGAAGTGCAGCGCACCCCAAAGAGATTAGACCCAAATAGGCGTTCTCCAAGACACTTACTAGTTAGAATGTCAGAGGTCAAAGAGAAAGAGAAGATCTTGAAAGCAGCAAGAGAAAAACAATCCATTACATACAAGGGAAACCCAATAAGACTTTGTGTAGATTTCTCAGCAGAAACCATGGAAGCTAGAAGACAGTGGGATGATATATTTAAAATACTAAAAGGGAAAAACTGCCAACCAAGACTCCTATATCCAGCAAAATTATCCTTCAAAAATGAGGGAGAAATTAAAACATTCTCAGACAAAAAGTCACTGAAAGAATTTGTGACCAAGAGACCAGCTCTGCAAGAAATACTAAAGGGAGCACTAGAGTCAGATACAAAAAGACAGAAGAGAGAGATATGGAAAAGAGTGTAGAAAGAAGGAAAATCAGATATGATATATATAATACAAAAGGCAAAATGTTAGAGGAAAATATTATCCAAACAGTAATAACACTAAATGTCAATGGACTGAATTCCCCAATCAAAAGACATAGATTGGCAGAATGGATTAAAAAACAGGATCCTTCTATATGCTGTCTACAGGAAACACATCTTAGACCCAAAGATAAACATAGGTTGAAAGTGAAAGGTTGGGAAAAGATATTTCATGCAAATAACAACCAGAAAAGAGCAGGAGTGTCTATACTAATATCCAACAAATTAGACTTCAAATGTAAAACAGTTAAAAGAGACAAAGAAGGACACTATATACTAATAAAAGGAACAATTAAACAAGAAGACATAACAATCATAAATATTTATGCACCGAATCAGAATGCCCCAAAATACGTGAGGAATATACTGCAAACACTGAAAAGGGAAATAGACTCATATACCATAATAGTTGGAGACTTCAACTCACCACTCTCATCAAGGGACAGAACATCTAGACAGAGGATCAACAAAGAAATAGAGAATCTGAATATTACTATAAATGAACTAGACTTAATAGACATTTATAGGACATTACATCCCACAACAGCAGGATACACCTTTTTCTCAAGTGCTCATGGATCATTCTCAAAGATAGACCATATGCTGGGTCACAAAGCAAGTCTTAACAAATTTAAAAAGATTGAAATCTTACACAACACTTTCTCGGACCATAAAGGAATGATGTTGGAAATCAATAATAGGCAGAGTGCCAGAAAATTCACAAATACGTGGAGGCTCAACAACACACTCCTAAACAACGACTGGGTCAAAGAAGAAATTGCAAGAGAAATTAGCAAATACCTCGAGGCGAATGAAAATGAAAACACAACATATCAAAACTTATGGGACGCAGCAAAGGCAGTGCTAAGAGGGAAATTTATTGCTCTAAATGCCTATATCAGAAAAGAAGAAAAGGCAAAAATTCAGGAATTAACTATCCATTTGGAAGAACTGGAGAAAGAACAGCAAGCTAACCCCAAAGCAAGCAAAAGGAAAGAAATAACAAAGATTAGAGCACAAATAAATGAAATTGAAAACATGAAAACAATAGAGAAAATCAATAAGGCCAGAGTTGGTTCTATGAGAAAATCAATAAGATTGATGGGCCCTTAGTAAGATTGACAAAAAGAAGAAGAGAGAGGATGCAAATAAATAAGATCAGAAATGGAAGAGGAGACATAACTACTGACCTCACAGAAATAAAGGAGGTAATAACAGGATACTATGAACAACTTTACGCTAATAAATACAACAATTTAGAGGAAATGGACGGGTTCCTGGAAAGACATGAACAACCAACTTTGACTCAAGAAGACATAGATGAGCTCAACAAACCAATCACAAGTAAAGAAATTGAATTAGTCATTCAAAAGCTTCCTAAAAAGAAAAGTCCAGGACCAGATGGCTTCACATGTGAATTCTACCAAACGTTCCAGAAAGAATTAGTACCAATTCTCTTCAAACTCTTCAAAAAAATCGAAGTGGAGGGAAAACTACCTAATTCATTCTATGAAGCCAACATCACCCTCATACCAAAACCAGGCAAAGATATCACAAAAAAAGAAAACTACAGACCAATCTCTCTAATGAATACAGATGCAAAAATCCTCAATAAAATTCTAGCAAATCGTATCCAACAACACATTAAAAGAATTATACATCATGACCAAGTAGGATTCATCCCAGGTATGCAAGGATGGCTCAACATAAGAAAATCAATTAATGTAATACACCATATCAACAAATCAAAGCAGAAAAATCAGATGATCATCTCAATTCATGCAGAGAAGGCATTCAACAAGATTCAACATCCTTTCCTGTTGAAAACACTTCAAAAGATAGGAATACAAGGGAACTTCCTTAAAATGATAGAGGGAATATATGAAAAACCCACAGCTAATATCATCCTCAATGGGGAAAAATTGAAAACTTTCCCCCTAAGATCAGGAACAAGACAAGGATGTCCACTATCACCACTATTATTCAACATTGTGTTGGAGGTTCTAGCCAGAGCAATTAGACAAGAAAAAGAAATACAAGGCATCAAAATTGGAAAGGAAGAAGTAAAACTATCACTGTTTGCAGACGATATGATACTATACGTCGAAAACCCGGAAAAATCCACAGCAAAACTACTAGAGCTAATAAATGAGTACAGCAAAGTAGCAGGTTACAAGATCAACATTCAAAAATCTGTAGCATTTCTATACACTAGTAATGAACAAGCTGAGGGGGAAATCAAGAAACGAATCCCATTTACAATTGCAACTAAAAGAATAAAATACCTAGGAATAAATTTAACTAAAGAGACAAAAAACCTATATAAAGAAAACTACAAAAAACTGCTAAAAGAAATCACAGAAGACCTTAACAGATGGAAGGGCATACCGTGTTCATGGATTGGAAGACTAAATATAGTTAAGATGTCAATCCTACCTAAATTGATTTACAGATTCAATGCAATACCAATCAAAATCCCAACAACGTATTTTTCAGAAATAGAAAAACCAATAAGCAAATTTATCTGGAAGGGCAGGGTGCCCCGAATTGCTAAAAACATCTTGAGGAAAAAAAACGAAGCTGGAGGTCTCGCGCTGCCTGACTTTAAGGCATATTATGAAGCCACAGTGGTCAAAACAGCATGGTATTGGCATAAAGATAGATATATCGACCAATGGAATCGAATAGAGTGCTCAGATATAGACCCTCTCATCTATGGACATTTGATCTTTGATAAGGCAGTCAAGCCAACTCACCTGGGACAGAACAGTCTCTTCAATAAATGGTGCCTAGAGAACTGGATATCCATATGCAAAAGAATGAAAGAAGACCCATCTCTCACACCCTATACAAAAGTTAACTCAAAATGGATCAAAGATCTAAACATTAGGTCTAAGACCATAAAACAGTTAGAGGAAAATGTTGGGAGATATCTTATGGATCTTACAACTGGAGGCGGTTTTATGGACCTTAAACCTAAAGCAAGAGCACTGAAGAAGGAAATAAATAAATGGGAACTCCTCAAAATTAAACACTTTTGTGCATCAAAGAACTTCATCAAGAAAGTAGAAAGGCAGCCTTTACAATGGGAGACAATATTTGGAAACGACATATCAGATAAAGGTCTAGTATCCAGAATTTATAAAGAGATTGTTCATCTCAACAACAAAAAGACAGCCAACCCAATTACAAAATGGGAAAAAGACTTGAACAGACACCTCTCAGAAGAGGAAATACGGATGGCCAAGAGGCACATGAAGAGATGCTCAATGTCCCTGGCCATTAGAGAAATGCAAATCAAAACCACAATGAGATATCATCTCACACCCACCAGAATGGCCATTATCAACAAAACAGAAAATGACAAGTGCTGGAGAGGATGCGGAGAAAGAGGCACACTTATCCACTGTTGGTGGGAATGTCAAAGGGTGCAACCACTGTGGAAGGCAGTTTGGCGGTTCCTCAAAAAGCTGAATATAGAACTGCCATACGACCCAGCAATACCATTGCTAGGTATCTACTCAAAGGACTTAAGGGCAAAGACACAAACGGACATTTGCACACCAATGTTTATAGCAGCATTATTTACAATTGCAAAGAGATGGAAACAGCCAAAATCTCCATCAACAGAAGAGTGGCTAAACAAACTGTGGTATATACATACGATGGAATATTATGCAGCTTTAAGACAAGATAAACTTATGAACCATGTAATAACATGGATGGACCTAGAGAGTATTATGCTGAGTGAATCCAGCCAAAAACTAAAGGACAAATACTGTATGGTCCCACTGATGTGAACGGACATTCGAGAATAAACTTGAAATATGTCATTGGTAACAGAGTTCAGCAGGAGTTAGAAACAGGGTAAGACAATGGGTAATTGAAGCTGAAGGGATACAGACTGTGCAACAGGACTAGATACAAAAACTCAAAAATGGACAGCACAATAATACCTAATTGTAAAGTAATCATGTTAAAACACTGAATGAAGCTGCATCTGAGCTATAGGTTTTTGTTTTGTTTTGTTTTGTTTTGTTTTGATTTTACTATTATTACTTTTATTTTTTTCTCTATATTAACATTCTATATCTTTTTCGGTTATGTTGCTAGTTCTTCTAAACCAATGCAAATGTACTAAGAAATGATGATCATGCATCTATGTGATGATGTTAAGAATTAATGATTGCATGTGTAGAATGGTATGATCTCTAAATGTTGGGTTAATTTCTTTTTTTCCGTTAATTAAAAAAAAAAAAAGAGAGAAGGGATAATTGGAGATGAAGGGATACAGACTGTACAACGGGACTGGATATAAAAACTCAGAAATGGACAGCACAATACTACCCAATTGTAATGCAATTATGTTAAAACACTGAATGAAGCTGCATGTGAGGTATAGGTTTTTTGTTTTTGTTTTTTTTGTTTTTTTTTCTTTCTATTATTGTTTTAATTCTTATTCTGTTGTCTTTTTATTTCTTTTTCTAAATTGATGCAAATGTACTAAGAAATGATGAATATGCAACTATGTGATGTTATTAAGAATTACTGATTGTACATGTAGATTGGAATGATTTCTAATTGTTTTGTTAATTCTTTTTTTAATTAATAAAAAAAAAAAAAACGAAAAAAAAAAAAAAAGAGCATGATTTTTCTGGAATACGTAATATTTCAAACCAGCACACTATCTTTTCATTAACCCATACTTTCATGCTATTGCATTGCTGAATCAAAAATTGAAAAATATTATGACCTGCATAATTAAAATCAATAAATGCTGGTCACTTAATAGTATTGAGAAATTTTCACCATTTTCCCATATATTTTGCTTAGAAACACATTGATTTTAATCAGATAGCACAAAATGTTGCAGAATGATTTATGAAACCCAGTATAACTTCCACATTGAAAAATTTGATTACCATTAAATTCACTATATGCATATGCTTTTTGGTACTTATTCATGCAGGTTATTATTTTTTATGGCATTAGACAATCCTTGATAAATATCCTGAACTAGAAACACATAAAATATCAGTGTATAGATTAGAACTATGGGGTGAAACGGTAACACATAATGAGGTTCACTAGGAGTAGAGGAGTCTAGTTGGATAAAAGAGTCAAGCTACAGCTCATGTGTACAGCTGAGCAATAAAAATAAAATTATTAATAAGAATGCAGTGTGCTTACTCAAAGAGAATGATAGTTATTAAAAGTTCTCATAGCTGCATATAGTCTATAACAGTTTATATACAATTGAGAGTAGCTAAAACTAAACTGGGGCATTCAGAGTGTTTCTTACCTTCAAGCAAATTCTGCTTCAAAAGCTCAGGGAAAACAGACTTTAAAACTTGGAAGAAAGGTGAAATGTCTGAGAAGAACCCTTCCCATCATTAGAAATATGATCCACTCAATCCTCTAGGCCTCCCAAAGAAACAAATAAAGAGCATTATAGTTCAGAGAGATCTTTGGAACCATGACAATGTCCTGTTACATGTATAATAAATTTTGCTATCTAGTCATGCAAGTCTTCCAGCATTCTGTTTCTTCTCAAACTTCCCTTGACTCTAAAGGTTTTGTACTAAATACAACATTGAAAACAATTATAAAATTGATACATTCTACAGGAAAAAAATGTTTGAAGGTATTAGAAAGGAATCAAGACAGGCAATAAGAAGTTCTGGTTATTGAGAAGGGAGGTAAATATGAGGAGCTTAATATCTCTGAGCTTTACCCAATACATGATTCTAATTATAAGTTGAAATGAAACCCAACACATAATGATACTCTTCCCAGACTGAGAGCAAGAGGTTAGAATTACAGGTTAAAAACAAAATAGCAAAAATATTGAGGTCCAAAGCTCTAAAGAAATGAAAACCACAGAAAAGTGAAGTCCAACATCTCTGTAATCATCTCCCCTCCCAAGTTATTGGCTATTTCCTAAGCGGTGCAAGCACAGGGTGATACCCACAAAATCTAGCAGATAACAGAAGTGGAAAGGCTATAGAACTGACCCAATATTTCAACAACACAGACAATGCTTGCTGGAAGCTAATGTGTGGATTTTAAATTCTGACAACCTAGAAAGCCTTGTAAATATCCTGAGGTGTCTGTTTAGATCTGGGATCATACTCATGACTGAGTGTCTGAGAAATGCTCACTCTCTTAGTGAAGATCACATCCTAAGAATAAGGGCTACTTCCCAAGATTAGGGGCAAAATTTAAATACAAAATTTAAATAAGCATGAAAGCAACTCTGAATAAGAGTAACACGATGAACTGAATTTCATTCTTCCTGTTAGGAAAATTCAACAGTCTTAGGAGAAAGATGATATAATCCAGAACATTTATAATGTTATAGTAATAGATTATCACCATCTCACCAATGATTTTAAGGCTTATTAAAGATAACTGACCAAAAAGTAAAGGAAACTAATAGACTAGGAAGATATATTAACAGGTGAATGATAATTTTAGATTAAATAGAATGAGATAAACAAAGTGCAAGTATACAAGAAAAATTATGAAACTACAGAGAATTTTAGCCAAGACTGTGAATGCATAAAACCTTGAAAGCACACAAAGAAATATTTTATCTTCATGGAAACATTGGAAGATTGAAAGGTAGCTTTTCAAAAAATATAGATGACATTTTTTAAATGCCAGTGGGAAAATAATGCTGATAATTAAAGTTGTATATTTATGAAAACATCTTTCAAATATGAAGACAAAATAGACATTTCAGGAAAGCGTCTGAATGTATTTACATATTTTATTTATTTCTCTTGCCTTATTTCACTAGCTAAGACATTCAATTCAATGTGGAATAAGTGGTATAGAAGCAGACATCCTTGAATTTTTTTTTCTGATCTTAGGGAAAAGTGTGAATTATTTCACCAATAAGCAGGAAGTCAGCCATAGATATTTAGTAGACTATCTCTCAAATTTCATTGAAACAGTCATGAATGTCATTACATTTTTTCTGAATATTCTGAGATTGGTTATCTGATTCTCTGATTCTCTTATTAAATACATGCGTATAGGCCTTTATACTGTTAATTATACAATGTCAAAGCAATTTTGCTTTAGTTAATTATCATTTCATTTATGTCTGAATCTGTTTTGATAATTTTGTGATAAGTGTATTTATTTTTATTTTCATGATGGATATTGTTTTTATAATATCATTAGTGCCAGCCTTTGGAATCAGGATTCTGAAACCTAATAGATTAAACTGGAAACTATTATTTTCCCCCATATTTATTGGAATGTCTGTTGTGATATTGGTAAATTTATTGATTAAAAATAAATTCAATAAAATTCATGAGTGAAACTTCCTCAGAATGGAAGCTTTTTAAAAAGTGATTATACATTGAAAATCCTATAGTTATTCAACCATCCTCAAAAATCAAAACTATTGGATAACAGTTTAACAGTTTCAGGTATTTCCCTCTAGTTAGACCAGCACATGAAAAACTGAAAGGGGATATCTATATACTGCATAAGAATAACTTCTAGGCTCTGTTGAAATCTCCCAGCCACTAAAACTTTATTTTGTTTCAATTCTTTTTTTCCTTTTTTGTCTAGAAGTGTTCTCACTTCCATGATGCCAGGGCCAGGCTCATGCCTTGGAGCCATGCCCCACATTGCCAGGGAGATTTACATCCCTGGGAGTCATGTCCCACATTGTGGGGAGGGCAGTGAGCTCAACTGTGAAGTTGGCTTAGAAAGACAGGCCACATTCGAGTAGCAAAAGAGATCCTCTGGATGACTGTTAGGCATAATCATAAGTAGGCTTAACTTCTCTGCAGAAATAAGTTTCATAGGAGCAAGCGCCAAGATAGAGGTTTCCATCAAATTTGCAATCTTCTGTGAATGCAAGAATCTAAGGAATTTCCCTGGTAGGGAAGTTTAATATTTCATTCTTTCTCCCCAGTCCCTCAAGGCAACTTTGCAAATACTTTTTTTATTCTCTGCCAAAATTACTCTGGGATATATCAAGCTATCACACTAACCTGTACAAACCAACAAGATCTCATGCCCTATTCAAGATTCCATGTAATTATGGTGTTCAAATAAACTGACCATACAAGTTAAATTAGCTAACATGCTACCAAAAATATAAATTTTGCACCAAATTAACATCTCTCTCTTTGGTCACACACAGAAGTTGAAGTTTTAAAATATGGACCATATCATCCTTTACTCGGTCGGTATCCTGATTTATCTTAGTCCTTTGCAGGTCAGCTTCATTCATATCTCTAGTCAAAAGCTGATCACTTTTTGAACTTTTTTAACAGTTACTGTACAGGATAATGCTGATTTTCATACTTTCAATGCTCTAACTCAGAGTCTCAGATGTCACATAAATACCTGAAGTTTCAGGGAATGACCAGGTTAACATAAATAGCACAGTATCTCAGAATTTAGAAATAACAGTTACAATTCCAGAGTAGGTGTGACTGCTATAAAAGCTTACCATCTAGAACGCTTTACAATAGGCCCAAACCTGATAAGTAATGCTCTCTACGGTTCTCCAAGTTTGTAGATTCTTGTTTGTCCATTTGAGTGAGTCATGCTAATATTTGTCTTTTGGTTTCTGCAATTTCATTCAAAATACTGTCCTTTGGATTCATTCACTCCATTGCATGACTCACAACTTCCTTTCTTCTTGCAGCTGGTCATTGGATGTATACACCACAGCTTTCCTTTATGTCCCTCAGTCTTTGTACCCTTAGGCCACCTCTTTCCATTGCGAATCAGGAAACTGCTGCCATACCCACCAGTGTGTAAATGTTCCTTCATGTCCCCACTCTCAGTTCCTCCAGGTATACACATAGTTACAGGGTTGCTAGCTAGATCATATGGCAACCCCGCCCCTAGCCTCCTGGGGAACTACCGCACTGTCCTCCAGAGGGGCTATTCCTCTCAGCTTCCCTCTCAACAGTGAAAAGATACATCTCTTTTTCCACATTTTCTCTAACCCTTATTTCATTCTGTTCATTTTTAAACAGTTTTATTTTCACATCATACAATACAGCCTAAGTAAAAAGCCACATGCTTACCACCATAATCTATATGAAGACATTTCCTTTACTTCTGCATAGCATCATTACCCTACCCTTATATCCTTGACTTGTCGACATTTAGTTTTGGCATAATGCTTTTGTTACATCCTATAACTGTTGACTGTAGACCTTAGCTTGCATTGTTTGTACTTTTTCCTGTATACCATCCCATTTTCAATGCACTGCAATGTTGACATTCCTTTGTTCTCCCCTGTGCAAAAATATTTTTATATTTGTACATTTAAAAACCATCATTGTCCACTCTAGGCATTCCTAAATAATACTGTCTCAGTCTTTCCTTCTTTTTTTCCTTCCAATATCATGCATGCCCCCAGCCCTTCTCCCTCAATCATACCAACATTCAATTTCATTCAGTGAACTAATATATTGTGCTACCATCAGATAGTATTATGCCATCCGTTTCTGAATTTTTACACTCAGGCTTGTTGCACATTCTGTATTTCTTCAGCACCAAATGCTAATCTTAACCCTCTTTCTATTTCCTGATAACTTGTGTTCTTAACTTTAACTTTCACAGTTCACTCATTAGCATTACTTCATATTAGTGAGAACACAGTATTCTTTTGTGTCTGGCTAATTTCACTCAGCATAATGTCTTCAAGTTTCATCTATGTTGTTACATGCTTTCTGACTTCATTCTTACAGTTGTGCACTATTCCATCACAGGTATATACCACAGCTTATTTAGCTAGTAATGGAATTCCTAGATCATATGGCAATCTATATTTAGCTTCCTGAAAACTGTCAAACTGCCTTCCAGAGCTGTTGTAACTTTCACACTCTCACCAACAGTGGATAAGTGTTCCTACTTCTCCACATTTCTATTTCCTGATAACCTGTGTTCTTAACTTTAACTTTCACAGTTCATTCATTAGCATTACTTCATATTAGTGAGAACTAATGGTGTTGTTTTTTTTTCTTTTTTTGATAATGGCCATTCTAGTGGGTGTGAGATGATATTTCATTGTGGTTTTGCTTTTCATTTCCCTAATAGGCAGTGAAGTTGAGCATCTTTTCATATTTCCTTTAGCCTTTTGTATTTCTCATCTGAAAATTGTCTGTGCATGTCTTTTGCCCATTTTTTATTGGGTTTTTCCTCTTTTTGCTGTTGAGTTGTAGAATCTCTTTATATATTCTGGGTATTAAACCCTTATTTGTTATGTGATTTTCAAATATCATCTTCCATTGCCTGCACTGCCTTTTTACATTCCTCACAAAGTTCTTTGATGCATAAAAGTGTTTAATCTCGGGGAGATACCATTTATCTATAGCTTTTTAAAATTGCACTGCTTTGGGTATGAGGTATAGGAAACCACTTCATATCATAAGATTTATAAGACATTTCCTTAGAAATTCTTCTAAAAGTTTTATGGTCTTGACTCTAATGTTTAGGTCTTTCATAAACTTTAAGCAAATTTTTCTTTCGAGTGTGAATATGGATCTATTTCATTCTTTTGCATATGAATATATAATTCTCCAAATACCATTTAATAAATAGGCTGCTCTGTCCCAGTTGGGTTGGCTTGACAGCTTTATTAAAGATTAATTATCTGTAGATGAGAGAGTCTATTTCTGAACACTCAAATGATTCTATTGGTCAGTATATCTATCTCTATGCCAGTACCATTCTTTTTGATCATTGTAGCTTTGTAAAGTTCTTTTTAGTCCTGTAATGTGAAACTTCCCACTTCATTTTTCTTTCTCAAGATATTTTTAGCCATTCAAGGCATCTTGCCTTTCTAAATAAATTTGGTTATGGGTTTTTCTATTTCTAGAAAGTAAGTTCTGAGATTTTCATTAGCATTGCATTAAAAGTATGAATCAATTTGGGTAGAATTGATTAATTATAGTTAGTCTTCCAAACCATGAATACAGTATGCCCTTCCATTTATTTAGGTCTTTCTAATTTCTTTTAGCAATTTCTTATAGTTTTCTGTGTTTAGGTCTTTTGTATCTTTACTTAAATTTATTCCTAAATATTGTACTCTTTTATTGCTATTGTAAATGGAATTTTTTTTCTTAATTTCCTCTTCAGATTGCTCATTACTACTGTATAGAAACACTACTGATTTTTGGGTGTTAATATTGTACCCTGCCACTTTGCTCTACTCATTTGTTAGCTCTAGTAGCTTTGCTATAGATTTTTCAAGCATTTCGAGGTATTGTGTCACATCATCTGCAAAGTGAGAATTTTGCCTCTTCCTTTCCAATTTGGATGCCTTTTATTTCTTTTTCTTGTCTAATTCCTCTGGCTATATTTTGCAGCACCATGTTGAATAACAATGATGACACTTGTCATCCTTGTCTATTTCCTGATCGTAGAGAGAAATATTTCATTCTTTCCCCATTAAGAATGATAGCTGTGGGCTTTTCATATATTCCCTTTATGATGTTGAGGAAGTTCCATTCTATTCATTTCCTTTGAAATGTTTTCATCAAGAAAGGACAATGAATTTTGTCAGACGCCTTTCTGCATTAATCAAGATAATCATGTGGTTCTTCCGCTTGGATTTTTTTATGCGGTATTTTACATTAATTGATTTTCTTGTGTTAAACCAGCCTTCCTTACCTGGATTAAATCTCGCTTTGTCATGGTATATAATTCTTTAATGCACTGCTGGATTTGATTTGCAAGTATTTAGTTGAGGGTTTTTTCATCTATATTCATTGAAGAGATTGGTCTGTAATTTTCTTTTCTTGTCTGGCTTTGGTATTAAGGTAATGTTGGCTTCATAGAACGTGTTAGGTAGCTTTCCCTCTGTCAGGTCCCAGCTCAAGGAGTGGTTACAGTGCTCTGGTAGCAAATTGAAATAAAGCATGAGGAACCACCAGTAGACTGGTCATCTTTAATCATTCCCCTCTGCTCTAATGCTTACACAGAAGTACTTCCTTATATACTAAACTACAAACAAAAAGTGGCATTTTACCAACAGGTGACAGTCTTACTGGGATATATGATTGAATACATGTATGTTACATCATTGGTTACATAACAGTGCTGTCTTATGTTACATAAGCTCTACTGTATCATGCTCCCCTGGAACTTCAGACCTGGTTGCACTTATGGTGGCCATGTTAGCAGCATAGTTACAATGAGCAATTTTTCTGGGCTCCACACTCCACCCCTTAAGTGGCCTGCATTGTAGGGGAAGCCTTATCCCACAGGACTGCTCCTTGAGCCCAGAGGCCAAAATGAGCAACAAAATATTACTAGAAATCCAGACAGGCATGGTAAGGTTACTATCACCCAATTCCAAATGCCTGTCATGGAATTCCACCAGGGCCATAAAGGATTCTGTGAGAGGGAGTGAATGGCTTGTAATTCCTCATCCATTTCATACCAGGCACCTTTGACAGAATCCTGATTGTCAGGAACATACAGCATTCTACATGTCACATTGCACAGGTTCCCCCTTGAGAAGCTATCAAGGTATTTAAAGTCATTCTGTTTTGCAAAACAACCCTCTCATCAGCATATTTAATCCATCATTAAAGTTAAAGCCTGTTTTGTTTGATTAAGAGCACAGGCAGTGTGTGCACCTAAAGACTGAATTTCTAATTCTAATTTAATGGTTCCAGTTTCTGGAAAAAATACGGTTAGAGGATAAAACCACCAGGCAGCTCATTTTTTATGGTGCCAACAGTGGTATACCATATCCCATAGAGGTGAGAATCCACCCTTTTTTATAGGGTCATCCCCATGTGCACTGCCCTATCCAATCAGTAGGTAGGTAGAGCCACCTGTATCAACCACAAACACATATATATCCCTTAGGGAGCCAATCAGTTGGCTTGGTCCCTACATATGTGTGGCCATCCCACCATCTTTTGGAAGCTGTAGATATTGTGGTCTTATTACAAAAAGACTCAGGAATCCATCCTGCTACCTGCTGGGGTCTCCCCGATGTTGTTCAGTGCACTGTGGTGCTTTTCTCTTAAAGCCACATGTTCAGTCATAAGCCACCCCCAACCATTTTTGATGGCATACCCGAAGTGGGGTGGGGGACAGGAAAGGGGTAAATTGTCCATGTCCCAGATAAGCCAAGTGTCAATTGCTTGCCATACTTCTCCTCAAGTTGGAGAACTGTGATGATCTCATTCTAGCCATGTCCAATTTTGTTTACTGGCTCATGTTATCAGTCATTGGAGCCCTTCAGCTATATCTGCTGGAAGCTCAGTACACACCCAGCAACAAGAGACCTTGTGGACCTTAGTATATGTGTGTCACCATGCCTCCAGGCTGTTAGCTGCCATCAGCTTGGTCAGAGGGATAATAAAGCTTTAGAACCCATTAGAGGTGAATCCATTCTTTCAGGGACAATGCAAGCCACTTGCTTATTCTGCAAGAGAATAGTGGTGGCCAGGGGTTCTGTCCTAGGCAAGAATTCCAAATTAAGTCCCCTCGCACTATACTGGCATGATCAGAAGGAAGTTCCACAGGCATAAGAGGCATGAGCCTAAAATGTAGGACATGTTCCTCATAGCAGAGAGCCTTTCCCATCATTGGATAAGGACTCGTGCACAGGAGCTGGCCACCTCAATGTCCAAGTTTGTACCTGCAAACCTTGGGTGACACCGTCTCCCCAGGGCAAAAGACATACTGTCCAGGAAGAGGTTTGGTCAATATTTTCCATGGCCATGTCCCAGGTTCTTGGTTGTAAAACAAGAGGGGCAGGTAATAATAACCCTCCTTCCCACACAGAGTATTTGTCTAACATGTCACTGCCTTCTGTATGAACATGCAAAGGCATTACATGTCTTTTAATCACTAAGTCCAAAGGAGAATATTCAGCACATGTAGACTGTTCTTTCAGCAAGTGAAAGCCGTAGCTAGCCAGGTGACCCACCCCTTCAATATCAGCTTTCCTGGAGCTAAAATCTGAAACTCTTTTTTCGGGGACCACTGTACCTTTCAATTATTCCTGCAGCTTTTGGTCCATATAGGACATGCTGTTAGTCCTATATGGACTATATGGACTAACATGTTGGTTGTTGGACTAACAACCAACATGTTAGTCAGTCAAGTCCACATCATCTCCACTGCTCGAGCATAAAATATCACGTAAGTATATGGGGCAGGGCTCAGCCTGCTTTTCCCCCTTAGCTTAGTGAATTGCTGCTTCTGGGGCAACTTTCCACAAAGTCAGTAATGCTGCACTGGGCTATTGATCAACTGTCTCTGGATTCATCACTTCAGCTACTAAATTAACTAACATTTACACCTGAGATACTTTGGTGAAGTCACCAGCTCTGTTAGCCCCTTTCTGCTCTTGGGGTGGCTTTTATTCAGATGGTAGTTCACCCTTTGCTTTACTGGGTGCACTCCTTTACATCCTTTTGTGCACCTTCACACTCCTTAACTGTGCCATTTTGTTTCTGACAGTTCAGGCTGTTAGTCCCTTTATCCCACAGGCATAACAGCTGTGCCAGGAGTTTTTTGCCAGGTTTTGCTGTACCTGTTTCATGAGATCTCAGAGTCTCTCTGGAGTATATGCTGTGTATGTCATCTGTTGGTGGACCTGTGGGGGGCCCACCAGTCCACCCCTTGGAGCCCAGGATTGTCATGATTGATCTATTGCTTTACTATGGGGCAGGCATGAAATAAGGGGGAAGTACTTGCTTGGGATGGCACCAACTCACTCCTGACTCCCTCCATTTCAGCTGGCCCCAGCACTGCTCTTTCTCTCCCAGGGCTCGGACCCAGCTTTCCAGTTCTTCTTGTAATTGCTGCAGCATCTGGACATGCACTTGCACTGCTAAAACTTCCTTATGCTGTTCTTGCACCATGGTTAAAAAAAAGAAGACAGATATACCACACTGGGGAAACTGGATGCCAGCTTTAAAGTCCTTTAAAGCCTTGGAACTCCCCAGTGGGGTGGATTCACATGGTCCCAAGCCTCTGGAGCAGACTACTGCAGCAAAGCAGCTTCTACAGGATGCCACATGCTTGTGGAGGGCCACATCCCGTCCATTCCAGCTTTCTCCCGGGCAAAGAGGCCACTCACTGTATCCTGCTGACTACACCAAATGTCAGGTTCCAGCTAAAGGAGCAGTCACTCTGGTCTGGTAGCAAATTGAACGAAAGAATGAGGAGCCACTGGTACAGTGGTCATCTTTAATCATTTCCCTCCACTTTGATGCTTACAGAGCAGTAGTTCCTTATATTCTAAACTACACAAAAGTGGCATATTACCAACACATGACATCATTCATAGATTATAGGATTGGATACATGTATGTTACATCATTGGTTACATAACAGTTGCTGAATCATGGTTATGTAAGCTCTGCTGTATCATGCTCCCCTGGAACTTCAGGCCCAGATGCACTTATGGCAGCCATCTTAGCAGGCTGTTTATAATGAACAATTTTTCTGGGCCCCACACTCTTCTCTTTATTTATTTTTTTAGCTATATTAGTATCAATTGTTTCTTGAATGCTTGGTAGAATTCACATGTGAAGCCACCTGGTCCTGGACTTTTCTTTGGAGGGGTTTCATCATGACTGATTCAGTCTCTTTCCTTGTGGTTGGTTTGTTGAAATCATCTATTTTTTCTCAAGTTAATGTTAATTGTTCAAGCTTTTGAAGGAAATTGTCCATTTCATCTACATTGGCATATTAGCCAATGTAGTCTATTAGCATACAATTGCTCATACTATCCTCTCATTTCCTGCTTTATGTACACTGGGTCAGTGGTTTCATACCCTCTCGCAATTCTGATTTTATTTATTTTCATTCTCTCTCATTTTTCTTTTGTCAACCTAGCAAAGAGTCCATCGATTTTATTGATTTTTTCAAAGAACCAACTTCAGGTTTTTTCTCTATGGTTTTCATGTTCTCAATCACATTTTTTCCACTCTAATCTTTCTTTCTTTCTTTTTTGTTTTGGGTCAGTGACCTTTTCTTTCTCTAGTTCTTCCAAGTGAACAATTAACTACTCAATTTTTCACTTTTTTCTTCTTTAATACAGACACTTAGGGAAATAAATTGTCCTCTCAATGCCACCTTTGTTGCAACCCATAAGTTTTTATGTATTGGGTTTACCTTGAGAAATTTACTGATTTCTCTATAATTTCTTCCTTGACCCACTGGCTGTTTAAGATTGTGTTGTTTAGCCTTCATATATTTACAAATTTTACAGCCCTCTACTTTTTATTTATTTTCATCTTCATTCAACTATGATAAGAGAATGTATTTTGTACAATTTCAATTTTTTTAAATTTATTGAGGCTTCCCAGTGCCTGCCCATGCAAATAAATAAATAAATAAAATGTATCAAGGCTTATCTTGTGTCATAGCATGTGGTCTGTCCCTGAAAATGATCCCTGGACACTTGAGAAAAATATCTAGTTCTTTTATTGTGTTACTTAAAATCCATTTTCTTATTGATCGTTTGTCTAGATGTCTATCCATTGATGAGAGTGGTGAATTTATGTCACTATTATTGTCGTGGTCTCTACTTCAGTGATGTTAGTATTTGCCTCATTTATTTTGGAGAACTCTGGCTTGATGCATAAATATTTATGATTGTATGTTTTATTGATAAGGTGTTCCTTTTATTAACATATAGTGCCCTTTTTGTCTCTTTTAATTGTTTTACATTTGAAGTCTAATTTGTTGGATATTAGTATAGCTACCCCTGCTCTTTTCTGGTTGTTGTTTGAATAAAATATCTTTTTCCAACTTTTCCCTTTCAATATGTTTCTGTCCTTGGGTCTAAAATGAGTCTCTTATAGACAGCATATAAATGGTTCTTCTTTCTGAATCTATTCTGTGAGTCTATGTCTATTTATTGGAGAGTTTAATCCATTAACATTTACTCTTATAACTGTAAAGGCAGTACTTTTATCTACATTTTTGTCTTTTGGGTTTTATATGCAATATCTTATGTTCTTTCTCTTTTTAGTTTTACCAATATTCTTCATTTCTACTCTTCTTTAGATCTCTCTCTCCTGTCTTTTCCTATATACCTGTAATACTCCCTTTATTATTTCTCATAGAACCAGTCTTTTGTCACAAACTCTCTGAGTGACTGTTTGAAAATATATGTATTTTTAAAGCTGGAATGGCTTTATTAATGTGAAACAAAATACTTCCTAGCAAAAGAAATTATCAGGGATAAAGAGTGATAGTACATAATGATGAAAGGGTCAATTCATGAAAAAGATACAAATCCTAATGTATATGAACCTAATAGAGCTTCAAAACACATAAAGTAAAAACTGGCAGAACTGAAATGAGAAATAGACAAGTCAACAGAGTTGGAGATTTCAACATCCCTCTCTAAAGGAATGTTGTTAGACTGACCTAGCAGACAGAAAATCAGCAAGGACATTTAATGAACAGTCCACCCAACAACAGCAGAATACATACTCTTTTTTTTTAAACAATTTTTAAACATTTTAAATTGTTAACATATATACAAAGAAAAGAAAAGAAAAAGCAATGATTTTCAAAGTACACCTCAACAAGTAGTTACAGATTTCAGAGTTTGTTACGGGTTACTATCCACTATTTCAGATATTTTCTACTAGCTGCTCCAAAACACTGGAGGCTAGAAGAAATATATTTTTCTTTTTTGTGAAAAATAACAGGTATACTAAAGCAATAAATTTCAAAGTACATCGCAAAAATTAGTTGTAGAATAGATTTCAGAGGTTGGTATGGGATTCAATTCTACAATTTTAGGTTTTATAATTCTAGCTGCTCCAAGACACTGGAGACTAAAAGAAATATCAATATAATGCTTCAGTAATGATACTCGTTTGTTTAACCCTACCTTCTCCACCATCACCTTTGTTCTTTCTCCCACACTTTAGGAATATTTGGGCTATGACCATTCTAACTTTTTCATGTTGGGTATAGGATAGGGGGACGGAACTAGCTGATGTTCTGGAGAGGCTGGCCCCTCTGCATTTCAGGACTTATCTGGTCGAGGAACCCTTCTATAGATTGGAAGTTTCAGAAAACATACTCTTCTCAAGTGCACATGGCACATTCACCAAGACAGACCATATCCTGAATCACAAAAGTTGTAGAACAAACTTCGATGAATGTGAAAGAACTGAAATCATACAAATTATGTTCTCTAACAATAATGGAATGAAACTAGAAATCAGTAACAGAATGAACAGGAAATTTTCTAAACATGTGAAAGTAAACAATATACTTAAAAACAATCCATGGGTTAAAAAAAAGTAGTCCATACCACACTTGGCATTGTCAGTACCTTCAAGTTTACAATTCTGCTGAGTTTACTGATATCCGCTCGTGATTCCAACTTGCATTTCCCTGATAAACAATGAAAGTGAGCACTTTTTGTTTGAAAATATTTTAAACTCCCCCTCATTTTGAATGACAGCTTTGCTGGGTATAGAATTCTTGGTTGGAAGATTTTTCTGTTTCAGAATCTTAAATATATCATACTGCTGCCTTCTCATCTCCATGGTTTCTGCTGAGAAATCTGCATATATTTTTAATAAGCTACTTTTGTATATAATGGATTGTTTTCTCTTGCTGCTTTCAGAGTTCTCTCTTTGTCTTTGACATTTGACAATCTGGTTAGTAAGTGTCTTAGATTAGGTCTATCTGCATCTATATTGACACACATCTATATCGCTGTGCTTCTTGGATCTGTAATTTTTGCCTTTCATAAGAGATGGGAAATTTTCAGTGATTATATCCTTCATTATTCTTTCCACCCCTTTCCCTTTTCTTGTTCTGGGACACCCATAATAAATATGTTTGTGCACTTCATGTTGTTATTCAATTCCCTGAGGCACTGCTCAAAATTTTCCACTCCTTTCCCTATCTGTTCTTTTGTGTGTAGGACTCCAGATGTACTTTCCTTTAGTTCACTAATCCTTTCTTTGGCCTCACCAAATCTGCTGTTGTAAGTCTCCATTGTTTGTTTATTTTTTTATCTCTTCTATTATGCCTTTCATTCCTATAAGTTCTGCCATTTGTTATTACAAATTTTTGAGTTCTTCTTTATGTTCACCCAATATCTTTTTTATATCCGTCATCTCTTTTACCATATCTTCTCTCAGCCTATTGATTTAATTTTTGATGTGATTTTGCATGTCTCTTTGAACATTCTTAATTAGTTGTCTGAACTCCTGTATCTCATTTGCAATGACAGCATTTTCCTTTGGGCCATATCTTCAGTTTTCCTAGTATGACTCATTATTTTTTCAGACATCTAGGCATTTGGTGTCTTTAATTAGTTTATTTCATAGGTCATCTTCACTTTTTTACTGAGATCTTCATGTTGGATGGCTTTGTTCTCTCTTTTTTTTTTTTTCATCCAGTTCAACTTATTCTAGACCTCTGGCATAGTTTCTATTTAACTGATTGGATTTTTTCACTTCTTGTTTTTCTGTTTCTTTCCCTGCATGTATGGAACCTTTTTTTGAGGAGGATCTCTTCAGATTTTTTCAGACCAGACAGGCTCTTATTTCAGGAAAAGAGTCTAACCAGTATCAAGTTTCCCTGAAGGTGAGACCCAGCAGATTGTGAGACTTTCCTATGAAGCCTCTAGACCTTGTGCTTTCTCTGTTGAACCCAGCCTGATGCTTGTCAGCCTGCACCTTCCCTCCATTGTAAAGTGCTGTGAAATAAATGTCTTTAAGATTGGGCATGATCACGTGAATCCCCAAACTGTGGACACACAAGAATTCAACCTGTTTCCATCTCTAGGAAGAAAATGTTCTATTTCCTTAGTTATACATTTGATATATTACTGTTGGGATCCATGATTCTGAAAAAAAAACAGTGCTACCTGCTTATAGATTACTTTATTTACTACATTATGGGCAAGAGGATGAGTGAAATGGCACAGGAGGTAAATAGTAGACAGAAGAATGTGGTCAGAGGTCCAAATGGTGGCTAGAGAAGAAGAAGATAAAAATAGAAAGCTCAAGGAAGAAGAACATGTGAGCTGTGTGCATGTCAAATGCTTTGGGTCATACTGCCATTTTCTGTAGATAAAAAACAGCCTGGAAAATCAGGATATAGGAGACAAAGATCAAAATCATGTCAAATCCCAATATTGTAAAACCCCCAAACAGACCACATATTTTATTGACTTCAGCAGCTATCTTGACCACAGCCATGTGCTTACAATAAAAATGGGCATGCCAGTGAAGTGAAAAATGTCTTTTGAATAGAATGGGCTACAGGCTGACCAGCACTGCAGCTCTCATTGCCACCCGACTATCACGCAACCCATGATGAAATGTGGGAGGATGGTTCAGGCCTACAGCATCACAGATGGCAACATATCAATCAAAGACCATGGCCAAAAGGATGCCAGATTTCATGCATGACAAGATGTAAATGTAAAAGACCTAGGCTAGGTAGGCAACAAAACCATGAATCAAGGGCTGGACCAGAAGATGGCCATTATCTTGAGAGCGGTGGTTGTGCAGATCTCTACATCAGTGGCTGCTGGAACTGCCAGGAAAAATTACACGGGCTCATGCAAACTATATTCTGTAAGGATGATGATTAGTAAAATGATCTTTCCCAGTAGAGCCACCAGGCACACTGCAAGGAAGGGGAAGCCCATTCAAAACTGAATATTCGCTAGTCCAGGAATCCCAGTTAAGGTTAGTATTCCAGGGTCCAGCTTTGACTTGTTAATGGATGCTATAGATGCTAGTGATCTATCTTCTCACCACAGATTCTGATATTTGCAGAAGGATAACATGAATGGGAAATGAAAAGGCCACAGCCTGCATTATAATTTAGACATAGTGAGCATTGGAAAAATAAGTTTAGTGCTTTAAACAGAAATTTAATCATGAGTTTGATTTTTAGCTTCTATGCCACATGTTAGGATAACAGAAGCAAGCAACCCTGCAAAGCTTCTGTAAAGCCATATATGACAGTAAGAAATGGGAAAGTTTAGCTCCTATGGAAATGGGAACCCTGACACTCAGAGCACTGATCTTTTGTGACTCCCATGAGCCTCAGGCTGGGCAGCCTGAAAAGATACAATTAGGATTTATTTCTTTAAATACAGTGTCTACATGCCAGCCCAATTTCACTGCATTGAAAACTCCTACACTTCTTGTTTCTCTAGTTCTGTGTGCATTAGTCAGGGCCATATGAGAGCCTCATTGTGAGTTACACTGCTCTTTGTCTCAGATAGTGGGTTATGCCATTATCTCTGAGTTTTTGACATTGGACCTTAAGTGGGATTTAATATGGTAGAGTTTAGTTTTCTTATATTCATTCATCCCTTCATTAAAATATTCAACATATGAAAATATTCAACTGTGCCCTGTGAATATGGCTTTTTGAGAAGATTTGAAGGATTTGTGTTGCTTTTAGAATTGGCCAGGGGTGCTGATTCACTAAATGAATTAAGGGTCAGTTAAGTTTAGGGGGTTTAATTTTGTGGAATAGAGAGGATGGAATACAAACATTGGTTTTACACAGGATTAGATGATTAAATAGAGAGAGAGATAAAGATATATATATATATATATATATATATAGAGAGAGAGAGAGAGAGAGAGAGAGAGAGAGAGAGAGAGAGACCACAGAGGAAACAGAATTTAAGAAAAAGGGGAAAATTAAAATATGATGGAGTGTAGTGTAAAGCAGCATCTGGCTGGGTTACGTATAACCTGCATCAGAATTCGCAAGATTTTTTTCCCATTGTTTAAAACTCTCGAGACTCCTTGAACTCTGTTTTCAGGGTACATATCCTCTGGTTTGCATAATGTGGATCAACTTTCTCTTTTTAATCACATTATACAATATCAGGACTCTACATTCTATAATCTACCATGACTAGTTAACCCTGGTTTGAATCTTGAAACTCCTTTTCATGTAATGCCCACCAGCGGGGTTGGACCGCATAGCGACCTCCTTTGAGAGTGGGGGATGGGTGCCAGTAGCTACTGATGAGAGGGTAATTTACTGCTCTTTACCCTTTATTTATCAGCCTCTTCCTTGTGATTTTCCCTGGATGCTGTTCAATATTCTTCTGACCTCTAGAATTTCAAAATAGTTGTTTCACACAATTGCTGCCTGTGTAATAGTTGTTCTGTGGAAGGACGGAGCCCTGGAGCCCTTAACTACTCTGCTATCTTTCCATACTCACTCATATATTTTTTATTCTGATTTCATTTACCTGTAATGTTACTTGAGCAGCAAGACATTTTAAAGTGCCCCAGGATTCTACTGCCTTGCCAAGTTTGAGTAGCATTCTTTGCATGGCTCTTATAAAGTGTTATCAGTAAAGATGGATTATACTTGGGTACTTGTATGTCTTAAGCATTCTGATGATTTACTATTTCCATGATGATTCTCAATCAGTACTATGTACATTAGTTCCTAATCTCTCACGTAATACAATTATGCATGGATTTTTTAGACTTGCAATAAAATTCCTACAGACAACAATGAGTTGATTTCTTATGTATCCTTTAATGAGAATTGTTCCTGAATAATTTTCTTGATATTATGAGTTCTTGCTATTCTCATTATGACATCATTGACAGTTCTAATAGGTAACTATGGTTTGCTTATTTAATTCATTTAATATTGTTTAATTTTATTTTACTCCTCCCCATTCCCATTTCTCCAATTCTTCTAAGGAATAATCTGCTTCTTTTGTGTATTCCAGTTACTGTGACTGGGTGGTGTCACAGGGATTGTTACATGACCCACTTTGGCCATCACATTAAGTTCATATCCATTATATCAGTTTGGTTTAAGGACATTAAGTAAGGCAGACTATCAATCCTTTTCCTTGAACCTTAAGCAGTGTTGCTAGTGGAAGTCCTCTCTCTTCTTTGTTACTTGAAATATAGTAAGTGATCCCGCTGTCTATTACTACACCTGGAGACCATTTCCTCAAGCATGTAGATTTAGTTCCTTTCACAATACTGATAGAAGCAGAGAAGTTGTGTGACAGTAGGTGATTCTAACAACTTTTTTCCCGTATTTTAGGATACTATAGCTCCACAGTTATCTGCGACTTCTTTTTCATGTCTGTGATCCATTAGAACAACCTAAGGATGTTTTGGTTGCCTAAGATAATGGCTTAATTTTATATCACTTGCAATAGAAGATAAATTTTAATAATAGAAGCTGTCAGATTTTCAGAGTTGGGTGTAGATGAAAGATATTAGTACTCATTATAAATATATGTAAATTAATGTGGGGAACATCTAGTGAGGATTGGACAAGATCCTATGTCTATATAGTTTACTCATTCCTTTTAAAAATTTCTAAATAACGTTTTCCTTGCTTTGTCTCATTTCTGTCCCAAGTAAGAAATTTGTAGAACAATGGAGCACAATATTAATGTAGTTTTCCAGTATCATCTAATTTATTCTTCACATTTCCTATATTTATATCTTCAAAACTGGCTAAGATCACTATCTTTTTAACAAACATAATTAACAATTGTTATGGTAAAGGTATTTTGATGAGCATTGAAAAAGATAAAGGTGAAAACCTGCTTCTTCAATCAGTTACACTCTGGTACAGGAGATAGACAGTAATAAAATATTGGGTACAATCTTGGCACCTTATTCCAGGAGGGAATTTCTGAGAGTATTGCAAACAATTGAAAATACAATTAACAAAATATTTGCTTTTTGTGTTTTTGGAATTTAATTTTAATTGTTTTATGCCTAGGAGCCTCATATCTCCAGATGTATCAGTAGACTTGAAGATAGAAGAATATTTATGTTTCAGTGAATTGCTGATCACACTTACACACACACACACGTGCACATTCACACACACTTGGTGTTTAGGAGATGCTGATTCTGTATGTGTGTTTATTCTTTTACACATTTCAGTCAATGCTGATCATGCCAAAGTTAATTACACCTTTAATTGCCTTTTGCTAACTGAACACTTTTTTATCTTTTAGAGTAATACTTTAAAAATTACAGTAGTCATAATTTGCATTGTGTTGCTGTGGTTGGTGTTGATAGAGTTACATGGTTTGTTGGAAAGACAAGCAAAAATGTGAAAGGAGGTGGCAAAAATAGTTGTAAGCATATTATAATTCCACACCTAAATACCTAATTCCCTAATCTGCAATGTTATTTCTGATAATTTATGTCAAAATCTTTAAATTATATGGGCCTACTAACAACAAGCAATGTATTATTGTGCTCAATTTCTGTTCTTCCCTTCTTGGAACACTGTATTTGTTCAGAAATCACCAACTTAGATGGTCTTTCTTTGCAGCTGAAGTTTCACATCAACCCTGTTTCTCACATAACTTCACCAGGATCAGGTTTTTAATCTGCTGGCTCTTCACAGAGTACACAATGGGATTCATTAGAGGGGGAACCAGAAGGAAGATATCAGCAATAATGATTCTGATAACTGGAGAAGCATTTTTGGCAAACCGATGGAGGACAGACAAGGTCACAATAGGTACATAGAAGATGAGCACGGCACAGAAGTGGGAGGTGCAAGTGTTAAGGACTTTGAGGCGGCCCTCGTGTGAGGCAATGCCCAGAACAACTTTCAGTATCATCATGTAAGACACAGAAATGCATGCCAATACTAACATAGCTACAAGAGGCACAAAAAATCCATAGATGATATTGACCCTGTTGTCAGAACAGGCCAGTTTCATAACATCCTGGTGGAGGCAGTAGGAGTGGGATAAAAGGCTTTTCTTACAAAATTTCAACCTCTTTAAAATAAAGGGGAAAGGAAGGACAAATGAAATACTTATTCCAGCAAACACAAGGCCCGTTTTAATAACTCTGGCACCAGTAAGGATAGAGATGTATCTCAAAGGATTATAGATGGCTATAAAGCGATCGACTGACATGATGAAAAGTACTGATGACTCCATCGCTGAAAATCCATGAATGAAAAATGTTTGAGCAAAGCAGGCATTAGAGGAAATTCCTGTGGCATTGAATAAAAAGATTCTCAGCATGGTTGGAAGGGAAGAGAAGGACAGTCCCAGGTCAGAAACTGCCAGCATGGAGAGGAAATAATACATAGGCTCATGTAGAGAGCTCTCGGTTTTTATGAAAAAGAGGATGGTGCAATTCCCCAAGATGGCAAGGAGGTACATGAGGCAAATGGGGATAGAGAACCAAATGTGAGCTTGCTCCATCCCTGGAATTCCAATCAGATAGAAAGTAGAGATTTCCACTTCAGAGATGTTGAAGTCTGACATGAGAAGTAAGTGAGGGAATCAGCAGAGACTTCCTGCAGTGGCATAAACAAATTGGCTCAAACCAACGTTTTTTTTGTGATTCAGCAGTTAGAAAGCTGGAGATTCCAGCTTTCCCATAATAATTCTTAGGACTAATACAAAATATTCAGAAGTAATCCCAAGACTCATATTACTAAGATAATAAATAAAAATGGAAATATATTAATCTCTTGTTTGCAAATCCTCAGCAAATACAAATATTCTAAATATTTTCCCTGACCTCAGCATCCAGAATGCATGCAGCAAATTTAACCACCCCCATTTTGTATTTTGTATTAAGATCACTTAATACAATTAAAATTGCTGTTATTGAAGAAAATTAACCTTCTAGAAAGTGCCTCCTTTTTTAAAGTTGTCATTCTCTTATAATGTGGCAACCAGGTCACTTTTTCTCTACCTGCCTTGTTTTCTGCTTTTGACCTCTCTTGTTCTCACGTATATTGCAAGAGTCTGATAGATTCCTCTCGGGTATAATCAGTGCACAGCTTTTCTATTGCAGACTCTCTTTTCTAAATATTTTTACTCTTACATTATCTTTTCACTTTCCTCTTTTTTTCTGAAAATTTATTTTTGATCTGCACTTTCCTTCCTCTGTTATCTTTTCTCTTATCTCTAAACTGTAGTATATGCAAGATGTTTCTGAACTGCTACTCCTGAGGTCACTACTCTTGAGCTTTTACATTGCTATCTCTGTTGAACAGTTGAATGTCATCTGCATGGATTGAATTCCTTGCTCCATTTGGTTTCCCTTTCTAGATTGCCACTATACAATTTGATGATAAACATATCTACAGCAAAATGAAGTTTTGAACTAGATGGACCAGGAAATAAAGGAAAAACTAGAAGATGTAAACTAGATACATTGTAAAAAATGGGAAGAAAATAAAAACTTCACAAGCAATTGAAAGAATGGCTATTACATTCAAATTTAGAAGGCACTTATCACTATTATCAAAGGAGCCATACCTGTACAGGTAGGTACAAAATACTTGCATGTCAGGCACAAGATTTTTTTTCCTGTAGTGCTAATTTGATTATTCTCCCTTTTCTCGATAAAGCAGAGAAGAAGACACCACTGTCAAACTCTATAATGGACTTACAAAGCCCTCTCCTCTCCCCTGTCAAGCTATATACACTCCTATCTACACACTTTCTCGAAAACTATTACTCTTCCATTTACTTCTGTTTCCCCTAAGCAGGTCTATTAGTCCCGAAAAACACTCCATAGGCTTCTTGCTTCTAGATTATTGTTTGAGAAGATAAACTGAAATGAAGGGGGTAGAAGTCAACAAAGAGAAATTGGTTGTTTTTGTTGTTTGGTTTTGTCAAGGATATTTTACTTTTTTTTCTTTTGCACGAGCAGATGCTGGGAATCGAACCCTGTTGCTGAGTCCAACTTGAGCAACTGTCCAAACAGGGTCCGAAGGGGCAATAGGAGATTAAGAAAGACACAACACAGAGTTAAGAGAAAGCGGGTGCTAGGTGATTCATTGCCTGACTGAAGGCAACAACCCTGAGAAGCCAGCACAAGTTTATTTATACTATTTCAACAATAGAATATCAGATAAGGCAGTGCCAAACATGAGAATGTGCTTGACATAATGAATAGGGATACAGAACTTTCTTAAGAACAGAGTGAACATTAACTAGCCTGCCTGAAACTGCACAGGCAGAAAACAGTAAAGCCAGAGTATATATGGTGCAGCCCAAGTCAGACTTCATTCCACAGGAAACCAAGGGGCTGTGTCTCCAAGGTTTCTCTGATGTGGCCTTGCCAGCAGTCAGAGGCTTGCTTCATGAAAAGCCTGACCTGAGCTCCAACACACTGCCAAGGATATTTCTTTTTAAATATCATTATAAACTACTTTCCTTTAAGATTTGGCAAGCTACAAGATAATTTGACACGTCCAATATTACCAAACTTGTGTATTAACTGTTGTTTTTCTCCTGATTGCAATGTCATATTTTGCTTGTTCGTTTTTTTCAACCTGATTATTTGGTGAAACCAAATTCATTCTCAAATCCTAATCAGGGTTTAACAGTAACTCTGTGCATACTGGCCTGATATTTAGAATATTGCTCTTTTCCTTCCTTTCTCCACATTCGTAGTAGCCCATGCAAGCACATATTATTTTGACATGCACTCTCATATACTGAATGTATTAAAATCAAAACCTAATCTAGGAGACCTATATCTTTAAATTAAATAAAATTCATATAAAATCCACCCTATAAGATATCTTAAAAGATATAAATTCATAAATAAAGTTTTGTCAGAAGCATAAAGTTGCTTTTTTTGTAACCAAAATAGGAGTATTGTAAAGCAAGGATTTAAACCCCAGCAATAGCATGTTACGACATGCTATATACAGACAAAAACTCCCAATAGTTGCTATTATTTTCTCAACCATGCCCAGTGAAAGCTCTCCAAGGATTGATGCCCCTACATTTACAAACAATATTGAGTTTTTCAAAAGGTTGTGCTACTGATATCCATCCAAAGCACTAGGCTATCACAAGCAAACAAAAGATGTATGAATGCTTGCTTCAGCGGATGAAAAGGCAAGTGGAAATTGAGACCATCAGGAGACTCACCAACCAGTGGAAGCTTGTTGGTCCTATTATCACAGTAAACAGGATATTAAGATGACATGCAGTCTCCAGAGCTTCACTGTTGTGTGAGCCCTCCAATTTACCCTGCAACACAGAGCCTTATCTTGCATCCTCAATGTTTTCCCAATGGCCCATGAACCTCTGGAGATTTCAGCAGGCTGTACTCAGAGGAAAAGGAAAAGCCCTGCAGGAGCTAAAGGGAGTCATCATGCTGCCTGTGGATGTTAAGAATTAACCATTTGTGGGAACACCATTTAACCTTTTTCCCTCCTCCTGGCAGAATTAGAGTTTGCTCCATAATCCCGAAGACCCTGTGTATAATATTAAAACAAGTTTATTATAAATTTGTCGTCATGTGTTTGACTCCTTCCTCCACTAGATGTAATTTTCTTAAATTTACAAGTTTTGCTTATACAAGAAAAATTGAAAATTTAATATCAATCCAGCATCTTCTGGGACAATGATTTTCAACTAGAGACACATATCAGACCTCAACAAGGAGTTTATAAAAATTAAGGTTAAGGAGTCCAGGATCTACTTCTGACTCATGGAAATTATTTATTTGATATATTCTTGTTTTTTCCCTTGTTTACCATATATTTAGATATGTAATTTCTGTGGTTAATATTTTGCGTATCGTGATTTTTTTAGTTGATTTTTTTTATCCATTTCTATGCTTCTGATGTAACATTCACTGTTGTTGAAAATAAGGTTTGTCTTTATCCTTAGAGATATTTTTTCAAAAGTAGTTTTTAAAGAAGTTGTAGGTTTATAGAAAAATCATTCATAAAATACGGAGTTCCCATATGCCACAGTATTATTAACACGCTGTATTGGTGGGGTGCGTTGTTTACAGTTCATGAAATAACATTTTTTATAATTGCACTATTACTACAATCCATAGTTTACAATAGGGTTCATTGTTTGTGTTGTACAGTCCTATGTATCTACTTACAATGTATTTTTTCCTTTTGACTACATTTACACATATAATTCATTGCTGCTAATTACATTCATAATATTGTGCTACTGCTATTTATTATGGAAACTTTTCGATCATCCCAAATAGTTTAAGCATTAACTTCCTATTTACTAACTGCCCCATCCCACAGTAATCTGTATTCTGGATTCTAACTCTGAGTTTGCTTATTCTAAGTAGTTTTTAACAGTGAGATCATGCAATATTTGTCTTTTATATCTGACATGTCACTCAACCTGATGTCATCAAGGTTTATCCATGTTGTATCATGTATCGTAATAGCACTTCTTTTTATGGCTGTATAACATTGCTTTGTATGTACATACCATATTTTAGTTATCCTAAATTCATCTGTTTATAGGCACTTGGGCTGTTTGCATCTTTTGACAAGTATATACAATGCTCCTATAAACCTTGATATGCAAATGTCTGTTCAAGCCCTGCTTTTTATTTCTCTTAACAATGCTTTCTACTTCTCTGCATACACATTGTTTACTTCCTTGGTTAGATTGTTTCCCAGTATATTTTTCTGTAAGTTGCTGTTGCAAACAGAATTTTTTAAATTTCCTCCTCAGATTGCTCATTATTGGTGTACAGTACCATTGTTGATAATTGTGTATTTATCATATACCCTGCCATCACAATCACATCAATATGCAAATACATGTTTGAGACCCTGCTTTCTATACTTATAGGTGTATACCCAGTAGGAGGATTATGGGTCATATTGTAATTCTATATTTATCTTCCTAAGGAAATGCCAAACTACCTTCCTCAGCAGCTGCTCCATTTTACAATACCACCAGCAGTGAATGAGTGTTTCTATTTCTCCACATCCTCCCTATTTTCATTTGCTAAAGCCAATGAAATGCAATATGCCAGAAATGGCTTGGCTTTTATAATGAGGATGATTAACTTGCAATTTACAGTTCTCAGTCCATGAAAATGTCCAACTCAAGACATCAACAAAATGATATCTCTGAAGACAAATTAATGGCATCTGGGACACCTCTGTCATATGGGAAAGCACATGGCTGGCATCTGCTAGTCCTTCTCTCCTGGGTTTCATTGCTTCAGTTTCTGGCTTCTGTGGCTTCCTCTTCAAGCTTCTGTGGGTGTGTTCTCTCTGTTTATCTGGGGATTTTCTCAAAAATTCTCTTAATTTCATCTCCTAGCTTCCACATATTTTATCCCCTTATAAAAGACACAAGCAGATTAAGGCCCACCTTAAATAAGGTGAGTTATATCTAAATTGAAATAACCTAATCAAAGATCCCATCCACAACAGGTGTATACCCAGAGGAATGAATTAAAAGAACATGACCTTTTCTGAATATGTAACAGCTTCAATTACCACCCTTCACCATCTGGACCCCTAAAAGAAATGTCTTTTCCATATGCAAAAAGCATTCATTTTATTGTAGTATCACGAAGGTTTAATCATTTCAGTAGCAATATTAAGTACAAAGTCTCATCAAAATCAGTTTAAGGTGTGGTTTGCCCTGGGACAAGTTTCCCCTCTAGCTGAGGACCTATGAAGCTTAGAACAATTTATCTGCTTCCAATATACACAGGAGAGACAGACATTGAGTGAACATTTCCATTTCCATTGGAAGAAAACAGGGATCACTGGACCCAAACAGTTCTCAAAACCTGCAGAGTATACTTCATTATATTATAAGTCCTGAGTTTCATCTATAGAATAATGTTTTGTCCTCAGTGCTTGATAGAGCGGCAGCTGAACCTTTCTGAAGGGCTTGCACAAAGGCATTGCTCTCTCCAAGCAGTGGGGTGGGGGGCTGCAATATCTCCAAAAGTTGGGGAGATGGCCATGCTCTGGGCTCCACCTTCTTTAAGCAACATCAGGATGGCAGCCAAACTCTAGGCCCCACCCTCCACAATCAAAGGGGTGGCAGTCAGACTCTCCCCAATATCTGGGGCATAGGCTCAACTTCCTAAGAAGTGGGGTAGAAGCCTGAAATCTCTCCAATCCTGGGAGGATGTGCTTCTGCCTCTTTGAAGCCTGGGGTGGAAATACTCTTCCTCAACAAAGGGAAGGATGATCTGATCACTGCAAGCTCTGGCGAAAACTCACCCTTTCCACGTACATGGGTGTGTCTGCTCTCCTGTCCTCAGCTATCTTTACTCAAGACATCAACTTCCACGGTTCTGTCTTTGAAGTCATTTTTCCTTCAATCTGTCCCTTTTCTGTCCCTTTTAATCCATACTGACAGTGCTTCCATTTATACATAATTCACAAAATGTTACCAGTTTCATATGCAACACACAGGGGTTCCAACCATCAGAGAATAAGACTTTCCACAGATGCTTTCTGGACAGTTGCATTTCCAATCCTGACCTGCACTGAAATGGCTGATTCAATCTATTTTCCTGTAATTCATCTCTTGATGTCTTCTATTTCTATAGGGTCACTTTAGATTGTTCATATGTTTCTAAGAATGTGTACTTTTCATCTAGGTTGTCTGACTTATTGCCATGGAATTGATCATAGAATCCTTTTATAATCCTTTCTATTTTGGGGGGGATCAATGGTAATGACCTCTTATTTATGATTTTATTTATTTGCATCTTCTCTCTTTTTTTACTTCGACAGTCTAGCAGAGTGTTTGTCAATTTTATTAGAAATTTCAAAGAACCAAGTTTTGGTTTTCTTAAATCTTTCTATTGTCTGATTTATTCTCAATTTCATTTATTTCTGCTCTAATCTTTGTTATTTTTGCCTTTCTGTTTGCTCAGGGTTAGTTTGCTTTTGTTTTTCTAGTTCCTCCAGGTGGTCAGTTAGGTCTTTTATTTTCTTAGCACTTTCTTCTTTTTTAATGTAAGCATTTAAGGCTATAAATTTCACTCTCAATACTGTCCTTGATGCATTCCCTAAATTTGATGTTTTGCATTCTCATTTTCATTTGTTTCAGGATAAATACTGATTTCTCTTGAAATTTCTTCTTTGATGCACTGATTATTTAATAGAATGTTATTTAACATCCATATATTTGTAATTTTCCAGGTCTCCTCCTGTTATTGAGTTCCAGCTTCATTCCATATGGTTAGAGATTTTTGTATCATTTCAATCTTTTTAAGTTTGTTGACCCTTTTTGGATGGCCCATATTGTAATCTGTCCTGTACAATGACTCATTAGCACATGAGAAGAATGTGTATCCTCCTGTTTTGTGGTGCACTGTTCTTTGTAAAACTGCTATTTCTAGGTCATTTATCATATTATTCAAGTTCTCTGTTTCCTTATTGATCATCTGTCTAGACACTGTATTTATTGATGCTGGTAATGTGTTGGAGTTTACAACCATTATTGTAAATGTGTCTATTTCTCCCTCTACTTTCACCAGTGTTTGCTTCATGTATTTTGGGGCACCATGGTTAGGTGTATAAATACTATTATTGTTATTTCCTGGTAGATCCCCTTTTATTAATATATGGTGTCTTTTTTTATCTCATAACAACCGTTAAGTTAAAGTCTATTTTTTTCAATATTATAAAGCCTGCTCAACTCTTTTTTTTTTTTTTTTTTTTTTTTTTTTTTGCCTACTATATTCCTGGAAAATATTTGTCTATACTTTGACTTTCAACCTGTTTGTGTCTTTGGACCTAAGGTGACTGCCTTGTAAATAACATATATTTGGATCATGGTTTTTAAATCCATTTTGCCAACTGGTGTCTTTTGATTGAGAAGTGCAATCAATTAACATTCAAAGTAATTATTGCAAAAACCGTACTTACTTCAGTCATTTGTCCTTTGGTTTGTATGTCGTATTAATTTTTTTGTCTCTCATTTTATTTATTGCAAACTTCTTTTCTGTAAGTTGATCTTTTGTGATATATCTGACTGATTCCGTTCTCATTTCAGTTTCTGTATGATTTTAAAAATATTTTCTTTGTTATTACCCTGGGGTGTTGTGCTGGTTTGAATCTGTGGTGGACCCCAGAAAAGCCATGCCCTTTGATCCTCATTCAATATTGCTGGGTGGGAGCATTTTGATTGATTCCATGAAGATGTGACCTACCCAATTGTGGGTGGTAATTTTTGATTAGATGATTTCCATGGAGGTGTGTCTCTACTCACTGAAGGTTGAGTTCCTTGCTGGAATCCTTTAAAAGAGGAAACATTTTGGAGAGAATCTTTTTTGGTAGAGCCACATGAAAGCCAGCGGATGCTGTCATGTTTGCCATGTGCCCTTCCAGCTGAGAGAGAAACGCTGAATGTCGTCGGCCTTCTTGAACCAAGGTATCATTCCCCAGATGCCTTAAATTGAACATTTCTATAGACTTATTTTAATTAGGACATTTTCTTGGCCTTAGAACTGTAAACTAGCAACTTATTAAATTCTCCTTTTTAGAAGCCATTTTGTTTTTTGTATATTGCATTCCAGCAGGCAGCAAACTAGAACAGGTGTTTATTGCATAACTTACATTATAACCTACCAATTTGAAAAGATACCAACTTAGATTCCATAGTATACACATTCTCTGCTCCTGTATCCCTCTGTTTTTTCTCTTTATGTAGTTTGGTCCCACTTTACCACTGTATATTTTGCATGTCAATTGTACAGAAATAAGCCTTTTTATTTTTCATTTTGTTTATTGTGAAAAATAACATATATAAAAAAGTAAGACATTTGAAAACACACCACAACAGTTATAGAACAGATTTCAGAGTTTGGTATGGGTTACAGTCCCACAATTTTAAGTTTTTACATTTAACTAATCCAAGACTCTGGAGACTAAAAGAAATACCAATATATATTCAACAGTAATACTCATTTGTTAAATCCTTCTCTGTTATAATTCCACTATCACCTTTGATCTTTCTCCAAATATTTTTGGGGCATCTATTAGTCAGAATTCTCTCCCTCAATAAACAGAACCAATAGGAGATATCTGTAGTTATGAGATTTATAAAAATATCTTACCCAACCATGGGATGGAAGAGTCCAAAATCTGTAGGGCAGGCTGTGAAGCTGGCAGCTACAATAAAGGATCTGGATGAACTCCACAAGAAAGGCTTGCTGGCTAAAGAAATAGTGAAAAGGTCTCACTTCTTCTTTAAAAGTTTTCAACTCATTAGATTATCTCATTGGTGGGAGATACCCCTTGTTTGATCACAGGTGTAATCAACCACAGGTGCAATCAATTGATTGATGATTTAATATATCCACCTTCTGGTTTATCAACCAGACGAGAAATATTCTTACAGCAATGGTCAGGCCAGTGCTTTCCTGACCACGCAACTGGGCATCATCACTTGGCCAAGTTGACATCAGAACCTAACCATCATAATACACCCCTTGTCAAATTGGCAGCTGTACACATCACCTTGAAACATGATAATTTCAATATAGGACACAATAACAGACATGCGTTTTGCCTAACAACATTCAATTGTCCTGCATACAACTGGAAATGCACAACATCTGTCAAGAATAGGATGCAAGTCCTTAGGTAACACTCACTCTTAAACTTCGTATCCTATGACTTAAATAGTATAACATGAGCAATTCAACATGTCATATGATAAGAGGAAAACAAGATACTTGCTTATGTACAAATGCATACATAATCATAACAAAACAGGGAGGAAATATTCATGCAATCACAGTTCTCATTTTTGCAACTGGTTACATGGTCATAGTTCATATTTATCACTGCCTTCTTCTACTACCCATTCCATGTTCTCTTTACCCTCAACAAGAACTTCATCTGTCTGTGGTTCTTTGACACATGAGGGTGACCCAAACCTTCATTCCTGAAGTTTCTGGGCCATTGATAGACCTGTCTGGATTGGATTGTTGCAGTTTTCCATTGACTTTAATCACATGGCATGCCAGTACTAAGAGATGCCCTAGAGGATTGCCTGTATTCCAGGAAAACTCTTCTTTAGCACTGTTGTAGTTGCACTCCTTTCTCCCCTTGATAGTCAGGATCAATTACCCTGGACAGAACAGTAATCCCTTTTTGTGTATGTTGATTCAGTGGTATGAGAAACCCAAGTGGTCAGGTGGCAATCTTAATTTCCACTTCAATGGAATCATTGTCGTGTCTCCTGGAAGGAGCAGTCCTTTTGGAACTAAGACCTGTAGACCAACAGAGCTTATGGTCTCAGAGACAAGAGGCAAAAATTTTCCTATTGGATTGCTAGGGGTGATAGTGAGTATTGCCATTCCCAATTCCACCCCTTGACTTCTGGACCCATAAATCCTGGCTATGGGAGAAATAGCACCGTAGAGTAGATGCTCATTCAGAGCACACACATCCTCATGGAGAACATTTTTCCTAACCCTGCAAGGTATTGCCACCTATTTGGCACTGCAATTGGGTCTTCAAAAGGCCATTCTACTGTTCTATCAACTCAGCAGTCTCTGGATAATGGGGATCATGGTAAGACCAGAGAATTCCATGATATGTGCCCATTCCTACATTTCATTTGCTGTGAAGTGGAATCAGAAGCAATACTGTGTGTAATACCATTATGGTGGATATAACATTCTGTAAGTCCATGGATGGTAGCTTTGTGGAAGCATTGCATGTAGGGAATCAAACCCATATCCAGAGTATCTTTCTACTCCAGTTGGAACAAATTGCTACCCCTTCCATGACAGAAGTGGTTCAATGTAATCAATCTGCCACCATGTAGCCGGTTGATCACCTCAAGGAATGGTGCCATACTGGAAATGAGTAGGGGGTCTCTGCTAGGCAGATTGGGCACTCAGCTGTGCTTGTAGCCAGGTCAGCCTTGGTGAGTGGATGTCCAAGTTGCTGAGCCAATGCATAACCTCCATCCTTATGACCATGCCCACTTTGTTCATGAGCCCATTGGGTAATGACAGGAATGGCTGAGGAAAGAGATGACTTGTATTCACGGGACAGGTCATCTTACCCACTTGATTATTAAAACTTCCTCTGCTGAAGTCACCCTCTTGTGAACATTCACTTGGGACAGAAATCTTCATGTTCTGTGCCCACTGAGAATGGTCTATACACATATCTCTTCTCCAGAACTTTTTGTCACTAATTTTCCAATCATGCTCCTTCCAAATCCCTGACCACCTAAAGAAATCTTTAGCAACAGCCTATGAATATATTTACTCACATATCCAAAGCAACGGTGCTGGGATAAAAAGATATACACATGCCAAGGAATGAATTTCAATTCCTTCCTCATATCACCTACAAAATCAACTCAAAAATTAATTAATTAATTAAAAAGCTAAAACTATGAAACTATGGGAGGAAAACATAGATGTAAATTTTATTGATGTACAGGTAGGCAGTGGTTTCTTAGATATGGCAGCAAAAGCACAAGCAACCAAAGTATAAAAAATCAATAATTGGAATTCATCAAAATTGAACCTTTTGTCTCTCAAGAAGCATTGTCAGAGAATGAAAAGAAAACCAACATAATGGGGAAAATATTTTCACATTATGCATCTGATAAAGAACTAGAATCCAGAATACAAAGAGCTCTTACAATTCATTTATATTAAATGTCTAGAATAAGAAATTTGTAAGGACAGAAAGTAGATTAGTGTTTGCCAGTGGCTTGTGGACTGGGGAATTTTAATGTCTGTTAAAGAGTATGGGATTTCTTTTTGGATTGCTCAGAAAGTTCTGAGATTAGGGAGAGATAATTATTGTACAACTTTGTGAATGAACTAAACAACACTGAATTGTCACTGTAAATGGTGAATTTTTTGGTATATTTGAATTGTATTTCAATTTAAGTAAAATAATTACTCACTTCTGAAGGTTTCCTGGCTTCTACTTAACCACCTGCATGTATGAGAAATCCACTTACTGAATGAAAATTCTAGACTGTAATGTCAAAAGGGAAGTACTACAAAGGCCTTATTCCATCCAACAAAATATCTGGGTTTTGTGCTTGATGAAGCAACCTGATGAATATTTCAAATCCATATTGATTAGATGAGCCTAACTCAACCTTGGAAAATGGGATCATCATGTCCTTTAAATACTACTCTACCGACATTCATTAATTAATGGACTTTTTCATTTGCCATATATTTATTTTGATAAAAGCCTAGGCCAAATGCTGAGCTGAAGGATTAGATGTCATGTTTGGAAGTGTTGTAATAGCGAAAACTGGGCAATGTCAGATAATGGGCAAAAGGTTATTTTTGGCAATGATGAAAATGCTCAGAAATTAAAGATTGTTTGCAAACTTCTGTTGAAAAAATTAAAATGATTGAATTTTTCACTTCGCAGGTGAATTTTATTGTAAGAGAATTATACCTCAGTAAAAATTTTGAAAGAATATTATCAGAGCCATGTTTTCTATGCTTACTCCTGAACCTAGAATAGAGAAGATACCCAACATTTATTCGTTGAATGAACAAATGGAATAATCCTCATGTATTCAGCTAACTCTTGCCTAATCTCTATTTAGTTATCTGTCCCATTTTCTGCCTTAATTCCTAGCTAAACCTGATATTAGTAACTGAGCTCTACTATTCGTTTCAAGTGCAATTAATAAAAAAAGTCTTATTTTCAGTCCCCTTTATGACTGGTCCTGTTAAATTGTATACAATTTACATTGTATCAGAATACTGAAAGATGACTACAATACATACAATTTAAATTGTATCAGAATTTAAATTGTATCAGAATACTGAAAGATGGCTACAAAGCTATAATCCAGAAGAAATGCACAGGAGAATCATTGACCCTGAAATTATGTACTTTGTAAATCATCATCAAGTATACAAAACACTTCCTTTTCTCCCAGTGATTCCAGGGGACCTGTTTGGACATATATTTCTCCCACTTTTCCTAGAAGATTACCATGCTGAAGCTCCTACAAGTAGAAACTACTTGTTTCAGTCTCTTTCAGTGTTGAGCCAATTTCAGCCATTGATTATTAGTGTTGTTAAGAAAGCAGAGGGATGGAGAAAAGGAAGCTAGCCTCAGTGATCCAGATAAAACATTAAAGGCTCTTCAGAGCATCTTAATTTCCAAATGACCTAAATTTATGAAGGAGATGTAACAGTTAACTATGGGAAATAAATTATTTTCATTCACCATGGCTAGAATGATGGAAGATTAGATTTTATAAGGCAAAAACACTTTTAAAACTATCTCCTAGAAGAGAATGTCCTCTCTGCCTTTGATCACATTTCATATTTTATAAATCTATGGAAGGAACAGTGATATGGATGCCTCCTAACCTCACAACTCATAAACAGGTTGGCATTTTCCAAAATTTGATATTGCTGAATTTATATCACATGTGATTGTACAGAAATAAGTATTTTGGAAAGTAGAATGTGGAAGTGGATATCTGTTAGCATCTGTCAGCTCTGCTCCTGTAATGTTCTGCATTGTATATATGCATCCAACAGATATTTATTTGGGCAGCTAATGTGTGATGTACCTGTCTAAACTGGTCTATAAAACTCCCTGTTGGTCATGTGATATCTAGTTAATGTGTGGGGACCATTCTTTACCCACAGAATCTAACATCATATCTATCTTGTCCCAGGAATACTAGATTTTAATTCTTTCTTTCGATAGCATTTTTTATGTTTAAGGGATTTTATTATGAAACTAATATTAGTAATTTTTTATAGCAGTCATAATAATATTGACTATAGTTAAAATGCATCAAGTGTTTCTTATGTCTCAGGCACAGTGCTAGTTGCTTTATATATATCATCTCATCGCATCCTTTGAAGCAGCCATATAAGCTAGGTACTATTATCATTGTCCATTTGCAAATAAGGATCTGAGTCTTGGAGACATTGATAAATGTTAATGGTATTTTCTTTATGCTATTTTTCTTGCTCTTTGGAGATGACAGATAGAAACACAGATATCCAAACCCATAGCCCAAAGCCACATATGATAGATAGAGACAAAGATTTAGATTCCAGTCTAACTGCCACTTAAGAAAGCTTTCCCTGGCACACTAATCCTAATTTGAGCCCTGTTGTCATTTCTATGGAACTCACTCTCCAATTTATTCTGTTCTACCCCCTGTTTAATGTCTGTTTTAAAAGCTAAATCTGTAGGAATATATAATGGTAGAGCCACTATGGAACACAGCCAGGTAGTTCATCAGAAAACTAAGTATCAAGTTGCCCAATGACCCAACAATACCACAACTCAGTATATACCCAGAAGAGCTGAAAAAAGCCACACAAACAGAGATTTTCACACCAATGTTCATAGCATCACTATTCACAATCACCAAAAGATGGAAACAATCCAAGTGTCCATCAACAGACGAGTGGATCAACAAAATGTGGTATATACATATGATGGAATATTATGAAGCAATAAGACAAAACAATGTCCTGAAGCACATGACAAGATGGATGAGCCTTGAGAACATAATGTTGAGTGAAATAAGCCAGACACAAAAGGATAGATACTGTATGATTCCACTATTATGACCATGGTAGAGGTAAAATCAGAGGCTTATAATACAGAATAAAGGAGACATAGAGATACATAGGGGACATAGAGATACATAGAAGCTTGGGATGGGTGAACAGTTTGCTAATGAGGTTGAACTTAATTGTAAGAGAATAAACAGAAGTGAAGGCAGTTCACTAATGGGTCTATAAGTAAATAACCATATTGAAGGTGAACATGATTGAAAGGGATTGTATAGATTCATGTGTCCCACTAATTAACACTACAAATATAAATAAGTTCTTGCATGAACTACTGAAAATATATGAATCTTGTACAAAGTGTGTAATTTCAGGGTATAGCGGGAAAATGCTATGGCATGTTATGGCCAGTGTTTAACAAGAAAACATCAATAGTTTCACAGCAATAGCAGGGGCACATTAGGAGGAGAGGGACAAGAGTTAAGAGGACGTTTAGATTTTCTATTTGGTGAGGGTGTGTTTACTGGCTATCTTTCTCTTGGGAACAATGAAATCATCTAAAATTGAGTGTTGATGGACTGTTCTCTTTGGAAAGAGGCCCAGTAGAAGGAAGTGGCTGAAAGATGCACTGACTGAGAAGTGGTTTGGTGAATGATAGTAGAAACATATAATCAAACACAGTGTTGCTACAAAAAGGAGTGAAGTTGTGAGGTATGCAACAATGTGAATAAACCTGTCGGACATATAGTAAGGCAAAATAAATCAGAAACAAAAGAGCAAATATTGTATGAGCTCATTTAGAAAATAATTATAAGAAAACTGGGGCCTAGATTGTAAGCTCTTATAGCAGTCACATTTAGTCTGGAGTGGAAATTGTTATTTCTGGATCTGGATTTTGAGAGGCTGTTTTATATATGTGCAACCTGGTATTTAGAGATAAGAAGGAAGTCGATCAGGTCAGGATTAAAGCAATTCACAATAGATGGGTAAGGAAGACACTGCCTGTATTTTAGAACTTTATTTACTCTTTGAGACCAAAGGAATGTTTTACTATGTTTAGAACTTAAATTTTTGTAGCATGTAATCTAACTCAACCTGTCTGGATAGATAATGTTAAAAATCCAAATAAAGGGAGGCCAAAATAAGAATAAGAGCCTTTAATCCTGTACAGCTTAATGTAATGCTTGGGTACATCCCGGAGTATATTAAGCACATAAGCAAAAAGTATTGGCAAAGTCCCTTGAAGAATGGGAGAAAAAATATGGAACTATCAAATTTTACCACCAGGAAACCCTAAATACATTTGGGACACCTAAATCAATAGTCAAGGCCTTGGTTTTGAGGTTTGTTCTTGTGAAAGATAAGTATGTAGCAGAGAAGCTTACCCTAACTATAGGTATGCCTAAGAGTCACCTCTGGAGGACCTCTTTTGTTGCCCAGATTTGGCCTTTCTCTCTCTAAGCCCAACTCTGTAAGTGAAACTCCTCCCTATGGGTGACATGACATCCACGGATGAAAATCTCCCTGGCAGCATGGGAGATGACCCCAAAGGATGAGCCTGACCCTCGTACCATGGGATCAACAATGCCACCCTGACAAAAAAAAGGAAAAAAAGTATAACAAATAAGGTATCAGTGGCTGAGAGAGTTCAAATACACTTGAGAGACTACACTGTAAGTCACTCTTATCATGCTTCAGTTAGACATTGCTACCCACCATAACTTGTCAAACCCCAACCAAAACCATTCCTGCCAATCCTAAAGAATATCTTGGGCATTATATAAGATTATACAAAGTTTCCACACACTAGGGTAACTTTCCAAAACCTACAACCTCCAGATGGGTCGCTGGATCAGATACGCCCTGAAACCTAGAGGGCCCAGCTTCTCCAGAACATCAGCTAGTTCCATCTCCCTACCCCGTATTATTGATAGCCCTTTCCAACATGAAAAAGTTAGAATGATCATTGCTCAAATACCCCTAAAGAGTGGGAAAAAGATCAAAGGTGATTGTGGAGTTATACAGAAAAGTTCTGGTTTAACAAATGAGGATGAATGCTGAATTATTATGTTGATATTTCTTTTAGCCTCCAGTATCTTACAGCAGCTAGAAATAAAAATCTAAAATTGCAGACCTACCATACCAAACTCTGAAATCTGTTCTTTGATGTACTTTGGAATATATTGCTTTTATTTAAATATGCTATTTACAGAGAAGGAGGTATGTAAGAGAAGATAGGATTTAACAAATGAATATGAATATCAATTATATTGATACTTCTATTGGGCCCCAGTGTCTTGGAGCAACTGGAAGAAAAAAGGAAAAATCATGGAACTGTAACACATACCAAACTTTAAAATCTGTTATATAACTACTTGTTAAAATGTACTTGGAAATTTATAACTTTTTAATACATGTGTCATATTTCACAGTAAACAAAAAACATTTAAAAAAAGAGCCTACAAAGTATCTGCTAGGAAGGATGACCACTTCAAATGAAAATGAAACATTGATTTAAAAAGTGGGTGATGTTGGGTAGGTACAGGACAAAAGTGAATAAATTGAGATTTTATACAGATATGGTTTTGTCTGGTAACCTTTTCTTATTTGAGCAACAACAACAAATAAAGAACCATGTAGAAAGAAAAAAAAAAGCTAAATCATGGAGAAATGTACTTTCTGCCTTTTCACTGGAATGAACTTTTTTCCACCTATGTAGAAGCCTATAAAATGCTTCCTTATCCATGATATTTAGAGATCATAAGTATGTTTACACTGGAAAGCGTATATATATATATATATATATATATATATATATATATATATAAAACTGAATATGTTATTATGGATGTATATCATATTTATAAAGAGTAGTTTGAGACAAAGGGAAAACAGATTCTTCTCAAGAAATGATAATAGCACTTCTTAAGGTCTTTTGTACTGTTCTTTTCCTTTCTGCTTTTATCCAAATTGTAGCTATGGGAAAGATCTATTTCTAACATATGGACTGTTTCACGGCAAGTTCCCAATCCAGTGTTAAATATGAGAGGTGCACAGAAAATAGAGAAATCATGGATACATTTCCACTAATAAATTGGTGCTTAAGTTGAATATCCTTCAGATTCCTCAAAGTAAATGATGGAAAATCCCTCTTCAGAACACAGGAGTCTAGTACATAACACCATGGATTTGAACTTCTCTCATATTTCTTTTTTTCTATTCAGTGGTAAACAGTATTTTGGATGGAGGAAGGCTTCTGTGCCAGGATTTCCCTGGAGAACAGGGGAGAAGGGGCGCTGCGCAGGATTAAGAAACGACAGACACAAGAAGTTAATTAAGTGGGGTCAGGGGACTCAAAGCTCATCAGGAGCCAGAACCAGAGCCCTGAATAAACTGACGCCCACATATTTATTGTGTTCTTACATGGGAACTGCTTTTGGGAGTATAATCAAAGCAGGATTATTTGTGAATAACTGTCACGCCTGCAAAGCTTCAAAGTTTGGTTCTCAGCTTCTGGTCCCAGGAACCATTTATTTCTTATCAGAATGCTCTCTGTTCAGGTCTCTTCAGGCTCTTGAGTCAGCGTCCTTGAGAACATCTGCTTCAGCGGTTTTCCACATCACTCGAGCATGGTGTTCCTATGCTCATGCCCTCGGCCGACAGTCAATTGCTCAAGCCCTCAGAGAACGTCTCCAACACTTCTGATTCCGCTTTAAATCTCAGTCAGTATTTGTGTCAAGTGAGTGAGTTTTCAATTACTGGAAGTGCTCTGGCACAGGCCTCTAAAAGGACCCTTTCTTTAGGTGGAAGATTGTACAACCCACACTCTAAATGTCCTTGGGAAAAAAATAAATGTTCTCTGCCTCCTTGTTTAAGAAGAAGAAAGTGAATATAAAGTCAATTAAGTCTCAGAAGTTGCATACGAAATTTGGGCAATGAATATATTTATTGGTCTGCATGTAGTAAGAGTGTGAGGTGTGTGGGAGTGTTCCTGCCTCTGAACATGATGTTCGAAGTCCTGGTAGTGGCTTTTCAAATGTGATTAATGCATTTTCTGCCTTCCAGATCTAATTTGCCAGGCTGAATATGCAAATATTATAATAAACAAAGTTTTTGACATTGCCTTTTTGTTCCTATTCTTTATTTAATTCTATCATATATGCTTTAAAGAGACATGTACTATGTGTTCTTTTGAATGGACAGATGTGTCTTTCAGGATAATATATTTCTTAATTTTAACATCAGTTTCTTATATACAATATTTCAGATTTAGATCATTTCACTGTGTGGATATACCTTATTGCCCTCCTTGATTTGTTCACCCAAATATTTACTTTCTGACACATGCAAAGCAGTTCATTTTCTGTTTTGGTAAATTAACCTAATGATTTTAGAGATATCAACTAGTCTTTAAGCAGATTTCTTCACACTTTGTCACATAGTTCCAGTACAGAATAGAGGCTTCATGGAAGAGCAGTCCAGATTAAGAAAGAGAAAAGGCAGAGGATAGGAGCTTTAAAGAACAGAAGGATTCTTAAATTACTACAAGGTATTTGGTTGTAGAGAAACCTTCCATTTCCCCCTTTTGAAATAAATGCCATTACTATGAAATAAATGGCATTATAAAGGGCTTGCAATGAGATTTAGATTTTTTAAAATGTGGCAAGATTTAGGATTATTATCTACAGTACATTTAGCACCAAGTTAATTGATGCAAAATTAGGTGTTCATAAAAAAAATAAAATAAATTAGGTGTTTGTGAGAAAGTGCTGGTAGAAGAAAATAGAGAAGATTTAGGTTCTTCTCAAGATAATTGTTCATATAATGGAGTTTTTTCTATAAAGGCAGGAAAGAAAGTGAAGTCGTGAGAAAGCTGTTAATTTGGAGAAACTTACCTTATCTTCCATGGCTTTATTCCTTGCCTACTAAGTTTCAGAAACACTGATCTTCTTCTCCTTCCTTATTGTTATTGCTTTGTAACAATTTTTCTTGCTACTTTCACTTCCAAGAAAGTATTCTTCAGGCTCTGAACATTTTAAACACCATTATTCAGGTATCAGTTTAAAAGTGACTTTCTCACCACACAATACAAAGTCCACACATACTATTCACTATTAAGGTCCTATAATCTGTTTTAATTTTTCTTGTAGAGTATGACTTCCTGAGAATATCTGACCGATCAATTTCTTTATCCCAATTTCCTGACATGGTCAATTTCACATTAATTGCTCAATAAATACTTGTTGAATTATGTGCAATTAGGAGTTTAGAGGGACCATTTTTTGGCAATGGTAACTGATATAGTAACATTAATTTGATATATTTTTTTAATATTTTCCAATTTGGCCTTGGAAAATTAAAGAAAACTATTTAAGAGTTTGAATTGTTTTTAACAACAGAAAGTGAAAGGACCTTCTGAACCAGGCTTCCGTGGTTTTCAGCATCTGATTTGCTCACATTAACTTAGCAACTTTGCCTTCAGAATTACCAGTACAAACAAAAAGGATAAGCATGATGCTACCTCTCAACACTTCCCAACCTTCTCCTGCCACCTTCTCTCTGATGGGCATCCCAGGTCTGGAGCACCTGCATGTCTGGATCGGGATTCCCTTCTGCTCCATGTACGTGGTGGCTGTGGTGGGGAATGTGACCATCCTGGCCGTGGTGAGGACTGAGCGCAGCCTCCACGAGTCCATGTTCCTCTTTCTGTGCATGCTGTCAGTCACTGACCTGGTCCTCTCCACGTCTACACTGCCCCGCATGCTGTGTCTGTTCTGGCTTGGAGCCCACGACATTGCCTTTGATGCTTGCCTGGCCCAAATGTTCTTCATCCACAGTTTTACTGCTATGTATCGATTGATGGCCATGTGTCGCCCTCTCCGCCATGCTACCATTCTCACCCACACTCACATCAGCATAAAGGGTATAGTTGTGGAGATTCTGGTTGTGGTTTTGTTTTCTCCACATCCTATCTGCTCAGTTTCCTTTCTGTAGAATACGAATTATAAAGGCACAAATAGGTCACAAAGCTTTGTAGTCTCAGTATAGATTCAGTCATTAGCTCATCTGATGCTATTCTCATTGCTATATCCTGCACCTTCATTCTCTGCTCCATATTCCACCTGCCATCTTTAAAAGCTAGCTTTAGAGCTTTGGGCATAGGTGGCTCTTTCATCTGATTTATTCTTGTCTTCTACTCTGTAGCTGGTTTTTCCATTTTCATTAACTGTTTTGGGAAAAAATGTGTCTACTTACATTCATATTTTTATTGCAAATATGTACCTTGTGGTGCCTCCTTTCCTTAACCCTATTGTATATGGAACAAGGACTAAAAAAATACAGGAACATGTTCTTGGGGCTGCAAATAGTGTAAAGATAAATGGACATAAAAGTGATGGGATATAGGGAAAATATCTGTTTTTGCTCCCCCATGTTGAATTGCATTATCACTTAAAAATTCAGTTAGATATCATATATCTATGTATATTTCCAGAATTATAACTTAACAGGAAGTATCAGTTTTTTCATTTAGGGTATCTTAGAGAATACAATCTTAATCTCCTTCTCCTTATTTTTTGGAGGATGATTACAAATAGGGAGTGAACAGAAAGAGATGGGAGAAAAGTTAACTAGAAAAACAGAATTCTTTGGTGAACCAAATGCTTGCCAAATAATATAATGTATGAGTTCAATTGCCAAGTTGGCTTAGAGAGAGAGGCCACATCTGAGCAGCAAAAGAAGTTCTCTGGGGGTTACCCTTAGGCGTAAGCATAATTAGGCTTGATGAACATATGTAATTGGGATTTTACTGAACAGGTGATAAAGTTTGACCTGTCCTCAAATTGAATCATATTATGGCCTTATTAATTATCAGGTAATAGGTATTTATATTATATACAAATAATAAAACAAAACATAAATTAATGTAAATGCTCCAATTTTGGTTGTTAGGACTGCTCACATTTCTAGAGCAATTTTTTAAATGTGGGGTTTATTTGATAAAGTAGGGCAACATTCTGGATTCTACTGACTGGTACAGAGAATATGAATTCAGTTTCATAACTAGTAAAAGCTATCAAATTAACAGGCCACTCTATACTTTGAGTCTCCCCCATTGACTAGGTGACATGGAACTCAATATCAAGACAGATGACCCAAAGTCTCTTAAAGTCAAATTCACTCCCTTTTTATGATGCTGATATCAATCAAGGACTAGACCCCATCTTTAATTTCTTTTCCTCATTTGTCACTAGTTATCCCAGTTATCCATTTCCCATATTTGTTTTGGAATTTTATCTAAGATCCACGGTCTGTTTCTTTTGGTGGAAGCCATCTGCCAAATGGATTTTTGACTTTTGTGCAATGAAAATTCCCTCTCCTTGCTTATTTGTCCTAGAAACTCACACTCAGTTCAGCACACAAAAACTAATATCTCTGCAATCACAGCTATGAAGCCCATCATTCAACTATACGAACATGTGATGTTTTCTGTTTTGGATACCTAGATGCATTTGGTACTAATCTCTTAACATCTGGAACTCAGAATCAGGAGTGATCATGAAGGGTATATTAATGAGATTTGTGTGTGGTAGGTTTGAAGTTCCTGCAGGAAAGTAAATTGTATAAGTCCTGTAGAAGAAAGATCTCAGATAAGGTAGGCACACAGGATCCCTATATTATTGTGAACAGCAACTGTGTAAGTCAGAATCTAATTAGGAAACTGAAAACACTTCAGTTTTTAATACATGGGGGTTTTAATGCAATCAATTCTTTATACATGGAATAGAATTGATGATAAGACAGACTTTTGACAGTGAAATCACCCAGAGATTAGAAACAGCAGGAAATCATGTCAACTTAGGCCAGTGAAACAGAGAGAGTTGCAAGAATTTTTATCAAACATCAGAGGTGTGAGTCAACCAGTGGTAGCTTGGACCATGGACATCCCCTTTGGCAGAATCTGGAACCATAGAGAAGAGGTAGCTGGACAGACAGAGAGAATGAGAGAAAGAAAGGGAGACAGAGAGAAGAGGGGAGAGGGAAGGAGAGAGATGTAGAGAGAGGAAGAGAGGGGCAGGGAGAGGGAGAGAAGCGGAGAGGGAGTGAGGAAGAGAGAGAGAGAATGGCTTTTCCTTTCTCTTTCCTAATATTCTACTAGAGTATTCCATTAATTGATCCCGGAAGGAAATCAGATGTATTGTGATCCTGAAAAACATAGTCTGCAAAATTCATCCCTTGGTCAACACATAGAAGAGGAGAATGTGGAGATACATCCATTCAGATCTGAAGGAAAACAGATCTAAGCTTGGCCTAACAGCCCAACCAAAACACAAGTAATGTGTTGATCAAACAAAGAAGCTTCAGCGATTTGAGGAATAGGAACCTGACTAGCAAATGTCCTGGAGCTTTAAGAATTTTTCAGAACCAAGTCTGGTTCAAGATAAGTTACTTAAGAATATGTGAGGGCATGTGGCCCTCACATGGGCTCATCCCAATTAATTCATACACTCTTCCCTTCACAATGTCCTCTATTTTGTCACCTCTCTTTGCATCTATTGCAAACAAGCATTTTCTCTATGGCACTATTTTTTTTAAGTCCAAGAGATGCAATAAACCAGGTATCACAAGAGATCTAGAATTCGGAGGCCATCTCTTTTTGGTTTCTAAGCATATAGCTCAGGTGGCACAGGTGTCACAAAGACTGAACCCATTCAAGAGACCAAAGTATACTTGAAGAGACTGGTAGAGTTTAGTGCAAGTGTTTATAACCAGACAGCATCTTCATGAGAGACTGTACATAAGAATTTTCTTGTGGGCTTCTGGTCTCCTGGGGAAAAAAGTGTAAGGGGACCAGTTGCAGTTATAGTCAACCTTCAGATGAGCCTTATGATATGCAATAAGACAATCATCTGCAAAGGTAAGAAGCCAAGTTATAGACAGGAGTATTGTGGTTGAGGTGAGACATGTGGAGACTCTATCTCAAATGCTTAGTAATGAAGGCTTAAGCTTTGTGGTTGCCTGAAAGATGGTTCAACCTCTTAATTTTACAAAAACTAAATGTAGAAGTATATTAACTAAATGTTTAAAGTAAGATGTACATATTGGTCATAAGTATCACCATATATGTAAGACCCAGGAGTAAATCCTGGTGCCCAATGGTCAAAATCTTATTTTTCTTCCTCTGCCTAGTATTATCCTCACTAAAAGGATGCCTCATGTTGCATAAGCTCATGGTGTACTAAAATTTAAAGCAAAAATTATTCATTAATTTCAAATTTCCTTTGGTTAAGATGCTTTTCTAGATTATCTCTTCACACATTCAAAGGTACATTTCTGATAATCTGATATTTATGAGCCATGAGGTGCATATAAATAATTGTGCGGGAAGCAAAATTCAAACATGTTTTGTTTGACTTTGATAAATTCATTATTCCCCTTTTGAAAGATTCTGTTTGAACATTATAGAATAGCACAAGTCTCTAATAACCTGAATACCCATGTTTTCAAAACTTAGTGACACTATTTGATTGTACTTCATAAAAATGGTGATTTCTTGCCATTCAGTTTAGCTGATTTCAAGTAAATAATGATATTTTCTTTGTTAACTCTATTTCACATAGTATTTTCCCCATCTTTCTTCATTCTGCTCTTTCAGTTAATTGACTCAATTGGTCATCAGTATTTTCCAAGTCTTGACAGTATATCTGTAAGTTCCATTATTAGGAAGGGACAAGAGAGATTGAATATACACATGGTTAATCTTCTCCTTGATGAGTCGCTTTTAGATTTTTTACTTGCTCAGATGGCTGAGCAAGTAAATGAAAATTATATCTCCATATTCTTAAATGCACCAACTACTACCTATAGAATACTTAAAAATGCATCTAAGTGCATCAAACCAGCTGAGAAGCAACACTTCCTGAAAAAAAAAAAGTGAAAGATTTTACTTAAAGATGTAAGATTTGGTTGCCATTTCAGGGTACTTATTTATTAACTTTTCTTATCTGAAAAAGCACAGTCCCATAAATTTAATGCACTAAAAGAGAGTTTTAGAAAGAAAATCATTCCCTGACCTATGTTATTTGGTTGTGAACATCTCTTTTGACCCATAATATTGATGCACCTTTGAGATTCACACATTTATGACTTTTGCATTTGGACAGAATTATGGAATATCTATTGTTTGTATGATGCTGGCTTTCACCTGGACCAGTCTTCAACCTGCCATCTTCCTGTTGCTTGGCATTCCAGGGTTGGAGACTTCCCACATCTGGATATCCATCCCTTTCTGCCTTGTCTACCTGATGTCACTGATGGGAAATGTTGCCTTTTTATTAATAATCAAGACAGATCCAAAACTACATGAACCTATGTACCTCTTTTTTTTTGTTTTGTTGTTTTTTTTTTTTTTTGGTTTTTTTTGGTTTTTTTTTTTTTTAACATGGGCAGGCACCAGGAATCGAACCCGGGTCCTCGGGCATGGCAGGCAAGCACTCTTACCTGCTGAGCCACCGTGGCCCGTGCCTATGTACCTCTTTTTATGCGTGCTGTCTGTGACTGATTTGATGCTCACTTCTTCCACACTTCCCAAGATACTCAGCCTCTTCTGGTTCAATGATAGAGAGATCTACTTTGAAGCCTGCCTCACTCAAATATACCTTATTCATTCTCTGTCTACTATGGAATCTGGATTTATCTTGGCCATGGCTTTTGACCGATATGTGGCCATCTGCCATCCCCTAAGGCATTCCATTATCTTGACACCTGCAGTGGTTTTACGGTTTGGTTTGGCCATTGTTTTCAGAGGAGCTGTACTCCTCAGTCCGCACCCCTTCTTACTGAGGTGGCTTTCCTACTGCAGAACTAATGTCATCTCTCATACCTACTGTGAATTCATGGCCCTGATAAAGCTGACTTGTGCTGAGACCAAGATTCGTAGAGCCTACAACCTAATTGTGGCCTTCCTGACAGGGGGCTTGGACTTCATATTGATTATCTGTTCTTATGTCCTTATCTTTCTTACCGTCTTCAATCTCCCATCCAAGGCTGCCCGCCTTAAGACCTTAAGAACCTGTGTCTCTCATGTATGGGTCATCTTGGTGTTTTATACACCAGCGTATTTCTCCTTTCTCACTCATAGATTTGGCCGTCACATTTCTCCACATATCCACATTTTTGTAGCCAATATATATCTTCTTATTCCACCCATGATGAATCCCATTATTTATGGTATTAAAAATAAAAGAATCAGGGAGGGGTTCTTTAAATTCTTAACAATCAAACGTGTTTAAGTTTGGCAGGATTTGTGATTCCCAGGGTCATCCACAAAGAGAAGAGTTTTATTAAACCAGGAGAAATTTAAAATATATCAGTATTACCTTAGAGTGGAAAACTTTTCAGTTACAGTTCAGATTCAGATAGTTCAGGAAGGCATGGGATATTTACCCCTGTATATTGCTTTCTCAACCAAGCATTTAGTACTGACTTTGAAACTTATTATACCATGACGAATTTAGAGCGATAGTGTAATCATAATCATTCTTTGCTGGCTGTGCAGATTATAACTCCTTAATTCATGAGTTTCAGATTGTATATTATAACTCATTTATAAAATTTTCACCAAAGACTTCATCTTTAAAGATCCAGCATTTGTTGTCAAGTCACTATCAGTTAATGGTTAGTGAAATGAGAGCCAGAAATATTGGAAATTAAAATACATTTTTGCATTTTCTTAATTAAACAGTAATGCATGTGAGTTGTCAACTAATATACAAGTATTAAGACAAAGTTAAAATTAAATTTGAATTTTTCCTACTCCACCACCTGGCAATCTTCAAAAGTAAGCATCATAAATAAAGACTTACCATGTGGCTTTTACCATATACTTGAATTCCTATGATTTCTTTTTAAATTTTTCATATATTGTTTTATGTTGTTGATCACATAGATGAGATTACACTGTATTCTCAGTTTAAGCAGTTTATTTTCTTAATAATGATATACCTTAAGTTTTTCATATTGGTTTATTGCACATCATTTCATTTCTTGGAATGATTATAATCTATAAAGGATATATTGTATTTTATTAAAAATGCTCTATTGATTTAAATGTAAATAGTTTCCAATTTCTGATGCCAGCAATTCTATGGCATACATTCTATTGCATGTGTCTGGTTTCTCTATTTCTGGAATTCAGATTAAATTCCTAGAAAAGAAGTTGTTGAGCCAAGAGATAGGTATCATTTAAATATTGCTATATTTTGCAACTTTGTTTCCAAATTAGTACAGCAATTGTATTTCCCCCAAAAGGGAAATGGAAGACCTGTCTGCATATTCCTTTGTCATCAATGTATACTATTATAACATACAATATTTCTATAATTTTGCCAGTCTGTTACATAAAAATTAGAGCAATCATTTTTAATTTCCCACCTTTTGCTGTTTTCTTTTGATATAATTACATTTTATTAATTTTATGTGAGCTCTGTGTAGTAAAGAAGTGATCTTAGGGTCTACTGAAAGTCCATTTTTTATTTTAACATACAAGTGAAACTCATTTATTATAAACTTTTTTTTTTTTGCATAGGTAGACACTAGGAATTGAACCCAGGTCTCCCGCATGTCATGTGAATACTCTGCCTGCTGGGCCACTGTGGCCCGCCCTGTATACTTTTAAATGTGTAAAGCTTTGCTTTTATGTAATCCTTTTTTCCTTATAAGATCTTTAAACTACAATTCTGTTATGTGCTATACCCTATGAAACATTTTCAAATGCTAGATATAGCTATTGAAGACATCATAAAAAAAATAATAAGAAAAGAATAAAGAATAAATTGCATATTAAAATGTAAGTGAAAATGAGAATTTAAAAATTTATTTAACAAATCTGGTTAATTTAAAATTTGTATTCCTAGACCTACCAAAATAGGTTCTCTCCCAGATGGAAAAATATTTTATTAGTTCATCGTGTCATGCAAATAATAGGTAAGCCTACCTAATCCTATTTCATGGGTTAGCAAGAAACTATGCCTTTTCACCAAGTAAAGGATGGGGAAAATAAATTTTCCTTAGAAAATCTGCAATCACAAGCCCAACTTAATGTGCATACTAACATAAATTTAAATGTGGATGATTAAAGAAGCATCCAGTTATATATTTATTTAACTGAAATTTGTTTTGAAACGGAAATGTTCCCTCTTGCATTTGAAGCAATTGCAAAACTTTTTTGGAGGAATTCATCTTATGTTTGTTCTTAATGAATTAGAAAAAAATAATTTATAACCAAATTAAGTAGCTCAATGAAGAAAAATTTGGAAAAAAAATAATTTATAACCAAATTAAGTAGCTCAGCAAGTAAGAAAACATAGCACCATGAGCAATAACCAAGCAAAAATTTAAACATCAAAACTCATAAACAATTTAAATACTGTAATTATCAGACACAAAAGAGAAATGAACTCTTCTTATTGCTGGATAACCTGGGAAAGATCTACAGGAAGTATGAAACTAAAAAATTAACCACCTATTCTAAATTTTAAATAAAATCCTTTAATCATGAATGGTTATTGGATTTTATTAATTTTTTCCCTGCATATATTAAGGGGGTCATATGGTTTTCTCCTTTTTATTATATTCACTATCAAAGTTAAACCAAACTTGCATCAGTGGAATTAACCAAACTTGAGTTTGGTTTTCTTCTCTCTCCCTAAGAGCTATGGCTTCTTAGGCAGTTCCTTACGCTCAGTTGACTGAGGAAGAGAAAACTCAGCCTGATTTACAGATGGTTCTGCATGATATGCAGGTAACACCTGAAAGTGGATAGCTGCAGCTCTACAACCCCATTCAGGGATGTCCTTAAAGGATGGTGGTGAGAGAAAATCCCCCCAGTTGGCAGAACTTTGAGCAATTTACCTGTTTGTTCATTTTACTTGGAAGGAGAACTGGCCAGAGGTGTGTTTGTATACTGACTCATGGGCTGTTGCTAATGGTTAGGCTGGATCGTCAGGGATTTGGAAGGAGCATGAGTAGAAAATTGGTGACAAAGAGGTCTGGGGAAGAGGATAGACCTTTCTGAGTGGGCAAAAAACTAGAAGATGTTTGTGTCACATGTGAATGTTCACCAGAGGGTGACTTCAACAGAGGAAGGTATTTATAATCTAGCAGATAAGATGATCTGCCCTGGCCTTTTTGGTAGAGCCACGTGAAAGCCAGCAGCCATGTTCACTGTGTGCCCTTCCAGCTGAGAGAGAAACGTTTCATTGGTCTTCTTGAACCAAGGTTGGATTGTATGATGTGCAAATAAAACTGCTTAAAATGAAGAGAAATACAAGTGCTGGAGAAAATGTGGGGAAAGACATGCACCGATTCACTGTAGATAATGCTGCAGTGAGCAGGGTTGTACTCCCCAAAGGATCACCCTTTTAAAATATTTTTATTGAGAAATCTGATGGACTTCTGGAGAAGATGGCGGCTTAGTAAGACGCGCGGGTCTTAGTTCTTCCTCCAGAAAAGCAACTAAAGAAACAGAAACAATACGAAACAGCTCCCGGAGTCATGACAGAGACCAAAAAGACAGCGTACCCCATTCTGGAACGGCTGAACGGGCAGGGAGAATCCGCTGCGGTGAGATACCCGAGGGGCACACGTTTTCCCGGCCAGGGCGGCTGGCGACTGGGGTCCCCTCCACACACGTGGCTCCCCGGTCTGACTGGGAACATTGGTTAGCGGGGCCCTCCCGTCACGCTTGGCGTCTCGGGCCAGCTGGGCAATTTGGACCAGCACTCCCCCAAGCCATGGCCAGCGACCCCCGCCTCCATGCACGGTTTCCCGGCCCGACTGCCCCGCAGACAAACGACCGCCACAAGCGCCACCTACTGGGCAGGAAAAGAAAAACAGAGCCCAGAGATTCCACAGAAAAACCTTTCAACTAGCTGGGTTCCACACCCAGGGAAATCTGATCAAATGCCCAGACACCAGCAGAAAATAATGGATGATGCTCGGAAAATTGAAGATATGGCCCAGTCAAAGGAACAAACCAATAGTTCAAATGAGATACAGGAGCTGAGACAACTAATGCTGAATATACGAACAGAAATGGAAAAACTCTTCAAAAACCAAATCAGTAAATTGAGGGAGGACATGAAGAAAACATGGGCTGAACAAAAAGAAGAAATAGAAAATCTGAAAAAACAAATCACAGAACTTGTGGGAGTGAAGGACAAAGAAGAAAAAATGGAAAAAACAATGGATACCTACAATGGTAGATCTAAAGAGACAGAAGCTACAATTAGTGAACTGGAGGATGGAACATCTGAATTCCAAAAAGAAACAGAAACTATAGGGAAAAGAATGGAAAAACTTGAGCAGGGAATCAGGGAACTGAATGACAATATGAAGCGCACAAATATACGTGTTGTGGGTGTCCCAGAAGGAGAAGAGAAGGGAAAAGGAGGAGAAAAACTAATGGAAGAAATTATCACTGAAAATTTCCCAACTCTTATGAAAGACCTAAAATTACAGATCCAAGAAGTGCAGCACACCCCAAAGAGATTAGACCCAAATAGGCATTCTCCAAGAAAATTACTAGTTAGAATGTCAGAGGTCAAAGAGAAAGAGAGGATCTTGAAAGCAGCGAGAGAAAAACAATCTGTCACATACAAGGGAAACCCAATAAGACTATGTGTAGATTTCTCAGCAGAAACCATGGAACCTAGAAGACAGTGGGATGATATATTTAAATTACTAAAAGAGAAAAACTGCCAACCAAGACTCCTATATCCAGCAAAATTGTCCTTCAAAAATGAAAGAGAAATTAAAACATTTATAGACAAAAAGTCACTGAGAGAATTTGTGACCAAGAGACCAGCTCTGCAAGAAATACTAAAGGGAGCACTAGAGTCAGATACGAAAAGACAGAAGAGAGAGGTATGGAGTAAAGTGTAGAAAGAAGGAAAATCAGATATGGTATATATAATACAAAAGCCAAAATGGTAGAGGAAAATATTATCCAAAAAGTAATAACAATAAAAGTTAATAGACTGAATTTCCCAATCAAAAGACATAGAATGGCATAATGGATTACGACCCAGCAATACCACTGCTAGGTATCTACTCAAAGGACTTAAGGGCAAAGACACAGACGGACATTTGCACACCAGTGTTTATAGCAGCATTATCTACAATTGCAAAGAGATGGAAACAGCCAAAATGTCCATCAACAGACGAGTGGCTAAACAAACTGTGGCGTATACCTACAATGGAATATTATGCAGCTTTAAGACAGACTAAACTTATGAAGCATGTAATAGCATGGATGAACCTAGAGAACATTATGCTTAGTGAGTCTAGCCCAAAGCTAAAGGACAAATACTGTATGGTCCCACTGATGTGAACCGACATTCGAGAATCAGCTTGGAATATATCATTGGTAACAGAGACCAGCAGGAGTTAGAAACAGGGTAAGATAATGGGTAATTGGAGCTGAAGGGATACAGACTGTGCAACAGGACTAGATACAAAAACTCAAAAATGGACAGCACAATAATACCTAAGTGTAATATAACTAGGTTGGAACACTGAATGAAGCTGCACCTAAAATAAAAAAATAAAAAAAAAAAAAAGATGATCTGCCCTGTAGATACAAGTCATCCTCTTTCTCAGCCATTCCTGCCATGGCCCAATGGGCTCATGAACAAAGTGTGCATAGTGGTAGGGATGGAGGCTATTCGTGGGCTCAGCAGCATGACTTTCTACTCACCGAGGCTGACCTAACAATGACTACTGCTGAGTGTCCAATCTTCCAGCAGCAGAGACCCAAACTCAGTCTCTGATATGACACCATTCTCCAAGGTGATAAGCCAACTACATGGTGACAGGTTGATTGTATTGGATCACTTCCATCATGGAAGGAGCAGCAATTTGTTCAAACTATAACAGACACGTACTACAGATATGGGTTTGCATTCCCTGCATGCAATGCTTCTGCAAAAAACTACCATACAAGTACTTACAGAATGTGTTATCCACCATCATGGTATTCCACAGAGCATTGCCTCTTGCAAAGGAACCCATGTCACAGCCAATGCAGTACACGGATGGGTACATGCTCATGGAATTCTCTGGTTTTACCATGTTCCCCATTATACAGAGGAATGAGTTGGTTTGATAGAATGGTGGACTGGCCTTTTGAAGACCCAATTACAGTACCAACTAGGTGGCAGTACTTTTCAGGACTCGGGAAATGTTCTGCAGAAGGCTGTGTATGCTCTGAATCAGCATCCACTCCATGGTGCTGTTTCTCCCATAACCAGGATTCACAGGTCCAGCAATCAAGGAGTGGAAATGGGAGTGGCACCACTCACTATCACCCCTAGTGGTTCAATAGGAAAAGTGTTGCCTCCTGTCTCTGAAACCTTAAACTCTGTTGATTCAAATCAGGCCTTAGTTCCAAAAGGCCTCCTTCCAGGAAACACAACAATGATTCCATTGAACTGGAAATTAAAACTGCCACCTGGCCACTTTGGGCTTCTCATGCTGCTGAATCAACAGGCACAAAAGGGGATTACTCTTCTGTCTGGAGTGATTGATCCTGACTATCAAGGGGAAAAAGGACTTCAAGTACACAATGGTGGTAAAGAAGAGTTTTCCTGGAATACAGGAGCGAGCTCTTTTAGGGCTTCTCTTAATCTTATCATGACCTGTGATTAAAGTCAATGGAAAAATACAACAAACCAATCCAAACAAGACTACCAATAGCCCAAAAACTTCAGGAAGGAAGGTCTGGGTCACCCCACCTGGCAAAGAACCAGGGCCAGCTGAAATTCTTGCTGAGGGTAAAGGGAACATGGAATGGACAGCAGAAGAGGGCAGTGATAAATATGAACTATGACCACATCCATTACAGAAATGAGGACTGTGATTGTATGAATATTTCCTCCTTGTTGTGTTATGAGTATGTTTGCACTTGTACATAAGCAAATATCTCATTTTCCTCTTATCATATAACATAAGTTGTATTGTTCTTATTGTAGTAATTATGTTATAGAACATGAAGTTTAAAAGTGAATTTACCTAAGAACTTGCACCCTATTCTGGAGAGATAAAGTGTGTTTCCAGTTATACGCAGGACAGTTAAGTATTGTTAGGTAAAACACATGTCTATTATGTGTCTTAATTAAGCATGTTTCAAGGTGATGTGTATAGCTGCAAGTTTGACAAGGGGTGGACCGTGAAGGTTAGGTTCAGGTGTCGACTTGGTGAAATAACAATGCCCAGTTGTCTGGTCAGGCAAGCACTCACCTGACCATTGCTGTAAGGATATTTCACGGCTAATTGATAAACTGAAAGGCTGGTGTATTAATCTTCAGTCAGTTGATTGCATCTGTGGCTGATTACATCTGTGATCAGCTAAGGTGTGTCTCCCAATCAGTTGGCTTGTAAGGAAGAAGAGAGACACCTTTGCTGCTTCTTCAGCCAATGAGCTTCTTCTGGAGAATTCATCCATATCCTTCATTGCAGCTTCCAGCTTGACAGTCTACCCTACAGATTTTGGCCTCTTCCATTCCCACAGATATATGAGACCCCTTTATAAATCTCACATTTACAGATCTCTCCTGTTTGTTCTGCTTCTCTAGCAAACCCTGACTAACACAATGTATTATTCGTATTAATTATAATTTGATTTGAAAGTATTTTATTTAGGATTTCTGTCCATCTATAAAAATTTGGTTCTCTATACAATTCTAGGCTGATATATAAGCTTTTTGTGATGAGATTATTTTACTGTCTTCTGGAACATATTGTTATTGTTGAGAACTCTGCTTTCAGCAATAATTTATATTCATATTCTTAGTTTCTCTGATTATAATAAATTATCTAGACTTTCTATTAGATTTGCAATTACCATGTGAATATTTTTAATTTCTAGAAATTCTGTCTTTATTGCTATTGTTGTTCATCTTATATTTGCATGTATTTATATAGCTTCAGATTACAGGCTGATTTGCTTGATTGATCATTTTATTTTATCACTATTTCAAACATGTTTATTGTATATTCTGTTTCTGATTATTCTAATATCTGAACTAGCTGACAAATTATAATTACTAGCTTTTTTTTCTACAGACTCTTAGTCAACTGGACTTTGAAAAATATGCTTAATAACTTTTCTTTGAGTTAACATTGACTGAGCTTATCTGACAATCCTAGGCAGCCTGTTTGGATGCTTAGCAGCTCCAAAATGTTTACATGTAATTACAAGGTGATTGGTCATAATAAACCTTAAGAGACTTTAAATTTCTATGTCATGTTCATTATACATATTTGAATATTTTCATTGAATGAGAACAGGTTTATGGTAATAAATACTCAGGAAAAATTGCTAAAGCAAATGTTTTCCAATATTAAAATTTTAGTCCAAACTAATTTAATTTCTGCATCTTTCATCCAAGTCAGGGTTAGATTCATGGAAGGGAGTGCATCATTTCTTTTTTCTTTATTCCTCCTGTCTTTTACACACTTCTTTCATTCAGCATATTAATACTTTCTGCAAGATTAGGTTAAGGGGAAAGAAGACTGAAGAATAAGAAGTAAAATATTATTTTATTCAATGTTCTTTAATCTACCTAAAATTCCCCGTTTTCTAAATGCTGACTAATTTAAGAACAGTGAAGTGAGATGCCCCTTGTCACACAGTATGGGATTTTGAGTATGAACAGTTTAGCAAATCTCATTTCTGGGGAGAAAGAACCTTATTTGCATTTTTTCAGTCATGCTAAATCTTTATGAGTATTTCTCTTAAAAATCCTCTTGAATATTTCACACTTGGAAGAACATTTTCAACCTTTTCTCTATGGAGAAAAGACTAGCAAAGTCAAAGCACATTTCCTATAATACTATAAATTCCCCTCAAGGATTTTCTCAGTAAAACACAAACCTCTTCTATAGGTAGATGTGGGTAAGAGGAATCCATTGTTAAAGAACATAGCATAATATTAAGAGCAGTGACTTCACAAACAGCTGATCTTGGTTCCAATCTTAGCTCGCGCTTCTTCTATGTAACTTTGGTCACATTATATAATATCTATCTTTGTCAGTAAAGAAAACATCATAGTAGTACCTAGTTTATAAAGCTGTGAGAATAAAATGATAGAAAACATGTAAAATCATTTATCTTTGTATGTGTGTATAATAATGGCCCCATGCATTTCATCTATTATCTTATTATTATTATTATGTAAATAATAATATGTATGCCTGCTTGTTCATGGCATGTTCTTTTTCAAGCACAAGCAGAGCTGTATCATACACCAGAAGAATTTGGGTGACATGCATGAAATTGTTTAAAATTAATTGAATAGTCTATTTCTTATATATAATTATGACAATGAAAATAAAGCAAAAATATCAGAGAAGGCTTTCCATATTTTGGAATTGTATAAACTCCCATTTAAATTAGAAATAATGACAAATGTAAATGTTTCCCTAAATATAACTTGATTTACATCATATTTTATGTTTTAAATGTTTAGATACAATTTACAAACAGTTTTCATGGAGATATATTCAAATATTTAAATTAGTATGATCCATAACCTAGAAAATTTATTGCTATAATAAAAATATAAAAATACTTAAAAGCAAATTTATAAGAATTTATAAATATATAAATTCATAACTACATTTGAGGTTTATAAAGCCTCTTCTTTTATGTCAAATGAAAATAAATTTTGGAAAAAATATGCAAAAATTTCTTCCTGGATTACTGCAAGCCTTCATCTAATCTTCCTACCCCTTATCATTCTGGGCAGTTGCATCTAGGCTGCATGCCATGATTGTAGGACTCCTGAAATAGAAATGCTTTAGATTTTTAACAGTTTCTATTATAGTTGAAATAAACATTCACATGATAGAAGAACTAGTATTTTAGGTCTCTTTTTCTATATATTTTCACACGGTTGCCTTTCATTTCATTTAGGTCTCAATCAAAAGTTACCTCTTCATAAAGGCTTTTTTTGGCCAAAGAAGGTGATTAGAAATTCCATTAAATGTTAACTTTTTTAGCTTTCTCAATAGCATATAATTTAAACTGTTAATTTTTGGAATCCCCTGAAAAAAAAGATAAGCTTCTTGTAGGGAGAAATGTTTGGTTTTTCACATGATTTTTGTTCTCCTTTCACCTGCATTCCCAAGATGTTGGGTGTCTTATGGTTCAATTATCATGAGTTCAATTTCCACGGCTGCCTCACTCAGATGTTATTCATTCGTGCTGTCTCAGGGGTGGAGTCAGCACTTCTTGTGGCCATAGTACTGGATCAGTATGTGGCAATCTGCAATCCTTTAAGACTTTTATCCATTCTTACAAATGCTGTGGTGGGCCAAGTTGGCATAGTGGCATTTCTATGGGGTGCTGATAATTTCACATCCCTTCCTGGTAAGGAGATGACCATATTACCAGACCAGTATGATACTCCACTCATACTGTGAGCATATGACTGTGGTGATTTGACTTATGTTAATATTTCCATTAATTGTCTTTATAGTTTGGCCATCATTATTTTGATTGTTGAAACTGATGTGACATGCATCTTTCTGTCCTATGTACAGATATTCTGTACTATGTTCAGTTTTCCTTCTAAAGAGGCTAAGTTAAAGACCCTCAGCAGTTGTGGATCCCATGTTTGTGCCATCTTCACCTTCTTCATCCTTGCTCTTTTCTCTTTCCTCACTCAACATTTTAGTAGGCATATTCTACTCCACACCCACATCCTGCTTGTCAACATGTACTTTCTTATGCTGAATCCTATCATCTATGGAGTAAGGACCAAACAGATCCTTTGAATGTGTTATACAGTTACTCATGACTAAAGTCAGTTGAAAGTTTGGGACCCTGTCTTTCTAGTCCTCACCCTCTTAGAATGCTACAAAATAAATTTCTTAGATTTTTATGGTGAGCCAGACCTGGACTTAGTATCTCAATACTTCCAGTTATCAACACTGTCAGAGGTTGTTGTATACATTTTATTTACCCTATCTGAATATCTGTAAAATTGATATATAATGCATACATCACAGTTAATAATTGCAAGATGATTGTTCTAGTTTGCTAGCTGTCAGAATGCAATATGGCAGAAATGAATGGCTTTTAAAAAGAAGAATTTAATAAATTGCAAGTTTACAGTTTTTAGGCCATGGAAATGTCCCTATTAAAGTAAGTCTATAGAAATATCCGATCTAAGGCATCCAGGGAAAGATATCATGGTTTAAGTGGGCCAATGAGGTTCAAACTTTCTCTCTCGGCTAGAAGGGCACATGGTGAACATGCCAACAGACTGCTGGCTTTCTCTCCAGGTTTCCTGCTTCATGAAGCTCCCCAGGAAGTGTTTTCCTTCTTCATCTCCAAAAGTCACTGGCTAGTAGATTCTCTGCTTTGTGGTTCTGTGATGTTCTGAAGCTTTCTCCAAAATGCGTCTTCTTTTATTGGATTCCAGTAAAGTAATCAAGGCTCACAAAGAATGGGAGGAGACACATCTCCATCTAATCAAGTTTAATACCCACAATTTATTGAGTCACATCTCTGTGGAGATAACCTAATCAGGCTTCCAAACTATAGTACTGACTAAGGATTAGAAGAAACTGTTGCTCCCACAAGATTGATTAGGATTGAAACATGGCATTTTAGGGTATACACATCTTTTCAAACCAGCACAGTGGTTAACACTATTTCTAGCAATTTTAAGCATTTAAGATTAGATTATTTCAGTTTCATTTTATTCCCTGTGCTTATGGTTGTTAGTGTCTTTAGAAAACAGTTATTTTGTCTTCTAAAATAAACCAAATAAAAACATCTTTCTGAGAGTGGCTGTTTTAGTCAGAGATTTGGAAGTACCTATTCTTGATATTAATTGGAGTAATTCTATGATTGAGCTGTACCATCACCATAACCAGAAGGAAAATACTGATGAGAAGTAGAAGTGAAAAATTCATGGTAAACGATGTGGTTTTTATTTTACAACTGATAAGGAGGATATAATTTGGGTGCTACCTAAAGAAAGAATATGGGCTCTAAACTGAATTATTTACACTGTTGGTGCAAATATTGATTATCTTTCCAATTTGTGGAAAATTCCAAAGAATCAGAAATTATTATTTTTGAATATGAGTGAGTATATGTGGTAAATGTTGACATTAATTCATGAATTTACATATTAATTCAGTAACTATTTAGTAAGAAGATATTATATGCCATGAACTTATTTGAACATAAAAAGATAAATAACAATGAGCAAAACAAACTTACTTCCCATGTTGGTATTTAAACCAAGTAAGGAAAGATGGTAAGTAAACAAAAGTAATGCAATTATTGATTATTGATAATGTAATGCATATTTTTGATGATATAGTATTTTATAATTGTATTGACTGGTAAAACTGCATTTTAATAAATATTTTAGCTGCATTCCATGCATTTTGATTACTGTTTTTCTCTCTACTTCTTCTAATGGGTGCTAGAAGAAGAATGTCCTGGTGCATTCCACGTTGCATTAAATATCACATCCCTCAAATAAAAATAACTTTGACGAGGAAAAAGTTGAATTTTTAGACAGCTATATTAGGGAGATTCCTAAATATATTAACCTCACACTCTTGCATGTATACAAGCATACACACAAACACACTCAGGAAAAAATATTTAATTGAACATGACTCAAAATTCCACGATTAGAATTTTGTGAATTCAAGCTACTTTTATAGACAAGATTTTAATTCTTCAACACAAGTATCATTTTCAGGTATTTTCATTTCATTTTTCTCCAGGAAAATGAAGGTGCATGAAGCCAGAAAGAGAGGCACATGTTGAAGTCACATGGCAAATGTTGCCTAAAAGTTCTTTTGACAAATAAGGATAAAGTGCTGGAATAAGGACTGGAGACATTTTCGAAAACTTCCTGCAATGTTTCAGTGATGTCTTATGAGAAATAAGACACATTTAGATTTATAACAGAAAAAAATACTAATAACTCTATTTTACATTTGAATTTGTTTCCTTACTTCAGAGAAAACCTAAAATAGTTGCAATAAACTAATTTTGACCACCTGGAATATGATCCTATCTTCAAATATAAAGACTTAGAGATTTGCTTGATATCCACAATTAAAAACTAAACGTAATTCCAGTTGGATATCTCCCACTACTGTAACAGAGTCATACATTCAGAAGAATAAACACTCAACACCAAAAGGAGAGGAAACATGAGGATTTAAGACCTGAAAACATTCTCCAAAGCTTAGTCATCCAGGATCTTCAAGGTCCTTTTCTGAAGATGATTTAAGATAAAAAATATGAAGTAGAATTAAAGTTACCTTATTTAAGTTACATTCATAGCTACTAGAACTAAAGACAGAAGACCCTACTTTGAAGCAGAGATCACATGTTCATAAATCTGCTTAGTTCTCAGAATGTAGATAATGGAGTGAGGGCAGAGAAGATGACCACATTGTGGTTCACAATAAGAATGTGGACATAATGAGGGATTCTTTGGCCAAATAGGTAATGGAGAAGATAGAGAGGGTATAGTAAACACACATGACTCTAATATGTGACCTCTATGTGCTCAGAGATTTATCACAGGCCTCTTGAGTTAGGAGGCAGAAAATAGCACTAAGGATATAGGCATAGGAGATTCCAAACAATGCTACAACCGAAATAGGAAAGGGTGCCACGAAAAGTCAATTGTTGGCACCAAAGTAAATATTGGCACAGGCCAACTTGGTGTTGCACAGTGTGCTCACAGTAGGAGTGAACAATAATTCAAGCCTTACAGAAGAGCACTCAGTGATTAGGTAGAGAATGTGCAAAATGAGCAGGACTAGGCCCACTATAATACCTAATTCCTGCCAGCACCTGGTGTGTCAGAATGTTTCTATAGTGGAGTGGTCTGCAGATGGCTGCAATGGAGTAAAAGGCCATAGCTAGCAGAACAATTGATTCCATTCTTGTGAAGGTGTATAGCTGAAACTTCTGGGTCTCACAGGCCCCAAAACAAATTTCATGTGCATCAAACCAAAAGGTCCCCAACATCTGGGGCACTGAGAATGTGAAAAAGGCCAGATTTGTGGCTGATAAGATGGTCAGGATGTAGAACAGGGGAATCTCAAAGAGTTCATTCAGCTCAGACAATCAGCATCATTGTAGCACTGCCCACCAGAGACATGAGTAAACAAAACAACAAAGCCTAGAGATCCAACCTGAGAAAACTCAAGTCCCACAGCACTTGTAAGGAAAAAGGTGTCTGGGTAGAAAGTGGTTATTTTGGCATGGAACACCTTGCCGTTGATAAGAAGTGAAATAATTGACTACTTCTGGAAGGAGAAAACCCAATATGAGAAGAGTTATCAATGCTTATCCCAAAATTTTTCCCGTAGGCCAAATATTTGTATTTCTCTTGTAGAAAAGCTAAATGTAAAACTTCAGTTCAAAGTCAGCCAGATGTAAACATACACTTTAGGTGGAAGGGACATCAAATTTATGATGGGTCTCCCCCTGAAAATGTGGAAAATAATATAAATAATATCTTATAATCTTACATTCATTTGCTGTTATCAATACAAAACCTGGAATGAAATGAAAAAAAAAACATAAAGGGGATTTATGTTTTTATTGAAATTGTCTTTGAAAACAAAATACACCTTATTTAAAAACATTAGCACATAAAAAGACAGATGCACCTGGACACAGAACATGATGATATGTGCCAAAATATAAGTGTACTTAGGATACGGAATGATAGAAACTATAGAAAAATTTCTTAAGCTGATACATAGTTGGAATATCAGAATCAAAACTAAGAGTTGTCTTTTATTAATTCATTCTATTGACATTTATTCATAACCCACAAAAAAGACTCACTGCACTGAACCTCACATATGAAAATAATTGCACAAGCATGGAAAACACTAAAACTGGAAATCATTTCTTGGAGAGAAATATCCATCTCTTTGCTTGTACTATCAAGATAGAAGTTAAAGAATATCCAACTTTCTTCTGGTTGCCAGATTCCCAGGAATAATTCAGAATATCAGTTAATTCTATCTTTCCTTCCTTTCACGGAGGGGGAAGGAAGGACAGTGAGGAGGCTTATTGAAAGGAGAATATTTGAGAGAAGTAAAGAACTGTTTCCAAAGACAATGATGGTAGTGATAATTAAGCTGAATAAATTATGTTCCAGACTTATTGCATTACATCTATGATAGTTCTATCTTTCTTTTACATATGAAAGAATAAGAAAAGAGAAGATGGGATTAAAGAAGAAAGGAGCATAGGGAAATAGGGACAGAGAAGGAGAGACTAATAAAAAGAAGAGGAAGAAAGAAATGAAAGAGTGATGGAAGGAAAAGTCAGGCAGGCACATAAGCAGGATGGAGGAAAGGGAAAAGGGGATGGAAAGACAGTATGAAGAAAGGAAGGAAGGAAATGTCTTAGCTCTAAATGAGTCCAGAGAAAGTAAACCTCCAAAACGAAACTCTCGTTACTGATTCACATATAGATTTGGCAGTGGAAATTAAACTGAATGAGTGAGTCAGTTAATCTCTAGGAGTGTATTTTTGCCTCAGTCTCTAAGTAACAAATACAGCAGAAGATATTGCCACCTTTGGAGTTAATGATGTTGGACTTACCTCTCAGTTCCATTATTTCTGGCTGTGTGTCTTTTAGCAATTTAGTAAACTTTGGTAAATGGAATGTGTCAGGAGAGAGAGTTAAAAAAGGAAGAGGATAGAACAGAGGGATGTAAAGTAAGAAGAGAGCAGCAGAGAGAGTATCGGGGATGAACTGGAAGAGAAGAAAGTGTAAAATAACCTATGAGATAGTTTGGCGAATACAGAAAAGAGTATGGTATACTTAAATGTTTACTGACGTAATTAAAGTATATTTAAATATGCTTCAAATTTACTGATGTCAGTGTTCAAAAATCATATATAGAGTCTCCATTGTGCCCTCATTGACCATATGAAATGGATAATAAAGCTTCCATTTTCACTCCCTGAACTCATTTACATACTTAGAGACAGGAGTCAATATAAATAACTCCATCTGGCACATTCATGCCTACTTAATATAAGGGATTTTCCTGGCCAAAAGCTCCATCCATCTCATATGTATTAAGTGTTTTTCATTCTTCATTTCTTATTATTTAATACTATTATCTTCACATAGTCATAAATCTGCTTGGTTCTGACTCCACGTATGAGATGGTTGAGCACTCGTGGCACTGTGACATAAATTTTGGGCAGAAGTACGTGATCGTAGCAAGGGAACTTGTTGCCAAAGTCATGGGTGAGGAAAGAAATAGGGCTGGTGTTTCAAAGGTAAGAATTTCACAAACATGTAAACCACGTGTTCTTTGATATATTTAAATTACTATTCCAAGGATTTTGTGTATTAGTTCCAATATCTAAGCTTTCTCAGGTGTATTTTCTATTGACTTTTATTATTTTTTTCGATTCATGAACCATATTTTCTTGTCTTCCTGTTTCATATTTTGTTGTTGAAAACTGGATATTATAAACTATAATATGGCAATCCTAAAATTAAGTAACCACCTCATCTGCAGTTTTGTTGTGGTTTCTGCTTGTTTATTAACTTCTAAACAAAAGTTATTTTGTTCGTTAAATAGTTTTACCCTTTAAATTAAATAGTCTCTCTTATCTCCACTGAAGTCTCTGTTCCATTAGCTTAATGGTCATATACTTATTCAACTGAGATTTCTTTAAATGCCTGGGGTCAATTAATTTTCCATTCCTTGCTGATGGATTCTGTGTGTGTGTGTGTGTGTGTGTGTGTGTGTGTGTACGCCTATGTGTATTTCATCCCTACCTTTAACATTCAACAAGACAGTTTAGATATCTACTGTAGCTTTCACTTTCTGCTTCTACAGAATCTCAAACTTAGCCATAGGTGCAAGCATAAGGCCTGCTCCATCTTTTTCCTGAGCATGTACATAGCCACAAGCATGCATAAAATCCTACTCACTCATGATCTGCATGCTTTCTCGGAATATGTTGGAGCACTTCCAGGCCCCTACGGACACCTTCTCCAATTTTTAGTTCTGAACTTTATGTGTAAATAACATTGTTTGCCCTAAGTGTTATCAACCTCCCATATAGTTTCTAAATTGACCATTTATCTGTAATTGTTTTCTATCATTCCTTCTCCAAGGAAACATAGCTTTTGAACTGCAGGAGTTCTCTGATAGTTTAATACAGACAGTCTTGCCTATAGATGATTCCTGGGAGCCATCAGAGAGAATAACTGATGGCACTTCCTGGGAATATTGCTGTACAATTGCTCCAGTCTTATTCTTCTACCTCCATGTTTGTCAAATGATTGTTTGCCAAATACAATGAAGACCATTAATTATCAAGGGTTCACTGGAGCTGGAGATTCAGAGATTTCACTAGGGCAAGCTTAAATGTCATAAAGTTCATTCATTCTTTATACTGAGATTATTCAGGCATTTTTTTCTTGAATAAATCCACCCTGGGAAGCTGCAAGGCTTTAATTAATTTTCAGAGTTTTGAAATATTGATTCTGATACTTTTACCAGGGTTTTTTTCATCAATTTTTATGGATAGAAATTTCAGAGTTCCTCATATCACCATTTCTCAGATTTGTAACAATTAATTATGTATGTTGTATTTTAAGCCCTATTTAGAAAATATATCTGCATCATCTCTACATTAATATCCTTTGCACTGTTTCATTTTTGCATTAGTCTTTGGGCTTGGAAATTTTAATGTGATAAAATTCATACTCTACTATCAGTTTGAAAAACTCAGTGAAATTTACATTAGCTTTTCAAATGTGTTCAACCAGTGGTCCCACACAAATGTCAAATTGTTTGGCATATAACCCAAAGCATCATTATCTTCTCTTTGTTTCAGTCTTGTATAGTGTCTTCATCTTATTTTATATAATCAATCCACTTGAAAAATTAGACTGAGTACTTCTTTTTTCATATACTCATCATTTTCTGATGTGCCAAATCCAGTGGCTTGGGACATAATCATCTCCTAAAGTTATTAAATATTTGAATCTTAATCTTTTTTGTTTGTTTTTGAATTGCAATTTACAGTTGTAATATTTTGCCTTCTAAACAACTTCCAAAATGAATTTTTTTCCTTGTATTTAGTCTATTTGCCTTCTAAACAACTTCCAAAATTTCTACTACAGGCTTATAGATAAATGGTATCATTCAGTTGCTCACAAACTAAGTTCATACTTGAATGTATAGGCTTTGGAGTCTAAAAATAAATGGCTTTGCAATTTGCTCCAGCAAATTATCCAGCCGTTTTGAGTCTTCTTTCCCCATGAGTATAATAGGAGTAATAACATTTCCACTGAAGATTTTCTTGAAGCTTGAATTAAGTCATTTAACATATTTATTTGACATGTTTTCAGTACACCTTTGTAAATGCTAGATAAATGACAGCTATTAGTGTGTGCTTCAAATGAGGAACATTTACTATGGAATTCAAACTCTTAATTAAACTCCTAATCAGCTGTGACTCCTATCAATTTTATTTCAATTTTCTGAACTATACCCCATAACTATGTTGTTGAAACTGCCATACCTGCTCCTGAAATATTAATTATATGTACTGTAACCCAAAAAAAAGGTTGCCTTATTTAAATATCTAATTCGTATACTGATTAGCGATAAAATATCATCCTTTCCTTGTCATATGCTTCATCTGTATTTCCACCAGTTCTCATTTACTCAAATGTTAAATGTTTCATTGTAATATTTTGAGTGCTGTCTAGTTGCCTATGGATTTGTCCTTCAGGGATCCCTTTGCTCCATGTATTTGCAGACGACTATTTATTTATAATCCTTGAATTCCCATACTTAATATTGTCCACTACTCATCTCCATTATAGGAAAAACCCATTAAAAATGGCTAAAATAATGGCTGAATGGGCATTACCCAGTCTCACTGAAGCATACATTAGAGGTGTCTATGATGAAGATTAGTCATAATTTATCAACAACTGAGTATATTTAGGTTAGTCTTTCTTCAAAGATATTCTTGAACCCAGTTCCTAATCTATTTTGCCCTCATGCCATAAATAACCAGATTTAAACAAGAAGGAACAACTACAAACAGATTATCCAAGAGGATGTAAATGTAGCAGGGGATATTTCTACCAAACTAATGAGTCATAAAGGAGAAAAATACTGATGTGTAAAACTCTGTTGACACAGACATGTGAATCACATGTGCTAGGTGCTTTGAGCCTTGCATCCCTAGAAGGGAGTTGGAAAATAGCTTAAAGGATCTTAACAAAAAAAAAGAGCAATGAGGATCAAATCAAAGATGAGGGCAGCAATGATGAATAAGCCATAGATGATATTGACCCTTATACTAGCATAGGCAAGGCAGGTAATTCTCATGTGTTCACAGTAGATATGAGGGATAATCAATGGCCACAGGGGGCAACCACTTGAGAAGAGGGCAGAAGGGCATGACAAGGAGTACTGGCCTCCTCGCTATAACAGAGACCATGATGGCTACCACTTTGCTAGTGAGGACTGTAGTATATCTCAGAGGGTAGCATATGGCAACAACACAGTCAATTGCCATGGCCAGGAGCACAACAGATTCCATGCTAGTGTAGGTGCGGATGAAGAACATTTGGACGAGGCACCCTTCAAAGGGGATCTCCCATAGTTTGAGCTAGAATAGGCCCAGCATCTTGGGGATGGTGAAAGTAAAGAGACCTAGATCAACAAAAGATAGAAGAGCCAAAAAACAGAACATGGATTGATGCAGACTCTGCTCAGTCTTGACCACAAAAAGAATAGTGACATTTCCCACTAGTACTATAAGATAAACAGTAAAGAAAAGGAAGGCAATCCAGATGTGTAGAGCTTCCAGACCCAAGACCCCAGCAGCAGAATTCAGCAGGGCACGCAGCTGTGTCATTGGCAGAGAACACCTTGCTGAGAACTCTTGGAGGATACTGGTACTGTGATGTGGAGATTCATAATGTATTTTTATCATTTTACCATGAAAGACCTTATTTCTCCAATTCACATCAACTGAAAACTCTTCCATTAATCAAAAGTTTTGCAAGCATCATTATGTTTCCTTTCTTGCTGAACTGTGCAGGGTCTTAAAATTAAATTTCCCAAAATATTGTGAAATGGGAGTGATGAATTGATATGAGATGAAACTTTGAAATGATAGTCAAGACAGTATCTGCCTATGAGTTTCACTTGTCTTTGTGAGGACATTACTGCTCCTTTTATTCTTCTTTGTAAAATTTCATTGATCTCTGTCTGCAGTGTAACTTTGATTTAATGCTTGGACTAATAAATTTTCATTAGTATTTTTCTGCCATACCACTCAGAAAGCAACATAATTCACTAATTAAATAAGGCACAATATATGGGATTACCTTAACAGAGACAGGAAAGACATTTAATTAAATTCAGCACACATTTATGATAGTTTTAAAAATCAGCAAATTTAGGAAAAAGAGAGGATTGTTCCATTTGATAAAAGACATCTCTAAAAAACCTATAGCTAACATCATTCTGAAAGATAAAATCCTAAAACTTCCCCTTACTATTAAGAATAGTACAAAGCAATGAAGTCAGGAAAAGTAAATGAACTTATGTAGAAAATTCACCATGATTTCAATCTCTCAACTTAAAAAAAAATTCAATTATATTTCCTTCATAAACATAGATAAAAATGCTTAAACTCTAATGTTTTCAGCTTAATATATACAAAAGTGTTTTGAATAGGCATACTGAAGAACAATTCCTTTTCAAAATTGCATTTGCCATAACATTAATTGATTTAAGACTATTATATATAACTATATTAGTCTAAAAATGTATTTGAAAGGCACCAACTAGGAGGAAATAGCCATAGTACTTATTTCTCACAAAGGAGCAACGAAGAACACTTACTATTAAAAAGTAGGAGAAAAAAGTCAATGATGAAAGAAAGAAATAGACCTAAATGGACACTTCATAAATGAAAATATAGAAATGTAAATATTCACATAAAAATTATCAGTCATTAGCCATCAGGAAATGTAAATGTAAAGTCAGTGAAATACATCTTCCCATTCACTAGAATGTCTAAATTTTGTAAAATGACAAAACCAAAATCTGGCGAGAATGTAGGAAAACTCTGGGAAATTTACTAGTTTATTATATATTTCATCACGCCCTACAAAAACCATTGTGCACCAAAATTCAACCCCTTAGTATTTAGCAGCAAAAACATATGCCCCTACAAAAATTTGTACAAGATTGCTCATAGAAGCATTACGTAGAATGGCTTCAAGGTGGAAACAACCTAAATCTCCATGAACAGAAGAAAAGAAAAACAAAATTTTGGAATATTTACACTATCAATTTATATTCAACAATAACGATGAATCGGCTATTATCACATGCTACAATACAGATAAATATCAACACCATTTTGCTGATCTAATGATTGATTTTAGTTACAGAAGAGGACATACTATATACTTTTTTTTATTTGAAGCAATAGAATATGTAAAAATCTATGCTGAAAAGTATCAATTCAGTGATGTCTGGGAGTGTATTGGGAGCAGGGATTGACTGCAAAGGGCATAGAAGGATTTGTTGTAGTGATAGAAAAGCTCTGCATCTTGATAGGTGTGTGGGATATTTAGATTATCTATTTGTTAAAAATACATTTATATGGTAAGCCTAGAGAGAATGGCACTTACATGGAGAGACTCAAGAGAATGGTAGAATTTTTATTATAATCATTGAATTATGGATGTATCATTAGCTTGCAGGTATGTGTGAATGTGTGTGAATATTTGATAACTCCTATTACAAAGAGATTGCTTACAAAACTAGTCAAAATAAATGCCATATCTAACATATTTTAGTGAAACACAATTTCCTCTGATTTAAAAAATATTCAATCTGGTGGAGACAGAATATTTAATCTGAACAGAATTCTAATTTATCTCACTCACTTATTACAAAAAGCCAAAAATTCTAAAATCACCTATTTCATGATCACATTCAGAGAGAATAATATGAACAGTCTTTATAAAGGTAAAATATTCTGCAATGACTTTTGCTTTAAATGAGATTTAAATTTTATTCAGGATATATTTCTTGTTATAGATATTCATTCAGTGAAACGACAACTATGGTACATTCTTTATGATCACTTTATGATCATATGTTCATAGATAACTGGCATTCTCTAAATAATGTTGAATTGAATAGTAGCCACAGACAGATGGAATGCTGATGTATTAGTCTATAATGTGTCTCATCATCTCATTAAATTTTTAAATAACTTATCATTTATTTTATAAATATTAGAGTATTATGTGCCTCTAAGAATTTTCAAATATTATTCAATATGTTCAACCAAGTTCCATACTACTGCAATGTTAGAATCCAAAACTAATTTCAGTATTCTAAAGACCCTAACTGGAACAGATTCCATGATCCATTTTCTCTCTACTTGAGATCTGAACATTTCTGCTTCATTTGACTGATATTTATCCAAAGAAAAGAGTCTATGAGAGAAAATAATTATTTGCCAAGCTATTTTGGATTGCTACAGCTACCAGAATACATCATACAAGAGATGGATTGGTTTCTACAAAGGGGATTTATGATGTTACAACTTTAAATTTCTAAGGCCATAAAAGTGTTAAACTTAAGGCATCAACAAGTGTATACTTTCACTCTAGAATGGTCAATCACTTCTAGGGTTTCTCTGTCAAATGGGAAGACACATGGGGATGACTGCTGACCCTTTGCTCCCATTGTTTTCAGCCCCTTGTTTCAGTGGCCTCCTCTCTGAGATTCTGTGTGCCTCCACTTAGCTTCTCAGGGGCAAATTCTGGACTTCACCTCTTAGCTTAGCAAGTCCAAGTGTCTGTGTCTTTGATTCAATTCTCTGCTCTCTGTTGTTTCTCCAAGCATCTCCATACATCTGCATCTGAGCTCTCTCCAAAATGTTTCCTCTTACAGGACTGCAGTAAGCTCATTGAGACCCACCTTTAATGGGCAGATATGTATCTCCATGGAAAAAATCTAATCAAAAGGTCACACCCACAATTGGGAGTATCACAACTCCATGGAATCAATCTAATTAAAAGAACAAGCTTTTCTAAGGTGCATAACAATTTCAAACCAGCACACAAGGATATGCAATAATTGCTTCATATAAATACTCTCATTCAAATATTCTAACCACCTTATGATACAGATACAATTATTATATCACTTTTATAGACAAGAGAGACAAAGTTTAGTAAGCTTGCCTAAGGTATCTCATAAATTATACATGTAAAGCTGGAATTTTAAAATGGGTCTGTCTCTCTAGTTCCAACTCTCTTATCACTTTTGCAATAGTGTTTTTTCATAATTACATATCAAAACAGGTAGTATATCTAAGGTTAAACAGTGTATAGTGTATGTTTTCATCATTGCATGGTTTTTTAAAGTCTGTAGATCCATGAAAATTTTGGAAATAACTTTTTTATAATATGAAGACTTTAGTGTGTTCCATCTGCTTTCTTCCTATCTGATTTTCTGTAGTGTTCAGCAATCAATATCTTAAAATAAAAAAAGATTTGATGACTAACACACCAAGTATAGGAACTAGGAGGGTTGACTGTGAGATTATACATTGTATAAGGTAGAATTGGTGGGGTCTTGAGGTCATCTGAGGGTCAGTAGAAGGTGAGGACTTGCGTATGATTTGGCAACAAGAAAAAGGAAAGCAGGCTGATTTGGGGGGAACACACCAATGATATGGAAGTAGATTTTAGGCAGCTGTTTTTGGCTAATAAAGACTGTCTGCAGTTAAAATGTAGACAAATACATATAATATTTTCCAACACCAATTATCAACCCCCATTTCCCATTATGCTGATGTTACATCTAAGCGATTCCCCCTTAGAAACTCACAGGCATCACCACATGCATGTAAGAGAGAATTTTCAATACTATAAAATTTGAACTAAAAGGGTGCCAGAAATATAGAAGCATTACACTTTTGAGGCCCCCTGGTTAAACTTTGAACAGGTAATAAAAATTCTCTCTAACATCATGAGGGAATTCAGTCCTCTCCTGGTTTCTGCAACTCTACCAACCTGAGGAGACTATTATCCATTCCAGTATTTTCAGGATCGTAACTCTAGCTCTAATTCAAGATTTAAAACCCATTGATATACTTAGGAATAATAACTGATGTCAATAGTATTTTATTATATTATTTTTGTAAAAACCTAGCTAGAGTCAGAATCAGAACATTCTCAAACCAGTACTGCTGACAATCACTACTCACAATATAAGATAGTCTTCAAGGTAAACCAGCATTTTTTACCCTTTCTCATAAATTTTAAGGCTATGGATTTACTTGAAGGCCCCATAATTTGCATGGTTTTGGACTGTGATTAGTAGGTAGTGTCTCTTAATAGATGGGCTTGACAAAACAATGTCCATTCAGTGTCATACTCATACATGGATTCTTGTTTCTCCTGTCTTTTTCTATCTGCCTCTAGTGTTCCTTTAGTATTTCTTGCAGAACAGGTCTCCTGTTCTCAAACTCTCTCAGTAATTATGTGTCTGAAAGTATTTTAAAATATCCCTCATTTTTGAGGGACAGTTTTTCCAGATAAAGAATTGTTGGTTGAAAGTTTTTCTCTTCCTGTACGCTAAATATATCATACCACTGCCTTCTTGCCTCCATGGTTTCTGCTGAGAAATTCACATTTGCATGTGATGGATCACTTTTCTCTTGCTGCTTTTAGAATTTTCTCTCTCTTTGACATTTGACAATCTGATAAGTTAGTGTTTTGGAGTAGGTCTATATGGATCTATTCTATTTGGAGTACACTGTGCTTCCTGGATGTGTAATTTTTCTTTTATAAGAGATGGGAAATTTTCAGCAATTATTTCCTCCATTATTCTTTCTGCCCCTTTTCCCTTCTTTCCTTCTTCTGGGACACCCATAACATGTATGCTCAAGTGCTTCACGTTCTAATTCAATTCACTGAGGCCCTGCTCATGTGTTTTCATACATTTCCCCCTCTGTTCATTTTTATGTAATATTTCTGATGTGCTATCTTCTAGATCACTAATATTTTCTTCTGCTTCTTCAAATTTGCTGTTGTAAGTCTTCATTATGCCTTTCAATTATCATATTGTAGCTTTCATTCTCATAAATTCTTGCCATTGTTTTGAGTTCTTCTTTATGTCCTCCCAATTCTTTATATCCTGCATCCCTTTTGCTGTATCTTCCTTCAATTTGTTATTGAATTTGTTATTCAAGGAATTAGATTTTTCACGTGATTTTGCATGTCTGTTTGAACATCCTTAATTAGTTATTTTAGCCCTTGTATTTCATTTGCAATGTTAGCTTGCTCCTTTAACAAAAGCTTTGTTTTGTCTTCTTTTTTCCTAGTATGACTTGTAATTTTTTGCTGGTGTTTAGGCATGTGATATCCTTGATTGTTTATACTAGACGTCATTTTCACTCTTTTTACTGAGACTGAGGGTTTTCTTGTTAGTTGTCTTTGTTCTCTGTCTATTTTTGGTTTTCAATTAAAAAAGCATAGCTTCTTTTAACTGATCAGAATTTTTCAGCTCTTGCTTTCCTAGTTCTTGCATTTCCTATATGGAAAGTTTTTTGGTGAGGGTTTCAACAGATATGATCAACCTCATTCAGATTTTCTCAGATCAGAAAGGTCTGGATCTCAGGAGGAGGGTGTAATCAGTATCAAATTTCTCAGCAGGTGAGAGCCAGCAGGTTGTCAGACTTTTTTATGAAGTCTCTAGACTCTGTGCTTTGCCTATGCCATCCAGAACAGGGTACTTGTGACTCATTATTTTGTCTCTCAGACCTATCTTAACACAGCCCTTTTCTTTGTCTCCCTGACATCTGAAAATGCCTAAGGCTTTCTCTAATGAGCTACTTAGAATATTTTTAAAAGAAAAAGAAGAAATTTAAAAATAGGAAGATAAAAAAAAGAAAAAAATTCATTTTCTGGGCCAGTCTCTAGTCCCTAAATTTCAACTGTCAAGGCCGGATTTGGTACCTGGATCTATTTACTCCTCTTTTGGAGTACATCCCCTTTCCAGGATTCTGAGCATAGTGGGCTCCAAAACCTTCTGTCTTCTTCTTATTTATTTTATTTCATTTTATTTCTTTCCATTAGCCTCCTCTCTGCCAGGATTAAAATTGCAATTGCAATTTTACTGAACTTTCTCTCCTGGCTCCCAGTAGAGATTACTTAATGATATGGTCTTTAGGGAATTATCTCCTTCATCTAACTGGCTACTTTGTCTCTCAGACATACCTTACTTCCATCCTTGCCTGAGGCAGTGCTGAAGCCTAAGAATGCCTGCAGTTCTATCTAATGGACAATTAAGGGTTAAAGAATGAAAAAGAGAGAGAGAGATAAGAACATTCTTTCCAGAGTATGGCCACCCGCCCGGTAGGTTTGCCAATGAAGAGCAAGAGCAGCACCTATAGCTCTGTGTGTGCCTTTTCTTGGGACCCAGCCCATTTCCAGTGTTTTGAACTCATCCAATTTCAAAAGATCTTGTCTTTTTTTTCCCTCGTCTTTGCTGAGGTGAAACCCCCAGTCACCTTCTTGCTTGCTACAGGTTTATCTATGAGCAGTGCTTGTATTCAGCCATCCAAATTTGTTAATTATTTCTGCAATTGGAGCTTGGTTGAGTTACCTTCCTTGCTCCTAATAAAGAATGATTCTTTTTCCCTCGAGAAACCAACTCCAAGACAGCCTGCTGTGCCAGTGGGGGAGAGGCACCAGCCTGAACGGCTGAGGAGATTTAAATTCTTGCATGGGATATTCACTGTTCCACCTGTCCCAGCCTGGTATATGATGAGTGTCAGGTCACTGAAGTCCCAAAAGCCAGTCATTCCAAACAGTTCCTCGCTATTTACTACCTTCCCTAGAAGACTAATTAAATTCCACACTTCACTACACTGCCATCTTGCCCCTACTCCACTATTTTAGTTTTGTTTCTTTCTAGAGCTCTTCTCTTGCTCATAATCCCCCAACCCTACATTATATTTCTTTTTCTACAACTTTTTCTTAACAAACAATGGACTTTATTAATCTGTTAAGATTTTACTTAGTACATGCAATTTGCACAATTTTTTGTGGATCTCTAGCCCATCTAGGGAATAAAAAATCCTAACTTCAGTTAATTTTCTTAATTTCTGGAAGCTCTAAGGTCCTTTGTGTTGGGAAGAAAATGATATAAATTATTAGGTTTTGAAGCAAGCTATAACAATGTGTATATAGTTATAACTTCAATCAAGAATAATCAGAAATTCATCCCCAAATGTATGTCCAGGGTCACACTCTATATCCCACATGATGTTCTGGTTCCTTGAACCATAGTCTTGAGACTATGGCTCCCTCTTGGGGATCTGTTCACATTGATATTTCTCAAACTTTTCTTATTTGTGTTTACTCATACCTTGATCTTCCCTCCTCAGTATCCATCATATTTCCTCAGGCATAACCCTTCTGCTGCCTCCACGCCTCCTGCAAAAACTAGCAGTTAATGCTTTCATTTATTATCATTTTTTGCTTGTATAAATAGGAATCAGTTTATTCCTGTATTATTAAATTAATAAACTTTATATTTTAGAGCAGTTTTAGGTTTAGTGAAAAATTGAGCAGAATCTACAGAGCTCTTATATACCCCCACTACCCATCTCTACATGGTTACCTCTATTGATAACACCTTGCATTAATGTGATACATATGTAACAATTGAGGAACCAATATTGATATAATATTATCAGCTAAAATCCAGATTTGACATTATGATTCACTGTACAGTTCTATGGGTTTTGACAAATGCCAGATATCCATCATTATGGTATCATATAGAATAGTTTCCCCCACTAAAATTGCCCTGTATTCTACTTCACCCTGGAATCCTTAGCTATCACTGATCTTTTTACTTCTTCTATAGCTTTATCTTTTCCAGAATATCATGCAGTGGGACTCTGCATGATGCACATTATTTTCAGAATGGCTTTGTTTACTTAGCAATCTGCACTAAGTAAGCTACTTTCATGACTTTTTCTGGATTGATAGCTCTTTTTTATCATTGAATAATGTCCCAATATATAAATGTATTGCAGTTTATCCATTCACCTATGAAAAGTATCTTAATTACTTTCAATTTTGGTAATTATGAATAAACATGCCATCATCATTCATATAAAGTGTTTGTGTAGACACACATTTTCAACAATAGGTGAAAATTGCAAGGCATATTTTTACAGTGCTCCTAAACATTCACTGTCATCCACATGTGCTACCCTCAATGATTGTCTCTGGGATTTGTTGTCCAGAATATCCAAGATTAGAAAAGTACTTTTGCTAATAGAGAAACCACTAGGGACCAAGATTCACCAAAATAAATCTGCCTGGATTTCAGCAGACACTCCATATTACTCTGCACATCAACAGATCTTCCCTATACCACAAGTGAATGAATGCTTTTCTGATTACATCCCCATTGTGACAGGACTCACAGCCATCTGCAGGTACTGCTCCAAGGTCTGGAGAAAAAGAGGGAAGCAAGAGGCTAGAAAATGTGGGGATGCAAAAAAAACCTTGAGGGAAGAAGACAATACATGCAAATTCCACAGTCACTGTCTCTTGTTGAGGCCACAGTGAGGATCTTCAATCTTTAGAATATCCAGTGACATTCCTTAAAAAGAGATAAATAATTTTCCATGTTATGCCCTAATGAGTGGTGGCTTTCTTACAGTTAATTTTGATATATTTGTTGCTGACAATTGTTCCTGATAGCTCAGACAAAACCCAACCATGTTGCTTAAATCTTCTCTAATAGCCTTATAGTGCCATCACATACATGGGAAATTTCTATCTATACTATTTCAGTTTCTACCTGGAAAACCAACTGATAATGAGCTTCAGGTTTCATAAACTATCTTTTCTATTTGGGGAGCATTTCTTTGTGATGGAATATTTTCCTATATTGAACTAAAAGATACCTTTTGTATTTTTATTTGCATCTTCTGTTCGTCTAGATTTCTACTTCTGATGACACTAAATAAACATTGTAAGAACAAAAATACATCCCTTCTTGCAGTGTGAATTTGAGAATATTCATTATCCTAGTTCTCTCTAAGAAAGAAAGAAACAGACAAAAAATGAATATTGCATTTAATGCTTTGATGTTCATGGAAAAATGTGAAAATTTGCATCTGAGAGCATGAGTCTATTAAAATAATTATTCTAGGAACGTGGTAGTAGACAGTATTGGAATTTAGTGGAATATTCATTCTCTACTTAAAACCTTGCATGGTGTGCCTTGTCCCATTTTATATGATAAGAGTACTTAAACTCAAAGTCTTAAACTAACTTGGTCATTACTTACAAATGGTAGCCCAGTGTTACCTCCAAGCTTTTGTTATCGTCACGACGCTTGCTTACCTTCCAAGAAAAGCTCACTATCATTCATCTGTGTTGTGCCTTACACTAAATGCAGATGATATATGAAATACTTAGAATAGCTCAATTCATGATAAATAAATTCTAATGCAGTATTTTAGCAGATAAGCCCCCTTTTGGTGGACAAATGATATTTATAGAATATTAATGAGCAAAAGCTTCTTTTCATATTTTGTGAAATACAATCTTGAGTTTTTCTAAGACTGGATTTAAGCACTGAAATAAACATTTGTTTTCTTAGAAGAAACTGAAAAATGGTGCATTTGCAGTAAAGATAAATTATGAACACACTAGAAGGAACATAGAATTAAATTACTATACACACAAATACAAAGGCTAATAAAAGAAATTCATCAACAACTAAAGCAATAGAACATGACACAAGGTTAATATTGCTATACTTTTATTTCTAAAACAACTTTGTGTTATATTTTTCTATCCTTTTATTCCATCCTTATATGGAAAATATTTTTGGTTTGTATGATGTTTTTTTCAACATTATATATCACTCTTTATTACAAAATCTGGAATCAAAATCTTGAGCCATATAACAATAATATTAATTGTAAATTTGGTATTATTTCTATAGTCTTATTGTTTTCATTTATTATAGGTTACTTTATATTAAATGAAACTATCTTGTGCTGTATTTTTCTATATTTTTCTAAGTAGGAACTTGCATTGCATTGATGAAGAGTACTTTTTAATCCATGACCTACCTAACCCAAGTAGCTAAGGCCATTTTTTTTAAATGCAATTTATTGATATATATTCACATGCCATAGAAATCATCTGAATTATACGCATCAAATACACAATTACATGATGATAGTGTGAGTCAGTGATTGTATTTTGAGATCTTTTTTCTGATCAGTAGTTTGCATACTAATTCTCTTCAATTTTTGCATAATATACGTCATAATTATCCCCATAAATTACTACACTGCTCAGCATTTTGTAGGTGCAAATGATGAAGTAGTTTCAAAATGTACCTTGTTTCTTTCTCCATAGGAATACGATCTTGAGAAATTCAGGTGAGGCATGTCTTCTTGCAACAACTCTATTCCTCAGCCCTTGGTATTTGTCCTGGCTGGAATTCCTGGCCTGGAATCTTCCCATGGCTGGTTCTCTGTGCCTTTTTTCTTGGTGTTTGTGATATCAGTCGTTGGCAATCTCACCATCTTATGGATCATCTGGGTGGAGAAGAGCCTTCATGAACCCATGTTTCTCTTCCTGGCCATGTTGTCAATTGATGACTTATGTCTGGTCAGTGTCACTGTGCCCCGCATGCTGGGCATCTTTTGGATGGATGCCAAGGAAATTAGCTTCAGTGCCTGTCTCATGCAGATGTTCTTCATCCCTTTCTTTTATGTCATGGAGTCTGGAATTCTCCTGTCCATGGCTTTTGACAGGTTTGTGGCTATCTGGAAACCTCTGAGATATACAACCATCCTTGCTAACAACATGCTTGTGAAGATGGCACTGACTGTCCTGGCAAGGGCAGTGGCAGTGCTGACCCCGGCACCCATCCTTGCAAAAAGCCTGGAAAGCTTCCAATCCCACACCATTGCTTACTCCTACTGTGCCTACATGGCTGTGGTACAGATAGCCTGCGGAGATATCTCTGACCACATTGTCTATGGCATCATGGTTATTGTCACATCTGTGGGATTTGATCTGTTTTTTATCGTTCTCTCATATGGACTGATACTTCATACTGTGTTTTTGATACCATCTCGGGAGGCACGGGGCAAAGCTCTTAGCACCTGTGGCTCTCATCTCTGTGTCATTAGTCTTTTTTATTCTCCTGTTGTCTTTTCTGTCTTGGCTCAGAGTTTAGGCTACCATCTGGCTCCCCATCTTCAGATCATTATTGATAACCTCTACTTCCTGGTGCCTCCTATGATCAACCCCTTGATTTATGGGATCCGGACCAAGCAAATGCGAGAGCGGGTGCTGCAGATGTTCCACTGTCTTGAAGACTGAGATTAATACCTTAAGTGGACAGAAGATCTGAGAAGGTGGAACTGAAAACCATGGTGGGTTGGAGGCATAGAGCATGTCTGCCAAGCTTGGGGCTTCATGGAGAAAGGAATAATCAAGGCAAGAGAAGAACTTTCTAAATGTTGAATGTAGCATGGACATGTTCTTTCCATCAGCATGCAATTGTTATAAAGCTCTCATACTCAGAATTTTGCTCAAATGCTTTTCTAAGTATAAAATAATGAAATACATCATTACGGATTTTATTGTGTGCATAATTGTACTGCATCACTTAACTTGGAGACACAGTTCAAGTGAGGCAAAAATGCAACTTAGGTATACATATCAAGATTCATGAGGAAAAATAATTCTTTAAAAAATGTTGCTTATTTAATATTTTCTCTCCCTTATTACATATTGTTCTGACATTTCAATGCCCAAAATTACATATCATGGAAAAAAGTTATAATACTTTCATACTTTATAATACACTAATAAAACAAGGAATCTAAGTATGTAAATCATATCCATCCTCCAATCCCTTGATGTCCATATTTAGATATTACCACATTTACATCAAACACAAATATACAGATCATATATATCCACAGACATATATATATACACACATACACACATATATATGGAAATACATACATATATATAAATATATATATACATATATATGGAAATTTTCTTTCTTATGCATATTTGCAATCATTTTATTTACCCATAAAGATCTCTGTTTTCCTTTCTTTATCCCTCCATCTCTTCCTTTCTTTCTCCCACCTGCTACTATACTTACATTTATGCACATACATACACCTCAAATGAGATATATGTACATTCACAAGAACATGCGTATGCACATATATCTAATAGACATCTACAATTACATCAATAAGTGTGCCAACCATTATCAACCTCCTTACAGTTTGCCTGCACCAGTTTTCAGTGGCACAAATTTGCGAAGTACATTTATGATCCATCCTAGAATGCTTTCCTCACATGGTCTTTTTTCAACATTTAGGACACATTTAATGCAATACTTCCTTCTGTAATCCTTACTTAAAATCATTCCTCTCCCATTCCATCAGTCTATCCCAGGTTCCTTTTCAATGGCCTCTTATGTCACTCACTCCTTCCTCAATCATAACACGTATCATACAATATTATAATTGCATGCTTATATGACCCTTTTTGACACTAAGGTAATCATTTTGCCACCTCATCTTCCTAGTATCTAGTATTCCCATGGCATATGATATGAGTGTAAGAAATGTGTGTTAACAGATAAGTCTCTTTTCAAATAGCTGCTAGGGTGAAAGCACTAGGCTATAAAACAATGCTTAATTAGTCTTATACATTAAAGTCATTCAACTAAAAAAAAATAAAAATGAAGGCAGGTAGACAGGAAGGAAGGGAGAGTGAGAGAGAGAGAAGAAGATGGGAGGAAGGGAAGGAAGGAGGGATGGGGAGAAGTAAGGAAGTCAGGTAGGAAGGAAGGAAAAAACTAAATCACTTTGTTTTCCCCAGAAAACATTCCCTCCCATCTAAGATTCTTTCATACTGTTGTCTCTTCAACTCCATTTCTTAATATAATTTAGGGTTTGTTCTTTAACCTTCATTGGACAAATGTCTTCTCTTACATATATTCTCTCTTTTCGATTATTTTGGTTATCTTTTGCTGCATAACAAACAACCCTAAAATTTAGGGATTGAAAAAAGTTTATTACCTATCACAGTTGTAGGGTTGACTGGGCTCAGCTTAGTGGTACACAATCGAGGTCCCTCATGTGGTTGCATGAAAGAGACTGGGTGCGATGGAGTCCACTGAAGGTTAAACAAGAATAAACATCCAAAGTGGCTTCTTCCCTGACAAACGTCATGCCTCGGGGCTCTTCCACATGGTCACTCTCTCCATCAGATTAACCTGAGTTTTTTACATAATGTTTCAGGTCTTCAAGTGGAAGGGAGCAGAAGCTGATAAACCAAATATAGTCCCCATCTAGTACTGATACAGGATAGCCTCTGAAGTGTTCTGTTTCTCAAACAAGGCAAAGATTTGCCCAAATTCTAGGGATTTGGAAGTCAACTTCACCTCCCATGATTAAGTTGCTAAAAAAACATGTAGTTTGGAAGATATTGTTATAGTCATGTTTGAAAAATTCAATTCACCATAATTCTTGCTCTTGATCTGAACCCTGTCTTGCCCCATGAGAATTAATCTATATTTCTCTATCCTCTCTGAACTCTGTACTCTGTTGCATCCTTCATTTCATGTAAGATGCAGCTCAAGTTTTCAGCTCACATTTTTCAGCCTAAAGAAGATCACGACTGTTTTCTTTTTGAGCTCTGTCTTTTTCTATCCAACATGGAAGTGTGGTGTTTTCAAGGACTCTTAAAATGCATAGTTGCTTTCATCCAGAGCATAATAGTTGGTAATGTGTAGAGAAATAGTAAATGACAAGCAGTTTTGTGTTCGAACAAAACACAAAATCTTTTATAGTTTCTATGAATTTAGCTTGAAAAGCAAACACTTTTTTTAACCTCATCTCTCTCTATATATAACTTATCACATGTGTTACAGGTACCTTCTGTAACAGGTAGGCCTTCCCCTCTTTCTGGTTTAGCTGTGCTCTCTGTGGAAAATCCCCAAATCCCCTCTCCTTGCAGGTAAGTGAGATAAGGCACATTTCCTGGGATAGAAACCCCCTCCCCTAGCCTTCAGGAACTGGTGAAGATGCACGTAGGCAAGAGAAGACATTCCTGGGGTGGGGGCCCCTCAAGGGTTCAGCTCTGGGCCATTCTCAACTTAAATCAGCCAATTGTTTACCTTGTCTTTAACATGTCAAAAGAGTTATAAAAGCTAAGGTTGCCTTTTGTTAGGGGCTCAGACTTTCAGAGGTTACTCACTGAGCCCTATGGCCATAGCAAATAAAACTTGCTTCCTGAAACTATGAATCCTTAGTCTTAGCCTGTTCTAACTTCGCGGAACGTTCCTGGAGGCCTGCAGCCTCGTGCATGGTTTTCACGCTACACTTCAACAAGCTTCCTTTCTTAAATTCATCAGTTCATTAAATACATTCTCTAGTTTCCACCTTAATAAATGTGATGATGTTGTCAACAATTCCAACAAAAAAGCATATTCTCTGGCACACAATTCTGAATTCTGGTGGCTATTAATACACACACACACTCACGTCCCTTATAATTCTTCCTATATTTGAAGAAAATTTACTAGGGCCTTCAAACATTTTTTCCTAATGATGTGAATTCTAAGCGCTTTATTATCTTAGTCACTTTCAATAAAGGAAACAAAAATAAATTTAGTTTGTAGATGTAGCGCAAAGTTTTCCACCCCATAGGAAATGAAGAACATCAGCATATGTTTAGCAACTTTTATAGACAAGGCTCAATCATACCTTTTAACTATGACATCACACTTGCAAATTTTGGATTACTTCCTTTTTGTCAAATGAGGAAATTTAGCATAAAGCTTAAAACAACTGCCCAAGTTTACATATAATAAGTAGTCGAGGTCTGATTGTACCCAAGAGATGCTAAACTTCAGAACCTTGACCCTTTGTCTATGCCATTTGAGAATCCTACCCACATAATATTTAGCTATAGTGAGCCTTGTACCAAATACCACTGATTTTTAATGTCCCTTGGTCAGAATAGGGCTATCAATCAAGCACAATGTTGTATTAATGTTTAAGCATCTGAGAAACTTAAAATTTTACTCTTAAACAGTTTGAAAAGAAAAAGAAGAAAAAATATCAAAAAATGTCCAACATGGCTCTTGTTAAAAATGAGATTATGTGCTAAAATTTTAAAAATGTATCATTCCTTGGGAAAACTATAAAAATTTTGCACTGCAATTTAAAAATTGCATTGTACAGTTTTACTGACAATACAGAACTAAATTACCTTTTTTTAGTTGACATTGAAGCAGCTGTTTGAGCTAGATTAAATACAGATTAAATGGATTTTCTCTTTGGTTGGTCTTACTTTGACAATGGTATATGAAACTTTGACATATCATTTCAAAGGTAAAGGCATTCATTTGAATTGTCTACAAATTTTAACTTCAGTTTTTTTTACTTTAAATTAATTTAAACTAGAAAAAATGAATAGTGTTCATTGAGCATTTGTTTTATGATTTGTTTCAAATTTATTACTTCCTTTAAATAGGCATTCCTATTTCAAAGACAGGGCAAGTATCACACATTCTGAAATAGGAGAATCAATCTTTAACACACTCCATTTATTAATGACAAATTCAACCACAAATACACAGCTAATGCTACCCTCCTCCTCCTGTAGCCATCATAACAATTACCACATTGAATTTTATATCACTTATTTTTATTCCCCTTCTCATTATTCTTGTTAACAGTTTTACTAATGATAATAACTACCCTTTAAGCATTTTGTCATATGGTGTGTTTAAAATGCATTTAAAATATCGTGTTCATCCAAGTACTTTTGGATATGTGTTATCATTACATCCATTTTAAATATGAGGAAAACTAGGTTCAGGAAATTTAAATATTTTAAGCTATCTATTATGACACACAGCTAATAGATAGTAATGTTGAAACTGAAGTCTAGATCTCTCTGAACATATTATTTATGATCTTAATCTCTTCACAATATTATTTCCCTAGATACAATTTCTTGAGCAGAATTTCTTAAATGCAGGGGTTGCATGAAAATTGTTTTCATTTTTCAAGTTTTATATAACATGATACAAAATGGATTATGATATAAAATAAAGTGAATATATAGATAATGGGATAAATGCATGAATGGATATCATTATTTTCTATTGCTCTATGTGATCAGATAGTGACAGGATTAATGAAAGTGACACTGAACAAATTCGGGTTCACCACTAGATGGGCTTAATGACTGGTTTTGAGACACTGGCATTTCAAAGAGAGAAAGGGCTTTAGTTGCTGTGCCAACATAAGGAGAACAGGAGGTTAAAAATGTCAAATCTGTCTCCCAGAACTGCAGAAATGAATCGTTTTAGTTTTATGGTATTCTAACAAAGGCAGGCAGGCTTAGGGTATTAAGCAAGGTAGTTAATTCTGGGCTGACACATGTCTGTTTAATAACTATCAGGGGGTTACATGCAGGTGTAACAGACTTCGGACCTGTAAATTTAAGATAAGAGCTAACCATAAGTTAAGATGGTTAATGAGGTTTTATGATGTCATTATCCAAACATTCAGATGTCTGGGTTACAATTATTTGCTGCTTCAAAGGTTAACAGACACTGAGACAAGATAAAAGTATGCTGAGCTTGCTGTTCCAAATCTTTAAGAAGTGTTATATTTTTTCGAGAAGCTTACATTTACAGATAAGCTTTATATACATATATATATATATATGTATTTAATAAGGTGTTATTATTGAAACATCCAGCAATCTGGGTTGCAGTCCAGTGCATTACAGTAGTTTATAGGCTCTTATAACTTCAAAAGTTATAGGCTATAGTTCAGTGAAGCTTTTTTTTTATATTTTAAGTGCGTGCTTTCTGGCTATATCAAAGATTAGCATACTTTTGGATTACAGTTCATTTAGGGTTTAACTATTATACATATGTATATATAGAAAGGATATAATATGAATACAGCTATTTTTATAAAATAATTTATTTGCTAATAAAAGATAATATGTGATTGTGAGTTTGCTGGTTTCAGAAGTACCCCTATTGTTTTTGTGTCTCAACTAGTGTATTCCATTCTTTTGTTTGAGGAGAGTTATTTTATGGTATTTGCAAACCTGTCTTATTTGGTCCATCTGTTGTGTATCTTTCTCTTAAAAGGCTCTGGATGAAATTTGAATTCCACCAACATATATAGAATAATCTTATTTCAAAAGGACTTTTAGATGAGGATAAGAATTTGACCCAATTTATCTCAGTACTTTTGGCGAAAACAAGCAGTTTCATATTAAAAACAAAAAACAAATCAAAATGAAAAGCAATCCTGCTCTCTACCTTGTGTACCTGGAAAATCAAGGACTCACCCCATGTCCCGGTAGAAAGGGCTATAACCAAAGACAGCTTTCCTTGGAGCCAAGTGAGCTATATATGGAAGGCTGGTGATTCCCCTTTTTCTTTTACACTCATGGAATTTTTATTTAGAATTCTTGCCATAAAACCATAGACTGCTTGGTACCTGGTGATAATATTATTATTTTATCACAATGCTACTTTTACAAGGAATAGATATCATTTTCCTGAAACATAGCTCACAATGTGTTCAGCAATGCACTAGACCCTATTTGTCTCTCCTTGATATCATGAAGGAACTTTGAAGAATGTGTTCCTTCTTGACTATTCAGTTTTTCGTGTTTCCCCAACAAAACATTTTCTTTTTCTTTTTAGCTGTAATTCTAAAGCTTGCTGAAGTTTGCTTATATTGTTACTGTTCATGCCTATAGCTTCCAATGTATCATTGTCATAAGGTATTCTCTGGTTTGGGGAACACACTCCTGTCTGTTGGTGGAACATGGCATGAAGTTTGGGGAAGCTGATATTCCCATGGATATGATAGAATAGTAAGGAATGGGAATTTCTAGATAAGTATTTCAGGTTTTTAACCCATTGTTGGGACAATTTAGAGGTATGTTCTTCACAGATTTTCAAGGCTTCCCAATAGGAGATAGCTCTAGTAACCCACAGTAGTAACCTTCTCACTAAAACACACTTAATTAGCTTTCTTTCCTTCACATCTTACTTGCTCATTCCCTAATAAGTTTCTTCCAGGATCAACTCCCACATACAATAAATTACCCACATACAATAAAATTCCTACTTTGCTTTGCTTCTGAGAAAAGCCTACATAAGACAGCATTATATCATTATCACCCATTTATAGATTAAGACCACCAAAAGGTAAATGTTGTTCTTTCTTTCCCATTTTAAGAAGTAGAGTGAGGCTTTAGCATGACCATCAAGAGGAGGGAATGAAACCGCTGTAGGAAGTGGAAAGACTAGTTGAGTTGAGAGTATGACGGTCATGTGTGATGTTGGTATGTAAGTTTTCAAGTCATACAGGACCTGGAGGGGAGGAAATGCCATGGAAAGGAGCCTAAGGGTATATGGCTCTAATTCAATGTCTTGGCTTTTCTTCACTGCCTTGTATGTACTATTGAGTTAGTGATGTCAAGAAGAGAAGGAGAAAAAAGGTGGCTACATGGACTTCAGGATAACACATACCTCAATTAAATGATTAGATCTCAAAACATTTTGAAGTATCTTTCAGTGTCCTTTTGGGGGAAAAATAGATACATAGTGAACTGCAACACTTCATATACAGAGAATGGACTCTTTCCAAGGTCATCATAGTGGCATCAGTCAATGGAAGCTCTGGAAATTTGAAATGTCTACTTATACAGTAAAAGAGCTATATCTGTGCAATTTAAATTAAACCATGTGTTAGAGGTTTGGGGAATTAATACACTATCTCCTGCTGCAAAATGAATTGCATTTTCATCACTGAACGCATCAGAGATAAGCTGGCTTTTTTGTGAACTAGGTGATCACAGAAGTCACGTTCTCAAACATCTGCTCAGATGGGTCCTCTGTGAGACCATGGGTGCAATGCAGAACATTCCTACTGCATCAGAGGACTCTGACCTACCGTTTTCACAAAAATGTGCATCTTGGGCAACAGGACTCTCTTGTATTCAATAGTCTCTGGCTTTGGGATTCAAGGACTTTTCTCCTTTCATGACTATACATTAAACTTTTCTTGTTATTATTGACTTGATGTAGAGAATTCAATGAAAAATTGTCTCACTGAAGAAAATAATTGACATTCTAAAGTTTAATACCACACACCTTTACACATTAATACAAGTTCTGGTCATAGTGTTTTGAAAAATTGAATTGAAATTATGGTGACTAAAATTTCAACCTCTGAAATCAAATCTCATATTTGCCATGATTTCTTCTAAGACATCTTCTGTCATTTTTATATCTATATTAATTGCTACTCATGTGAAATTGTATACCTTGTTTGTATCTTATCATTGCCTAAATAACATTAAATTACATTTGCTGGTATTTTTTGTAACATTTCTAGAATATGACCCTTTGACCTCATGAGATGTGCCTTTTTTTCACTGCTGTGTATCCAAATTATAAACTATCTCTTGATAAAGTGGATGATACAATAAAGTTGTGAACAAAGACAGAAGGAAAATATAGGAAAGATAGAAGGAAATAAGGAATAAAAAATGAAAGGAGGAAGAAAAGAAGGAATGGTTGGAAGGAAAATGGGATTTATGAGGTACGGCTATACTTTTTAACCTAAGTGTATATCATGTTCTTACTGCTTTAGCTTTGAAATTTAAATTCTAGAGGGGATATCATGTGAAAAATCCCAACAAAGTGGTCACTTGTGATCCAAATATTTTAGACAGGTAAGTATATTTTTTCCTGTGATATACTGTGTTGGATCAGTGCTGGATACCAATCTTCAGAGTTAAAATCTGAATTACCCGCTTGCGGATCTCCTTGGTCTTCACACCATAGACAATGGGGTTAAGGGCAGGAGGCACAAGCAGATAGATGGTAGACAAGAGGATGTGGGCATAGGGCAACACATGGCCAAAACGATGACTGAAGAAGGAAAAAAAGGCAAGGATATAAAATTCAAGGAAAACAAAAATATGAGCTGTACAAGTGTTGAATGCTTTGAGCCGTGCTTCCTTTTGGGGAAGATGAAAGACAGCCTGGAATATCAGGATGTAGGAGGTAATGACACATATCACGTCAAAACCTAGGATTGCAAAAGCCACAAAAAGACCATATGATTTGTTAACATGGACGTCTTCTGCAGCCAGCTTGACCACAGCCATGTGCTCACAGTAAGAATGGACAATAACCACAGAGTGGAAAAGTTGCAGGCGTTTGAGTAGAATGGGTAGAACACCAACAAGCACTGTTGCCCGTATTGCCACCACTATCACCATCCATACCAGAACAGAAGGTGTGAGGATGACTGTGTACCTTAAAGGATCACATATAGCAATATAGCGGTCAAAAGCCATGACCAACAAAATGCCAGATTCCATGCCCTGCAAGGCATGGATGAAGAAGAGCTGGACAAGGCAGACATCAAAAGCCATGGAACAAAGGCCAAACCAGAAGATGGCCAACATCTTGGGAGCAATGGCTACACAAAGACCTAGGTCAGTGGCTGCGAGCACTGCCAGGAAGATGTACATGGGTTGGTGTAGGCTATGTTCTACAGGGATTACAATTAGCAAGAAGATGTTCCCCAGCAGAGCCACCAGGCACATGCAAAAGAAGGGAAACCCAATCCAAAACTGTATATGCTCTAGTCCAGGGATTCCCATCAGGATAACTGTCCTGGGAACCGTATATGACATGTTGGTGAGCCCCATGGTGATTGATGAATTCTTTCCTCACCACAGATTCTGATACCTACTCAGAGAGAAAACACGGATGTGAAAGTAGAAGGACACCCTTCTTATCATTCATATCAGAGTACAAACAACATGGATGGAAATGTGACATGAACATGAATCTTTGGACATCATTTTAGGATTCTATCAGAATAGAGCTTTTGTATTGTATTTTTTTTTCAAAGTCAATATGTGCCTTTATGGAAAAGGAAAGTGGTTCAGTGCTTATCATTAGACTTTATAGAAATAGAAACTATGATTCTAAGAGCAATGATCTTGCCAATCTTCTCAGTATTCTCAGATGGCAATGTTAACTCTCCTGCCCACATCCATTTCCAAACTTCTGGTCGATTTTATAGTATGTGATGTTTTCCTGTGACACTTGAGACCATGGTAGAGATCCTCAGTCCTATGAGGACTTATCTTAGTTAAGTCCTTAATTATCTCAAAGCTCAAAATCTTCAGGTAGTGACAGCTTCTCCCAGTCCCATTCTTCCTGGATTCAGTCATAAAAGAGTAAAATAGGAAGCAATAGGAAACATCTGTAAATATGACATTTTATGAAAGCATCTCATGCAACTGTGGAGATGCACGAGTGCAGATTCTATAGGGAATGGTGCAAACTCGGCAACTCTGATGAATGTTTTTGATCAGTTCCACAACAGATACTGGTTAGATAAAGAGGATAGATTTTCTCTTCTGACTTCTCCTTTAAAGACTTCAACTGATTAGATTGAACATCGCTCATTGCAGAAAGCACACCTCTTAGATAACTACAAATGTAATCAGCTATAGATGTAATTTTATTAAGCAGCCATGAAATAAAAAGCGTTGTAGGATTGGTCTAAGCCAGTGCTTGCTTGACTGACAACCGGGCACCATCACCTGGCCAAGTTGACACTGAACCTCATCATAACAGGTTATAACTAACCACAGTGTAGTAAAATTTAAAATATTTTAGTTATTGATGGAGAGTGGGAGAACTTGTAATATGAGCTAAGTAACCACAAGCATTAGAAGACTATGACCAAGACAGTAGAAAAAATATAGTTTATAGAAATTAAAAATTTGTAACAAAAATTTCCTTTGATATGCATAGATAATAAGGATTGGGGAAGTGCTGAAATTTGCAGAACTGATTGCTGAAAAATGTGAATATATCTTTCTAAAACAGCACAAGTTGTCAAAACCAGAATCTAAAGTAACTGCAAATATCAGTAGATCCTAGATAATTACCTATGCTTCCTAAAAATCTAAAGATTAAAATAAATGTTATCTCCATTCTCATAATAATACATCCATGATGCATTGATCAGGTTACTTTTTTTAAAGTAGTATAGTAGATAAAATAATAGAATATAGATTTAGAAACATATGTGTATTCTAATGCTGGCTCTATCTATTTACCTCATGTGGAATTTTGCCCAAGTTTCTTAAACTCACTCAGCTGAAAAGCAGGAACAATAATATCACTTACCTCATTGGATTATTGGGAGTACTAAATAGGGTTAATTATGAAGAACTTGGCACAAGCTGTGGAGGAAACTATGTATTTAATATAAATGAAAAGCATAGAAATGATGAAGCTTTCTGAAGAGCTTATTAAAAACTCCATGAAAAGATGCATTTTCTGGAGCCGACTTCCCTCTGTCAGATCTGCAAAACTGTGCATCCATTTGAGAAGGAACAAATAGCTACCATTCACAATAGAAAAGTACTCTCCAACCATGTACAGACCTTGTTGGAATCATAAATTTTGCTGTTTGAAGTTAATTTTGTCTCTTCAACTGAGAAATAATTATGTCTGGCTTTAAGGGGTAGTGGGCAGATTGAAAAGCATGAATGGGAACACCAATTTGCTAAAAGATTTTAAGTTAAAAAAAAATCTCCAGGACAGGAAAAGCATATATTTTATGCAACATTGTTTTCTGTGATACTTGGATCAGAAAACTATCATTCCTGGTCTGCAAGTAGAAGAGAAGAAGGAACAGGAGGAGATCTTGAGTGGAGACAAGAAAGTGTGCGAAACAGAGAAAAATATGTTGTTTAATGCCTGCAACATAAAGAAGATTGGATTTCAGAGAATGGGATTGGAGCTGTGGTATCCACTGCAATGAGTCAGTTACCAAAACTATTAAAAGCAGTGACCTGCTCACTCTGCCTTCCAAGCCCTCCTGCTCACACTACACAAACACACACATACGCAAGCACACACACACACACACAGAACTTCTCAAACTGCAAAGTATCTCTTCTCATTTTTTACAAACCAGCAATATTAGAATTACATTGTTTGATAAAAATGGGAAAAAGAGCCTGAAAACTTTTTTCTCACCTTATCCTGTCACTCATTAACTGGAATGGGTACATTCAGGTTTCCTTCTCAGGTCAGGCAATTAAGTATTAGATTATCTCCTAATCTCCTTTATCACTAAATAATATGAATCTAATTCATCTTTCATTTTGTTGATAAAGAATACTTGTTAAAAAGAAAGTAGGTGTCAGGGTGAAAGGGTAGTTCAGTGGTAGAATTCTTGCCTGCCATGTGGGAAACCTGATTTTGATTCTCAGCCCATGCACTTCCCAAACAAACAAACAACAAAGGAAAAAAAAATTCAACAAATGGTGCTGCAATAATGGGATACTTACGTGGAAAAAGAATGAAATGTGACCCTGCCATACAGGATACAAAAAAGAAAGTAGGTGTCACACCAAAGAACAATTTGTCACTAAGATCTTTTGATTTTCTGTTCTTACCACTTCTACTTAAACTATACTACAATTAAAGAATCTCAACCATACACAGGTCCCAATCCATGGGGATGAAACTCACCCAATCCATGGGGATGAAACTCACCCAGATAGCAGACTGGAATGTAAGGACAATGGATGGATTTGCTCTTTTAAGTCAGTCTTTTAATACCTTTTTGGATTTTGGAAAGGTAGTAATAAGTAAGCTTCATTCAACATCTGTCTTTAGCTTTTGCTTTTCTTGGCTTTTCTTGGCATCCAAGCTTATGCCAGGGTGATGCTACAGACCTGAACTCTAGAGATGTCATTACAATATTGCGACCCAGCCCTCTTTTGGCAAGAGAAATGTAGCCACTGCAGAAGACTCTTTGAAAGCATTTAGGTACCTAATGAGAAATTGTCTCCAAGGATTAGAACCAGCAAATCTCAAGGCAAGAACCACTTTTAGAGAGTGATGGATCAGGTGTGGGGAAGGAAAATCTGAGAAATGGAAAATTCTTAAACTAGAAAAATGGAAGACAGTCATTTCATCAACTTTGTGGCAAATGGCTGGATTCACAGCTAAAATTTTAAAATGTTGTACTATTTCTCTTTATAAATAATATATCCCTGCAGTTACAATTGCTGTAGCTACAACTACTACTATTGCTACTACTAGTGCAATTCTTAGAAACCATTGTAGCACTTTAAAGTTTCACTTCATAGTTAGCTTTTGTATCTCCATAGTGGCAAGATATTGCCTGAACCAATTTGAGAATTCATCATTTTCTTCTTTGTCCCATGGCACTAATTTGCACTCCCCTCACTGACAATAAAAATGACTACTTATATGATTCTAATATCAGAATAGTTAGCCCAAGATCTCAAGGTTATTACTTTCAAAGGACTTTAAAAAATATTTCCAATGTGAGTTTAGTATTCTGACCACAAATTTAACATAATATCGTTCTTTGACATAGGACATTAGTAATTGCATCCAATTTTAAGCTGTAAAGCCTTCTCTTTTTTTTTTCTTTTTTCCTTTCACTCCTAGATGTAGGCATTATGTTTTTGGTCAAAATGTGATGTTCAATAATTTAGGACATGTTACAATTATAGAATGTTAATTTTAATAAATTAAAAATTGGGGGGCAGTTCAGTGGTGGCGCAGTGGCAGAATTCTCCCCTGTCATGCTGGGGACCTGGGTTTGATCCCCAGTGCCTACCCATGTATTAAAAAAAAAACTGTTCAAAAAAATGTTTATTAATAAAACATTTTGCATGTATTTTGTCTTTTTTTCCTACCATAACTGTGGTCAAGTAAGTTTCTAAAATGTATCACAAAAATTTTCTAGTATCAACTAGGGTAAATGAACCAAAGGAATATGTGTGTGTGTGTGTGTGTGTGTGTGTAATTCAGTGGTGTTGATTACATTCTCAATGTTGTGTTACCATCATCACCATCTACTATCAAACTTTTCTATTACCCCTATATAAATTCTATACCAAATGAACATTAATTCTCCAGTTTTTACCTGCAACCCAGCCTTAGTAACCCGTATTCTAGTTTCTAGATTCTATGAGTTTGAAGAACAGTTTTGAATACCTGAGGATCTCGAGCTATGTTTCAGTGTAGGTATGCAGCTACATAAGACAAAAATATTGTAATAACTGAGAACACAGAATTCCTGCTTAGATAAAATCCTCATAAGAACGTAGCATCATTTATAATAGTGTGTCTGTTCTTGCTAGGTGATGAAACTGACCTAGGACTTTCTGGCCATCCTCTATGTTGCCTCTGTTTGAAAACTTAACAGAAGTTGCAATTTACAAGCAGAATTTGAGCTAAACATTTATTTAGGAGGATTTCCCCACCAGGATTCTAAGTAACCTAATTCTTTACAATCTACACATAGAGTTTACTTTCAAAAAAGCTGCATTTCATAAAGAAATTTAGAAATACAATAATTTCTATAACACTTCCAGCATTGAGCATACTCACAGACTGGTCTAGCATTGTGACTGGCTTAGTGAAACAGTAGATGAATGGAATCAGGGAAAGAAAATTCTAACTTGGTGAAAATTCAAGTTCTATTGAAACAGTACAAGGAAAAGAATAATGTTAACTATGTGCCTGAAGCAACTGACTTTGTGTATAGCATCAATGAGGATTTATTATAGAGTGAGGAATATTATCTACAGTCACAGAGGAGGACACTGCTATGGGATAGACATAATTTCAGGTATGAAAGCAAAGTAACTGACTAAGCTGCTGAGCTGGGGGAAACGGTGCAGGCACTGTTCACCTATTACTTAGTGGTTATTGACATATAAGAAGCCAAGTTCAGGGGAAGAATTAGGGAAGGTTAAAATGTAACTAAATTTGTCCTGAGGGACTTACTTTCTTCTGCCTCCAGTCACTTGGTGAGTTGCTCATTCTGTCTCTTCTGGCTTCCTACTTTAATGTCCAAGTTTCCTATTCTTAGAAGCACTTTTAAGAGTCGGAAGACTTTATCAAAACCTATGTGATCCTATTTTGCCTCATCCTGATAGGATCCTAGAAGATTGTGTTTAAAATGAGTCCACACCCATGGACTGGTGGTTAGAATATGACTCTGTCTTGCAGAGGCATGGTTAATTCCCAACAAAGATCAAAGTGAGTGTTTAGTCCATGATTCCCCATATTTGTACATGGTTCAGGGGCTGGAATTGCTGTTTTGGGTCTTAACCCTCTAGAGCTTGAATTCTTGAAGAATCACCGAGGAATGTCTGGGTGCCACTGAAGGTCTGGATGCTTCTCTACAGCTGTGAGACTTCAAGGCTGACTGCAGTAATGTCATTTGCTATTTTGTGTGCTCAAAATCAGTTGTCCTGTTCTCTAGTTCACTTTTTCTTACTTCTACCTCTTCAAATCTGCTGTTGTGTGTCTCCAGTATATATTTTTTATTTATTCTATAGCATCTTTAATCTCTTTGATATCTGCTATTTTTCTGTTTATTATTTCAAATTCTTCTTTATGCTTTTCTAGTGTCTTCTTGATCTCCCTTATACCCTTAGCCAACCCACTGATTTTATTTAGTAGAATTATATGAACCCCTCTGAACAGTTATCAAAGGTTTCTATCTCCTCTGGTGTTTTAATTTGGTCATTAGGCTGAGCTATATTTGCCTGCATCCTCATATGATTTGTGATCTTTTGTTGACTTTGATGCATGTAAATATCTTGATAGGGTTACTTTGGAAGTTGCTTTCTTTCAGTAGTCTAAAATTTAGCATTTGGGGCATGGCTGTGGAATAAGACATGGGGCATTGGGCAAGGCAAGACAGAGCTATAACGGGTTGTGGCACAAGTGGAGGCTTGGGTTGGAGATGCTACACTGGTGCCGTTGAGCATGGGCTGTGGGGCACAGTATTGTGGAGGTGCAGCGCTGGAGCCATGGGACAAGGTGCAGCTCCAGCAGGCCTTGGAGTGCAGAAGCAGAGTGCAGCATGGAGGACACAGTGTTAGGGCACAGGTGGAGGCAGATGTGAGGGCTTTGTGGTTGCATGGGCCTGGTGCACAGGGAGGATATGTGTGGCCATGTGGCGTGTGGTGGTTGTTTGTATCAGCATGTGTGGCATGTGACACAGAGGTCTGAGAGCAGAGAAGGCAGAGCGCCAGTGCATCCTTGCTCATGGGAGGGAAATCGGGGGGTGGGGGTGGGGCTGGGATGTGAATGCACTTGTATGCAGGTGTGCAGGTCACAGGGGTTGCAGTGCATGGTTAAGGGTGGGTATTTCAGGCTACGTGGGGCACTGGCACAGATGTAGGGGGGTGGGCAGTGGTGCACCTGTGCACAGGGTGGAGGCTGTGTGGAATAGATGCACATTTTAGCATGTGCGAGATGGGGAAGTGGGGTGCTTGTGCTAAGCGGCTAGCAAGGATGTGCACGTGCTCAGGGTAATAAAGTGTGCTGCATGGATTCTGGGGTGTCTGTAAAGTAGGATAGAACGTGGCTAGGGGCAGGGCAGTAGTGTGCATGTGCACAGAACTCAGGGGCGGTGCTGGGGGCGGGTATTGCCCAGAGCTGGGGGTGTGGTGGGGTAGAGGTGCATGTATGTGTGGGGCCAGGGTGAGGGGTGCAAGGGTCCAGGCAGCAGGGAACTGATGCCTGGGTGCGGAGGTGGGCAGGACGTGGGTGTTTAGGTGGGCCTGTGAGGGTCAGATGCTCACATGCCCCTGCGCAGAGCTTGGTGCTGGTGTTAGGGGGAAGATGCCAGGAAGAGTTACCGACTTTTGGGCTGTGGGTGGGTGTGGCCAGGATGCACAGGTGAGTGTCTGGAGGGGGCAAGGAAGGGAAGGTGAGGGATGAGGGATGGTCACAGGTTTGGGGGTCTTGGGAGGGGCACTTAAGAATGTGCACTTGTGCCAATGAAGTGGGTGGTGCTGGGACAGTAGTGCACCAGTGCACCGGGCAGGGGTGTGTGGCGGGAATGCACAGGTTGGGGTGTGGAGGCAGGGGTGCTTGGAGCCCTGTGGGGGAGCAGGTGGCAGATTTCATGTTCTTGGGGCATGGGGGTGTTGCGGGTCGCAAGGCAGGAACGGCGTGCGTGGGTGTAGCACTCTCAAGGAAGGGGTTTGACTTACTTCGTAGTCCCAGTCTCTGCGTCAGTGCACTGCTGAGGGCTCGGGCTTCGGTTTGGAAAGGGCGCATTAGGCTGTCTGCGCTATGGATGGTCTTCGGTTCTCTACAGCTCACTTCTTTTGCTTTTGCAGCCAGGGCCTCCCTCTGTGGCGTAGACGATCCTCCCAGGTCACTCACACCCTGGAATCACTATTCCAGGCATTTTACTGTCACTTCTCTAGCTGTTTCTTGGAGCATGGGTGAACTGACTGATCCTATTCTGCCATCTTCCTGGAACTCTGTAGTTACTTTCAGTTTTGAATGTGATTTAAATACTAACTTTTTCAGGGTGAACTTTCTCTATGCTTCCTGAGTTCATTAAGAAATGTGATCTTCACCGTCTTCTTTCTCACGATAGCAAATAGCACTAGATTTTCAGTAACAATGCTCATCTATATTATTCTATTAATCTACACAAAATCTCCAAAAGAAGAGTTTTATAGAATATTTACTACAATGAATTATTCCTCTCAACAATCTGGCAATATTTAAAATGCTAGCTACTTTTCTGATCACCGTAGTCTTAGTATTTCACTCATTTGCCAGTAATTCAGTGATGGTAATATGAAGCTCCCAGAATGCCCTCTTCCAGCGGTCTCCTAGGTAACTGAGTTTTAAATCATGATGACGAGAGCACCGAGGTGATTTCCATGTGTAAATGTTTTTTCTCTGAGTGTGGATTAGCTTATCACACTCATCATCTGATCTCTTGTGAGGCCATCATTGCTGGATTTATGTCCAGCGTATTAGTGTTTTGTGTCAGTCACTGTTGTTGGGAAAATATAATTGAAAACAAAATCTCCTTTCCTAGAAGTTCCTTCACAAAGGTGGATGTGAAAGAAAAATAATATTTTTCAGTAAGAATTAAACTGGAATATAATACATTGTAGGAAATTTGCAAAGAAATGGTAAGGACGGACAAAGAACTCACCATTTCCATTTATCTGTGCCTAAGTGGTTACAGCTCATTATTGAAATATTTTTAAGATATTTCTCATCTTTATGATTGAAGTTAGGTTTGCAACTTGTATCCAGGAGCCCTCTGGATGTCAAGCTAATCTCTTTCCAGAAAACGAGGGGAAAAAGGTGATATCCTCCTTGATATCATTTCGAAAAGACAAAGAACTTAAAATGACATGTTTTCTAAAGTAAATACTATGAAATAGGAAGGGGGAAGAAATCGCTTACATTCAACAGTGAGACTTGTGTTCTTAATTGTTTAATGTGTTGTTGTTGTTGATGTTTTGCCCTTACACTGTCCAACATCAGAATCATTTTTCCAGCCTAGGACACATACCCAATCAATGTGTTTTGTTGTGAGATGAATAAAATAATTTCATATACTCTGAGTTGTCTTCATTTATTTCTTTCCTCTTCCCTTTCACTTTCCTCACAAATTGCTTATAAGGCATGACATTTCTCCCTTTTTCCCATGTCATTGTCTGGCTTTCTTTTTTTCTATGCATCCATTGCTCTCTATTGGATAAATGCAAATGGACCCATACTGCAACATAATTTAATCAAACTGCTGAATGCCAAAGATAGAAAGATATTTCTGAAAGCCACTAGAGGAAAGTAACATGCCATGTTCAAGGGAACCTCAATAAAATTAAATGCCAATCTCTCATGGAAGCAAGAAAGCAGTGCGATGACATATTTAAAGTTCTAAAGGGAAAACAGTGACAAATAATTGTGTATCCAGCAAAAAAAAAAAAACTTTGCCATAAGTGAGCAAGAAAATAAGACATTCTCAGAGAGACAAAAGCTAAAGCAGCTTGTCACCACTAAATCAGTCTACAAGAGATGCTAAAGGGAGTTCTACAGTTTGAAAGGAAAGGATATTCCTATCTACGCTACATAAAAATCTAGATCTCCAGTAAAAGTAACTCCATGAGTGAATATAAGTGCAAACACTATTGTACTTTTGGTGCATAACTTCACTTTTTGCTTTCTACCAGAGCTAAAATCATGTACATAGAAAGTAATACTAAATCAACGGTTTTGACTCATATGTATAAATATGTAATTTGCAACAAGAACTATGTAAGGGGGGGTATGGAGGGTTGTAGAAAAATCACACACATAGTTGGTGTATGCTATTGAAGTTAAGTTGGTTTTAAACCAAATGAAATGGTCATTGAATAGGATATTAAATCTATGACATGTATACTACCATAAAGAAAATACTGGAGAATGTGCAGACCTTTAGAGACAGAAAGTAGAGGAAAAGTTACCAGCTTATGGAGCAGGGGAATGGGAAATTAATGCATACAGGGTATAAGATTTCTGTCTGAATCACTTGGATTTATATTTACTCACACAGCCAAAACAATTTTGAAAAAGAAAAAATTGTGGAACAATCCATACTTCCTGATTTCAAAACTTACTACAGACTTACAATAATAAAGACTGTGTGGCACTATCAAAATGACAAATATATAGATATAGAATATAATTAAGAGTCTTTAAAAAATTTTATATCCTTGGTCAAGCAATTTTTAACAACCATGTCGCATTCACTAGAGAAGGAACAGTCTTTTCAACAACAGTGCTAGGACAAAAGGATATTCACATGACAAAGAATGAATTTAGACTCCTTCCTCATATCACCTACAAAATCAACTCAGAAAAGGCTAAAAACCTAATGTAAAAAGCTAACACTATGAAACTATGGGGGGAAACATAGAAATACATTATATTGCGTAGACTTAGGCAATAGCTTCTTAGATATGATAGCAAAAACACAAGCAACCAAGGTAAAAAAAAAATTCAATACATTGAATTATGAGAAATCCACTTAATGAATGAAAAATTTTGACTAATGTCAAAAGTGAAGTACTGCAAAGACCTTGCTCTCTCCAACAAAATGTCTGGATTTTACAGGTGATGGAGCAACTTGCATGGAAAATTTCAAATCCACATTGATTAGGTGGATTTATCTCAAATTGTAATATATTATTATAATCTCCTTAAAACTCAAATCTATTGATATTCATAAATTAATGGATTTATTCATCTGCCATATATTTTTTGAGCACCTGAAATGTTCCAGTCATCATATTAGGCGATTGTGACAGGGACCCAGACCAAATGCTGCGATGAAGGGTTAGATGCTGGGTCAGTTTGAATCTATTATGTACCCCAGAAAAGTCATGTTTTAATCCTGACCCAATCTTATGGGAGTCACCATTTCTTTTAGTCCTATTTCAATATTGTAGCAGAAATTTTGATAAAATTGTCTCCACGGAGATGAGACATGCCCAATTGTGGGTGTGATCTTTTGATTAGATGGATAATTGACTCCACCCATCCCAGGTAGGTTTGATTAGTTTACTGGAATCCTTTAAAATAGGAAACATTTTTGATAAATGACAGAGTTGATAGGAAATTCAAAGCAGAGCTGACACAGATGCCGACACTTAGAAAACAGAGACAGAGACATTTGGAGATGTCTGGAGCCCAGCAGACATCTCCATGAGATGTTAAGCAAGCCAGAACCTGGAGAGAGTCAAGGGAAGCCAAGAGATGAAAGCCAGCTCTGGAGAAGAAAAGTGAGGAACCCCACAGGAACAGAGGCTGAAGGCAATGAAGCCCAGGAGCCAGGGACCAGCAGATGCCACCACATGACTACCCAGCTGACAGAAGTGTTCCTCACCCATTGACCTTCTTTGAGTTAAGGAATCTTTTCCTGGATACCTTAGTTTGGACAGTTTCATAGGCTTAGAAGTGTAAACCTGCAGCTTATTAAATTCCTCGTCTAAAAGCCATTCAGTTCTGGTATATTGCATTCTGGCAGCTTTCAAACTAACACAGATGTCATGTTTCATAGTGTGATAATTGTGAAAAATTAACAATGTCTTTTAATGGACAAAAGGTTATCTTTGGTGATGATGAAAATGCTTTGAAATTAATGTTTGTTTGCAATTCTCTGTAAAAAAGAAAGTAAAAATAATTGAATTTTCACTTAATACTGGTGAATTTTATGGTATAAAAATTATACTTTTGGGAAATTTTTAAAGAATATTTTGATAGCCATGCTTTCCATGTTCATTCTTGAAACTAGAACAGAGAAGATACTCAAAATATGTTTGTTGAATGAGCAAATGGATCATCCTCACATATTCAGCGAACTCCTGTCTAATCTATATTAGTCATCTGTCCCACTTTTCCCTTAATTCCGGGTCAAGTTTAATATTAATGACTGAACTCTACTATTTGTTTCAAGTTGCAATTAATTTTTAAAAAATGTTCTATTTTCAGTACCCTTTATGACTGGTCTGTTAAGTTGTATACAATTTAAATTGTATCAAACTACTGAAAGGTGGCTACAGCTGCAAGTACAATCAGAAGAAATGCACAGGAGAATCATTGGCCCTGAAATTTTGTACTTTGTAAATCATCAACAATTATACAAAACACTCCCTTTTCTCCCAGTGATTCCACAGGGACCTGTTTGGACATATGTTACTCCCACTTATCCTAGGAGATTATTACGCCAAAGCTCCTACAAGTAAAAACATGTTTCAGTTACTTTTCGGCTCTGAATCAATTTCAGGCATTGATTATTAGTGTTGTTAAGAAAGTGAAGGGATGGAGAAAAAGAGGCTAACCTCACTGATCAGGGTTTAAAAGCTCTACAGATCATCTTTTTAATTTCCAAATGACCTAGATTCAAGGAGGAGATGCAACAGTTAAATACAAGGAGTAAAATTTTTTCATTCACCATGGCTAGAATAATGGAAAAGCTAGATTTTATAAGGCAAAAAAAACAAACAAACTTTTAAATGTATCTCCAAGAAGAGAGTTTTTTTTATCATATTTCAGATTTTATAAATGCATGGAAGAAGCAGTAATATGGATACCTCCTGAGCTCATGACTCATATACAGGTTGGCATTTTCAGAGTGTATATATCTGTTGCTATCAATATTTATCAATTCTGCTCTTGCAATATTCTGCATTGTATGTATGCATCCAACGTTTATTTACTTGAGTAGCTAATGTATGATAGCTACCGTCTAGACTCTGGTTTTTAAAACTCCCTGTGGGTTGTGTGATTACTGGTGTATGTGTGGGGACCCTTGTTTATCTATAGTATCTTACATCACAGGAATCTCTTTTGTCCCAGTAATACTAGATTTTCATTCATTCTTCCATTGGAATATTCTTTATGCTATTTTCCTTTCAATTTGAAGATGATAGATAGAAACACAGATATACAAATACCATGGCCCAAAGGCACATATTCTTTAGATTCCAGTCTAAGTGCCACTTAAGAAGGCTTTCTTGATACTCTAAGCTTAATTTGAACCCTGCTATCATCTCTGTGGAACTCATTCTCCAATCTTCTCTACTTTACCCCTGTTTAATATCTGTCTTAAAAGCTAAATCATGGGGAAATATCAGTCCTGCTTTTTCACTAGGAGAAAGTCATTTACCTATGTAGAAACCTATAAAATATTTCCTCATCAATTATATTTGAAGATTTTAAGTGTGTTTATATTTAGTGGCAAGCATACATATGGATAACTAAATAGAAATTCTTATGGATGCACATTATATTCATAAAGATTAGTTTGACAATAAGGAGAACAGATTCTCCTTAAGAAGTTCTATCAGCACTACTCAAGATCCTCTGCACTGTCAGATGAAAGGGGAAAGCAAAACAGTAGTAATGGAAAGTTTCTCTGCAATCAAATGCCTTCTCGTAAATAAGAGGCTTTCTCTTCTTTAGCACTCCCATCCCTTGCCTCTTCTCTTTCTTAATCCAGGCTTGTCTTCCATGAAGCCTCTACTCTCTATTGGATATGTGATAAGGTATGCAAGAAATTGCTTTAAAGAGCAATTGATATCTCTGATGTCATTAAATCAGTTTACAAAAACAGTAAATGATCTGTTTGTATATGTCAGAATGTGAGTGTCGGGATAAACTAATCAAGAAGTGCAATAAAGCATATCTGCATAGTGAAATGATCTAAATCTGAAATACTGTATATAAGAAATTGGTGTTAAAATTAAGAAATATATTATCCTGAAAAACATATCTGTTCATTCAGAAGAACAGATAGTACATGCCTCTTTAAAGCATGTATAATAGAGTTAAATAAAGAATAGGAAAAAAAAAACGTCAAAAACTTTGCTTGTTATAATATTGGCATATTCAGCTTAGCAAATTAGAGTTGGAAGGTAGAAAATACATTAATTACATTTGAAAAACCACTACCAGGACTTCAAACATCACGTTCAGAAGCAGGAACACCCACACACCTCACACTCTTATTACATTCAGACCAGTAAAAGAATTCTTTGCCCAAAGTCTTATTTGCTTTGATTTTAGTTTCTTCTTCTTAAATGAGGAGAGAGAGAACATTTATTTTATTCCCAAAGCCATTTAGAGTGTGGGCTGTGCAATCTTCTACCTAAAGCAAGGGTCCTTTCACAGGCCTCTGTCAGAGTACTTCCAGTAACTGAAAACTCACTCACTTAACATAAATACTGACTGGGTGGGCCAATGGTGGCTCAGCAGGCAAAGTTCTCGCCTGCCACCTGCCATGCCAGAGACACCCAATGGGTGCCTGCCTATTCAAAAAAATAGATACTGACGGAGATTTAAAGGGAAATTACTCCAAAAGCCTTTCTCCATCCAAAATACTGTTTGATTATCACTGGATGAGAAAAATAAAAAACGAGGGAAGTTCAAATCCATGGTTTTATGGACAAGACTCCCGTATTCTAGGGAGTCTTTTTTTTTTTTTTGGCAGTTTCCAAGTAATTTTATTCAGAATTTTGTGTTTGTTTCCTGAATCAATAAATACTATACAAAGCAACGTAAAAATGGCTACCATTTTCTCTCCCCTGCTCCCCCCACCTGGAGACAATCCACCTTATTCAGGGGTTTTCCCCTGCAGATTTGATCCAGCAAATGAGGTTGAGTGACATATAGCCCCCTAAATCACTTTCTGAAGATTTTGGCTGGGGTTGGGGGAGAACCCCTGGAGAAGGATTTTGGGCATCATTTACCTTGAGGAATCTGAAGGATATTCTACTTAAGTGTCAACTTACTAGTGGAAACATATTCATGATTTCTCTATTTACTGTGCACCTCTCATATTTAACACTGGATTGGGCACTTACTGTAAAACAGTGTGTATATTAGGAATAGATCTTTCCTATAGCTACCATTTGGGTAAGAGCAGAAAGGAAAATACTATGAAATAAATGACATTATGAAGGGCTTGCAATAAGATTTAGATAAAAAATATATATAGCAAGATTTAGGATTATTATCTACAGCAGATTTTGCATCCATGTAATTGATGCAAAATTAGGTGTTTGTGAAGAAATCCTGCTTGAAGGAAATGTAACAGGGAAGATTTAAGATATATTCTGGATATTTTTTCATATAATGGAATTTTTTCTATACAGGCAGAAAAAGAAAGTGAAGTCATAATAAAGCTGTTAAGTTGGTGAAATTGACCACATCTCCTATGCCTTTATCCCGTGCTTACTAACTTTCAGGAACACTAATCCTCTCTGTTCGTAGTTGTTATTTCTTCGTAGCAATTTTTCTTCATAGCTTTAAGGCTTTGGCCACATGTACCTCCCATGTCTGTGTCATTCTTGTTTTCTACTCCACAGCTGGTTTTTCCATTTTCACCCACCATTTTGGGAAAAATGTGCCTGCACACATTCATATTTTAATTGCAAAGAAAGTATTTCTCAGGCTCCAAACATTTTAAATGCCATCATTCAGATATCAGGTTAAATGTGATGCTCTCACCACACAATACAAAGCTCACTATTACTTATATCATGATGTCTTAATTTTTCTGGTTGAGTATAACTTCCTGAGAAGAAAATCTGATCTATCCATTTCTGTATCACAATTTCATGACATATGGTCTGTTTCACAGTAACTGCTCAATAAATATTTATTGAATTATGCACAAGAAGGACTATAGACAGACCATTTTCAGCAATGGATAGACAAGATAACTGATATAGTAAAAATAATTTGAATTATTGTTTTTTTATTTTATTAATTTTGCCTGGAAAAACTAAAAGTAATTAAGAATTTGAATTGTTTATGACAAAAGAAAGAAAAGGATCTCCTGAATAAGATCTCCATGTTTTTCAGCATCTGATTTGCGCATATTGACCTAGCAACTTTACCTTCAGAATTACCAACACAAAGAAAAGGGATAAGCATGATGCCACCTCTCAACACTTCCCGACCCTCTCCTGCCACCTTCTCTCTGATGGGCATCCCAGGTCTGGAGCACCTGCATGTCTGGATCGGGATTCCCTTCTGCTCCATGTACGTGGTGGCTGTGGTGGGGAACGTGACCATCCTGGCTGTGGTGAGGGCAGAGCGCAGCCTCCACGAGCCCATGTTCCTCTTTCTGTGCATGCTGTCAGTCACTGACCTGGTCCTCTCCACGTCTACACTGCCCCGCATGCTGTGTCTTTTCTGGCTTGGAGCCCACGACATTGCCTTTGATGCTTGCCTGGCCCAAATGTTCTTCATTCACAGCTTTACTGCCATGGAATCAGGCTTCTTCCTGGCCATGGCCATTGATCGCTATGTGGCCATATGTTATCCCCTCCGCCATGCTACCATTCTAACCCACACTTGCATCAGCATAATGGGTATAATTGTGGTGGTTCGGGGTGTGGTCTTCTTTTCTCCGCATCCCATTCTGCTCAGACAGCTTCCCTACTGTAGCACACGAATCATTGCCCATACTTACTGTGAGTTCATGGCTGTGGTAAAGCTCGCATGTAGGGACACAGGGGCCACAAAGCGTTATAGCCTCAGTATGGCTTCCATCATTGGTTCATGTGATGCTGTTCTTATTGCTGTATCCTATACTTTCATTCTCCGCTCTGTATTCCACCTGCCATCCCGAGAAGCTAGCTTTAAGGCTTTGGGCACATGTACCTCCCATGTCTGTGTCATTCTTGTTTTCTACTCCACAGCTGGTTTTTCCATTTTCACCCACCGTTTTGGGAAAAATGTGCCTGCACACATTCATATTTTTATTGCGAATATGTATCTTTTGGTGCCTCCTTTCCTTAACCCCATTGTATATGGAGTTAGGACTAAGAAAATACGAGAACATGTTCTTAGGGCTATTAAGAGTTAAGGTTGTCTGAATTTAATTAGATAAATAAAATAAATGAAAATACAAGAGATGGGTTATAAGGAAAAATATCTTCTCTCACTCCCCATTGTTGAATTTCATTACCACTTGAAAATTCAGTAATTTATCATAGATCTATATATCTGAATTATAACTTAACTCATAGCTTCAGTTTTTTCATTTAGTATATCTTCTCTTTACAAACAGAAAGTGTATAGAAAGAGATGAAGGAAAAGGCTACCAAGTAGATAAAAACTAGAATTGTTTGAAGAACAAATGTTTAATAATATAGACTAGGCTCTTTGAAGTTTGCTGGATGCACATATGTAATTGGGATTTTATTGAACAGGTGGCAAATGCTGCTCTGTTTTTTAATTGAGTCATATTTTAGCCTTACTAATTATCATGTAATATGTATCTAGATTACATAAAGATGACAAAACAAAAACATAAATTAATGTGAATGCTCCAATGTTGGTGTTAGGAGCTCTCAAGTTTTTAGAGCAATTTTAATAGATGTGGGGTTTATTTGATAAAGAAGGGCAACATTCTGGATTCTACTCACTGACACTGAGGGCATGAATTTATTTTCATAACCAGTAGTAAAAGTTATCAAATTATCAAGCTGCTCTATACTTTGAGTCTCCCCCATTGACTAAGTGACAGGGAACTCAGTATCAAGACAGATGACCCCAAATCTTTTTAAGTCAAACTAGCCTCTTTTTATGGCCTTGATATCAAAAACTAGACTCCATCTTTAATTCCTTTTCTTCATTTGTCACTAGTTAACTTAATTATCCATTTCTCATATTGGTTTTGGAATATAATCTAAGATCTGTGAGCTATTTCTTTCAGTGGAAGAAGCCATCTGCCAAATGGGTCTTTGACGATTGTGCTATGTATATTCCCTCTCCTGGCTTACTTGTCCTGGAAACTCACACCTGCAATTCAGTACACAAAGATTAGCATCTCTGCAGTTACAGCTATGAAGTCCATCATTCAACAAGATGTGTGATGTTTTCTGTTTTGGAGAACTAGAGGCATTTGCCATTAGTCTCTTGACATAAAAAACTCAGGATCAGGAGCTATCATGAGGGGTATATTAGTGAGATTTATTTTGGTATGGCAGCTTTGAGATTCATGCAGGAAAATAAAGTGTTTAAGTCCTGTGGAAATAAGGTCTCAGATAAGGTCTGTTTTAGTGTCTTCAACATATAAGTAGGTGGGCAGGGAGGGAGGATTGTCAATTATAAGTGAACTCATTCAGGGGGCAATTGCATAAGGTAAGGAAGAATAAAGGGAAACTTAAAATGCTGGAATTGTTTCTACAATTTCCCACCCAGCTTATTTAATTGGATCATTAAAAATATTTTGGAACTGGAATTGAAGCTATGGCAAAACTCAGGCACTGCTTGAAAGGTCAGAAGGTCAGAATGTTCTCTTCCTGGTCAACCACATAACCTAATCAGCTTTCTCAAAACTGAGTTAAATTCCTTTCCCACTGCAGCTGTCCACTGGATTGTGGACATATGTCCTCAACGTATAGGGAATTTTATTACAAAAATATCCCCACATACCTCTTGAGCAAAGAGTAAAGACAGAATGCAGCAGTAGTGAAAAAATAGTTTATTTATAAGCTTATAAATGTTTATCTGAATCTCTTTCTATGTATGTGCACATATATTTAGGTATATGCATATATATTTATGTATATATGTTTATATATTTACATATATTCACTTGTATGGGGTCAGGGAAGATCAACCAGAGCCAGACTGGAGAAAGCATTTCACCTTAAGAAGCCACTGTGAAAGGAATTAAATGTGTTTTTTTTTTTTTTCGGTTGTTTTGAATTTTTATTAGAGTAATATTTACACAACCTAAATTTTCCCCCGTTTAAACACATTCATATATATCATTCAGTGCTGTTAATTGCGTTCATAATGTTGTTATGAACAACAACATTGTGTTTTTTTATGTGTTTTTATAGTACTAATAATTCAGCTATAACTTCCAAAGTGCTCAGGTATACATATTTATTAAATCAGGATTTCTGAAAGCTCTGCCTCTGTGTGCTGGGTTGAATTATGTACCAAAATTTATACATTTTCTTGGTAATGATCCACATTTCTGTGGAAGTTTACACATTATAAACACATCTCTTGAAAATGTCATTTTAGTTAAGGTGTGATCTAGCAGAATGAGGTTGGGATTTAATTCAGGTTTTTGGAGTCCCATATAAGAAGAAATTCAGACATGGATGAAGAAAGCCGCAGAAGAAGTAGGAATCCTAAAGTCACTGAAACCAGAAATCAAGAGAAACCAGAAGAGGACACATCCATGTGATAGAGGCACAGATGAAGACGAAGGAACCCCAAGGATTGCCAGCGAGTCAGAACCAGAATGTGACAGAATTTGGTGGAAAACATCACCTTGCTGACACCTGGAGCTTTGACTTCTCCTAGTCTCAAAACTGTGATCCATTAAATTCCTGTTGTTGAAGTGGCTCATCTCTGTCAGTCGGATGTCAATGATTCAAGTTTTATTCCAACAGCTTTTTGGCTATTACACTGATACATGTGTGTCTGTATACATATATATGTGTGTGTGTGTGTGTGTGTGTGTGTGTGTATTTTGTTTAAGTTTAATATAGTAAAATGAAGACGTTTATGTATAGTTTGTTAAGTTTGAACAAATATGTAGCTTGAGAAACCCTCATGCTAATCATGATAGAAGACACTTAACATCACTCACAGGAAGGCTCTTTCCTTTTCTCTCTTGAAAGTATACAAATGGGACAATGCATGTTTTGTGCAATGGGAGAAGCTGGTGTCTTATTTCATGAACTTATTCACAATTTCTGCTTCTTGATTTACCCAAAGTTAAGATTAAATATTATATAGTTTTATTTATGCCAATTTTATCTTCTTCCTCCAAAAAATGTTAGATACCTGCCTAGTGAGCCATTAATTAATTAATCTTTCTCCTTCCATTTTCTTTTGTTCACCTTCTTTTTTACTTTTTATCCTGCTTTTTTTGTCTTTAAATTTTATGTTTTCACCAATAGACAGTATTATTTAACTGGAAGGGTTATACTTTGTTTCTTTTGATAAGTCATTCCTCTTCCTGATTGCCTAAACCAAAAGCATTTTGCATTTTGTAGAAATTTAGCCTCCATGACATTTTTCTTGGTAGGTCCATAGTTTATTGTCTTAGGATCTGGCCTTTTGATTAGACTATCTGTGCTCAAATTCAGTAATCTTCCCTTGGAAAAATTTATGGTTATTTGATTTCTGATGTATAAAAATGAATAATAATCATATCTACCTCATATTGTTGTCTGAGAATTAAATAAGATATTTGAAAACATCAGTGTAATGGCAGAAAGAAGACACTCAATAAACATTCATTGTTTTTATCCTTTCTTTAGAACTATGACTTCCTATGTTACCTGTCCTTTGCTTTGTTAACAATGCTTTAAGATATGTCATCATATCTTATGATGAATTTAAACTCCATGATATTTTATGATTTTGTTATTTATATACATCTCAAAACAAGCATTTTTTCTACTGATCTTCAGCTTAATAGTATGGTACATGTTGATAACAAAATTAAAGTTCTGTGGAAGATACAATTATGTCATTGTAGTGAGATCAAATAGAGATAAGAAGGCAGTCACATCCTTTCATTTCTTCTACTGATACATACATTTATTAATCCATGTAACCATTTACAATATGCATCCAATATATTCATTTTAAATTGTGTAACCCCTTAATTTTATTCTTCAATCTTCACTAGATAAATATTTTCTCTTTTTTGGAAAGAATCTGCAAGAAGAGAACTTAAATAACTCTAATCCTTTAGCACCAGATGTATGTTCCTGTAAACACTGGGCTTCAACACCTTTTTTTATTTTTACTATGCAGGGCTTCCAAATTCCCTTGCTTGATTATGTGAACTACAGAAGTTTGCTTAAGTTAGAATGCTGTGGGCCAACAGATTGTGTGTGATGTCGCTTAAATACTACCAGACATGCTAAATTTTCTATGTGAAATACTTCTTACTGCCATAGTTTGCTGTAACACTCTTTCCAATATTCTTCATTTTTATCATACAGCTCAGTATCAATGAAAAGAATACTACCCTGACTCTTGGAGATAGTTTGGTTATACTCTTGATTAATATATATTTATATGTTAATAAAAATTACTTCAACTAATATCTATCTATAATGTTTATCTGTATATGTGGATTGGCCTAGATTATCAATATGACCTGTCATGTTTTAGCATTGGGACAGAATGTGACTAAAGGGCATTTTGCTGGTGCTCTCTTTTTTTTTTTTTTTCCCTTTCCAACCTTGAAAATGAGAATATATGGTCATATTTTCAAATCCTTATTCTGAAAGGCAACTGTGTAAATCAGAATCTAACTAGGAAACTGACTTTAATATTTACTACATGGGGTCTTCAACGCAATTAATTATTTATTCAAGATATAGAATTATTGGGGAGCCAAATTTTTGACAGTGAAGCCACCCAGAGATGTGAAACAGCAGGAAACCATGCCAACTTATGACAGTAAAACAGAGAGAGTTGCAAGGAGTTTCATCAAATATCAGAGATGTGAGTCACCCAGTGGTAGCTTGGACCATGTAAGTCCACTTTGGCAGAATCTGGAGCCATGGAGAAGATGTAGCTGGAGAGAGATAGAGATAGAGAGAGAGAGTGATAGATAGATAGTTAGATAGAGAGAGAGAGAGAGAGCAAGGGGGAGAATGATTTTCTTTTTCTCTTCCTTATTCTGCTAGAGACTTCCATTAATTAAACCCAGAAGGAAGTCAAGTAATCTGTGATCCGGAAACATAGTCTGCAAAGTCCTTCCTTTCTGCAATACATAGAAGAGGAGAGTGTGGAGGTACATATCAGAAGGAAAACAAACCTAAGTTTGGCATAACATCCCAACCAAATCACAAGTTATAATGCACCTATACATGGGATTAATGACACCCCCCCCCCACCACCAATCACACAAGGACGTATCAGGGGCTTCAAGAATAGGAGCCACCTCTCTTAACATTCCTTGTAAAGAAGCAATTACTCCATTGCACTTTCAAATACTTAAGCCCAATGGATGAAATGAATCACTTATTATAAGATGCCTGGAGTACAGAGGCCATCTCATCTTGCTTTCTAAGCACAGAGCTCAGGTGGCACAGTGCCAAACAGACTGAACCCATTCAAGAGACCAAAGTGTACTGGAGAGACTGTTAGAGATTAGAATGTTTATATCCTCATGAGAGACTGTACACAGGAATTTCCTTGCAGACCTCTGGTCTCCCAGGACAAGAAGTGCGAGGGGACCTGTTGCAGTTATAGTCAACCTTCAGATGAAGCTCACGATGGGCAGTAAAGGATCATTAACAAAGGTAGGAAAACCAGCTTATAGGCAGGAGTATTGTGCTTTAGGTGGTATGGATAGAGACTCTAGTTCAAATGCTTAGTAATGAAAGCTCAATCCTTGTCATTGCCTGAAAGTTGGTTCAATCTCTTGATTGTACAAAAAGTAAATGTAGAAAGGTAGTAGCTAAATGCTCAAAATAAAATTAACATTTTGTGCATAACCATTGCCATGTAAGCAAGACCCCAAGTTAAATCTTGGCACACAATGGTCAAAACTTTATTTTTTTCAGTATACCTAGATTATTTGCACAATAAGGATGCTTCATAAGACCTAAGCTCATTATACACTGAAATTTGAACACAAAATGATTCATAATTTCAAATCTAGTTTTGTTAGGATGTCTTTCCAGATGATCTCTTCACACATTCAAAGGTACATTTTTGATCACCTGATCTTTCTAAGCCACGATTTGCATACGAATGTTTGTATGGGAAGCAAAACTCAGACTTAATATAATGTTTGTCTTTGATAAATTTATTATGCCCCTTTTGAAAGATTCTGTTTAACCATTATAGAATAGCACAAATCTCTAATAACCTGTATATTCCTGTTTTCAAAATTTAGAGACTCCATTTGATTGCATTTTGTAGAATTGGTGATTTCTTGTCATTCAGTTTAGTTGACTTCAGGTAAATAATGGCTTTTTCTTTATCTCTGTTTCACATTCCAATATGCTCCCACCTTTCTTCATGGTGTTCTTTCAGTTAATTGGCTCGGCTGTTTGTTAGTTATTTCCCAAGTTTTCACATCGTATCTATAAGTTCTATCATTGAGAAGGAGCAAGAGCGGTTAAATACACACATGGCCAACCTTATCCATGAAGATTTGCTTTTAGATCTTTTACTTGCTCAGATGGTTGAAAATTATATCTACATATTCATAAATGTGCTAACTACTTCCTGTAGAATATTCTAAAATGCATCTAAATGTATCCATTCAACTGAGGAGCAAAACTTTCTGAAAAACAAAAGGGACTTTACTTAAATATGTAAAATTTTGTTACCATTTCAGGATACTTATGTATTAACTTTTCTTATATGAAAAAAGTGCAGCCTCGTGAATTTGATGCACTGAAAGAGGGTATTAGAAAGATAATTATTCAATAGCTGATGCTATGTTATTTGGTTGTGAATACCTCTTCTGACCCATAAATAATGTGGCACCTTTGGGATTCACATATTTGTGATTTTTGAATTTGGGCAGAATTATAGAATATCTGTTATTTGCATGATGCTGGCTTCCAACTGGACTGGTCTTCAACCTGCCATCTTCCTGTTGCTTGGCATTCCAGGGTTGGAGACTTTCCACATCTGGATATCCATCCCTTTCTGCCTTGTCTACCTGATGTCACTGATGGCAAATGTTGCCCTTTTATTAATAATCAAGACAGATCCAAAACTACATGAACCTATGTACCTCTTTTTATGCATGCTGTCTGTGACTGATTTGATGCTCACTTCTTCCACACTTCCCAAGATACTCAGCCTCTTCTGGTTCAATGATAGAGAGATCTATTTTGAAACCTGCCTCACTCAAATGTACCTCATTCATTCTCTGTCTACTATGGAATCTGGATTTATATTGGCCATGGCTTTTGACCGCTATGTGGCCATCTGCCATCCCTTAAGGCATTCCACTATCCTGACACCTGCAGTGATTTTGGGCTTTGGATTGGCCACTGTTTCCAGAGGAGCTGTACTCCTCAGTCCACATCCTTTCTTACTGAGGTGGCTTTCCTACTGCAGAACTAATGTCATCTCCCATACCTACTGTGAATTCATGGCCCTGATAAAGCTGGCTTGTGCTGAGACCAAGATTCGTAGAACCTACAGCCTAATTGTGGCCTTCCTGACAGGGGACTTGGACTTCATACTGATTATCTGTTCCTATGTCCTTATCCTTCTCACCGTCTTCAGTCTCCCATCCAAGGCTGCCCGCCTTAAGACTTTAAGCACCTGTGTCTCTCATGTATGGGTCATCTTGGTGTTTTATACACCAGCCTTTTTTTCCTTTCTCACCCACAGGTTTGGCCATCACATTGCTCCACGTATCCACATTTTTGTAGCCAATATATATCTTCTTATTCCACCCATGATGAATCCAATTATATATGGCGTTAAAACTAAAAGGATCAGGGAGGGACTCTTTAAATTCTTAACAATGAAATGTGTTTAAGTTGGCAAAATTGCTGATTACCCGGGTCATCCACAAAGAGAAGAGTTTTATTAAACCAGGAGAAATTTAAAATATATCAGCATTACCTTAGAGTAGCAAACTTCTTTTAAAATCCAAGAAAGCATGACATGTTGACCACTGTGAGCCATGGCATGTTCAGAAGATGCATAGGACTTAGAAGAAAATTAGAGAAACATGAAGGTACTAGTATTCATCTTTCTCAACCTAGTATTTAGTATTGACTTTGAAATTTATTAGACCATAATAGTTATATTGAGTGTGTAATCAGAATCATTCTTTTTTGACTGTATAGAATATGACTCCCAAATTCAGGAGCTTCAGAGGTAATATGTTAATTTATATATAAATGTTTCACCAAGACTTCATCTTTAAAATGCAGCATTTGTTTTCAAGTCAAAATCACTTAATGGTCAATGAAACAAGAGTCAAAGGTATTTGGAAATTAAAATATATTTATAAATTTTAAAAAGTAAAGTAATACTTGTAAGTGGGAAACTAATGTACATATATTACAACAAATTTAAAGGTAAATTTGTATGAAATGTGTTTAAGTTTGGCAAAATTACAATACAAATTTAAAGGTAAATTTGTATTATCTCCTACTCCACCCCATGAAATCCTCAGAAGTAAGCATCATTGATACATATTTACCATCCAACTTTTACAATATCTTTGAATTTCTATAATTTATTTTATAACTTTTTATGCATTATTTTATATTTTTATTATACAGTTATGATTATACTGCATTTTTGGTTCAGTAATTTATTTTTTAAATAATGATACATCTTGAGTTTTTTCATATTGGCTTATGCAGATCATCTCATGTCATAGAATGACTACAAAGACTATATTGTATTTTATTTTTAACACACTCTATTGTTTTAAATGTAAATAGTTTCCGATTTCTGATGTCAACAATGCTATGGGAAACATTCTATTGCATGTGTCTGGTGTATATTTCTGGAATGCAGATAAAATTCCTAGAAAAGGGGTTGCTGAGGCAAGAGGTAGATTTAATTTAATTACTAATATATTTTGCAAATCTGCTTCCAAATTATTAGAGCATTTGTATTCCCTCTGAAGGCAAATGGAATACCTGTCTTCATATAACTTTGCCAACAATGTATATTATTATACTTATTAACTTTTGCTAACCTGATAAATAAAAATTATAGTAATTATTTATCATTTGCTACATTTTGCTGTTTTCTTCCCAAGTAGTTAAATTGTGTTAATTTCATATGATCTGTGTAACAAGGAAGTAATCCTATGGTTTACTGAAAGTCTGTTTTTTTCATTTTATCATATAATTTAACCTGCGTTATTATATACTTTTAGAGTCGCAAAGTTTTGCCTTCATGTATCCAATCCTTTTTCCCTTTTCTATCATCTCCATTACATTATGGGCTAACATCCCTATGAAACATTTTCAAATGCTGCATAAACATACCAAAGACATACCCAAAAGAATAATAAGAAAATAATAAAGAATGAAAGAATTACATATGAAAATGTAATTGAAAATGAGAACTCAGAAAGTTATTAACAAGCTTGGTTAATTTAAAATTAGTATTCCTAGGCCTCCCAAAATAAGGTCTCTCTCAGATGGAAAAATCTTTTATTGGATCATCATGTGACGCAGATAGGTAAACCTACCTAATACCCAGCTCAGGGCTAGAAGGAGATGTGCCTTTACACTGAATAAAGAATGGGGAAAATAAAGTTTTCCTTAAAAGTTGTTAATCACAAACCCAACTTATTGTGAATTCCAACATAGATTTACAAGTGGATGATTGAAGGTGCATCAGGTTGTAAATTTAGCAGAAATATGTTCTGGATTAAAAAAATGTTCCTACCTGTGATTAAAACAATTTCAAAGCTTCTTTGGAGGAATTCTTCTTATGTGTGTTCTTAATGAATTACCAAAAATAATTTATAACAAACTTAAGTAGTTCATAGACAAAAATAACTCAGCAAATAAGAAAACATGACACCATGAACAATAACCAGGCAAAAACTGAAACATCAATGTTCACAAGCAATTTAAACACTGTAATTATCAGACACAGAAGAGAAATACACTCTGCTTACTATTACATAAGCTTTTAAATATCTGCAGGAAGTAAGAAACTAAAAAAATAACTACCCATGCCAAGATTTTTTAAAAATCTGGTATTGGTTATTAGATTTTATTAAAACTTTGTCCTGCATACATTAAGGTGAAAATCTGGTTTTCTTGTTTCTATTGTGTTCATTATCAATGTTAAACTGAACTTGCATCTTTGGAATAAACCAAACTTGGATTTAATGCATTATTCATATTATTAATAATTAGTTTGATAATATTTGTTTAGGATTTCAACCTATCAATGAAAATTTGTTTCTGTGCACAATTCTAGGTTGATATTATATGTTACTGCCTTGCAATGATAATTTTTACAGTCTTCTGGAACATGTTAATGTTGAGAATTCTTCTTTCAGCAATAATTAATCTTCTTATTTTGGTAAGCCATTTATTTATCATCTCTACTAATATACTCTCTGTGAGTTCTGTTCTGGAACTCCATTAGGTAGTTATTGCAAGTTTTCAGTCCATAATTTTTCATTTTTTCTGATTATAATACATTGCTTAGCCCTTCTATTAGATTTTTAATTACCATGTGAATATTTTTAATTTCTAGAAATTCTGTCTTAATTGTCATTGTATCCACTTTATACCTGTGTACATTTATATAGCTTCTGCTCACAGGCTGATTTTCTTGATTCTTCATTTTATTTTCATTAATATTTCAAACATGGCTATTTTATATTCAGTTTCTGAGGATTCCAACATCTGAACTATATGACAAATTATAATTATTAGTTTTTGTTTCTATAGAGTATAACTACTCACATGTATTTTTAAAAATATGCTTAATAACTTTTCCTTGAGTTAATATTGACTGAGCTTATCTGGCAATCCTAGGCAGCCTGTCGTGCTGCTTATCTCCTCCAAAGTGTTGATCTGTCCTCTGCAAGGTGATTGGTCATAACATACCATAAGAACTCAGAATTTCTATATCATGTTCAGTATATATTTAAATACTTTCATTGAATGAGAATGTTCATGATGATAAATTCTCATGAAAATATACAAATGCCAAAATTTTTCAATATTAAAATTGTAGTCAAAACTAAATTAATATCTGCACTTTACATCCAACTCCGTGGTCAGATTCATGGAAGGGAGTGCATTTCTTATTTCTTAAATTCCTCCTGTCTTTACACACTTCTTTCACTCAGCCTATTAATATTTCCTGCAAGATTAAGTTAATAAGGAGGAAGATTGAACAAAAGAAATAAAATATTATTGATTCAGTGCTCTTTAATCTACCCCAAATTCCCCATTTTCCAAATGCTGAAAAATTTATGAACAGTAAAGTGAGATGTCTCTTGTCACAGCAGTATGGGACTTTGAGTATGAGCAGTTTAGCAAATCTTATGTTTGGGGAGAAAGAACCTCTTTTATAATTGCTAAGTCTCACTAAAGCTTTATGAGCATTTCTTTTAAACATCCTTTCCAGAATAAGTTGTACTCAGGAGAACATTTTCAACCTTTTCTCCATGGAGAAGAGACTAATAAAGTCTAAGAATATTTCTTCTAATCCTGTAAATTCCCTTCAAGGATTTTTCTCAGTAAAACACAAACCTTCCCTTCCATAGGTAGATATGAGTAAGAGAAATTCATAGTTAAAGAACATAGCATAATATTAAGAGCAGTAACTTCAGATACAGCAGATCTTGGTTCAAAGCTTGGATCCTGCTCTTTCTAACTGTGCAACTTTTCGTCACATTATGTAATATCTATCTTTTGTAAGTAAAGAAGAGATCATGGCAGTACCTAATGTATAATGCTGTGAGAATAAAATGATAGAATACATGTAAATCTTTTATCATTCTATGGGTATATAATAATGGCCCCATACATTTCACCTTTTAAATTTATTCTTGTTTTATTTTTGTTTTTATATAAATTAATATATCTATGATAACCTTGTTCATGCCATGTGTTTGTTCAAGAGCAAATAGAGCTGTATGGTGCCCTAAAATAATTTGGGTGATGTATATGGAATTGTTTAAAATTAATTAAATATTCTATTTCTTATATGTAATTATGGCAATGAAAATAGAGTAAAAATATCAGTGAAGCCCTTCCATATTGAATATATATATAAACTTCCAATTAAAGTCGATAATAATGAGAAACTTTTGAGCGTTTCCATAATCATAACTGGTTTTACAGCACATTTTATGTTTTAAATGCTTATATACAATTTGAAACACAGTTTTCATGGAGATATATTCAAATACTGAATTTGTATGGTCCACAGTCCATGAAGTTTATCACTATAAAACAAATATAAAAATATTTAAAACCACATTAAGGAGAATTTATAAAGATATAAATTCATAATTGCAACTGAAGTTTGTAAAAGCTATTCTTTTATGTTAAGTAAAAAATACTTTTTTGAAAATATGCAAAAATGAAGGACATTTTTTCCTGGGTCTGTGCTTTCTGAGGGTCTTCATCTCATCTTTCTATTCCATTATCATTTGGAAAGTAGCATCTAGGCTACTAGTCATAATTGTTGGACTCCTGAAATAGAAAATGCTTTAGATTTTTAACAGTCCCTGGTTGAAGTAAACATTTACATGATAGAAGAACTCTTAGCTGTGATCAGCTTGTCTTGATGGACCTTGAGTACCATTTCCTCAAGATAGTAACAACATTCTCTTCACTCTCAATGTTTTCTTGTTGCATAATAAATCATATGGTCAGTCTAACCAGAAAGCATTCCATTAGATACAATTCATGACATGAAAGCAACGAGCCCAGTTTCTGCCACCTCAAGCTCTGCACCTCTACTTGAAGAAAAAGGGATTAAAATTATCTGATAACTTCATGTCCCATTTAAAGCATATAGAATTTTATGTGTATTTATTCTTTTTAGAGTGTGAGGGGATTTATCAAATATTGTCCCTTATTTCGCTGTCTTGTACTTTATTGCTGTGTTGCCTTCTCGGCTAAGTCTCCTTCTTAACTGCACTTGTATTTTTAACTGAATTAGTATGGTCATCAGAGCCATGGAATTTGAAGAAATAAATTGTTTATTTCAAAAGCTCCTTCAGTGAATCTCAAGCTAAATTTCATCACCACCTTACAGCATGAGATTCAGAAACTTCTTATTCCTTCAGACATCTCCCACAATTCCCAGAAGGTGAAGGAATAACTCTAGCAGAGATTACTACTCTGAGACTGCCCAAATGGAGCTGTGAAAACTTCTACGATCCCATAATGCAGAGAATGATTAAAATCTGGATTTCCTGGCTTTTATTGAACACAACTGAATTAATCTGGAAGCAAGAATAGTTAGTTCCTATATATATGCTCACGGCTATAGAGTGAGGAAGGCATTGATGAGAGGACTGCAGCAGTTTGGGATATGGAGGAGGTTCCTAAAAATGAGGGATAAATATTCAGAATATGCTGTGAATTTGTGATACTCAGCTGTGCTGGAATTAGACTGAGAGCATGTGAAAGAAGCAGAAAATCTGCTTCTTCTGAAGGTAAGGAATTCCATGGTTGACCTCAGTGCTAAAGATAAAAAATAGTGTATTCCCACCACATGAATCAAACCACTTCTGAAGCCAGATCAGACAGTTCCTGAGGTATTGCTCACCCATTCTTTTTTTCAGTTGTCCAGTTAATTCTCACCATCTTTAGAAAAGGAATGATGTGCTGGTATATGGGCCCAACAGAAGAATGAGTGAGTGATAAATCACATTACAACTACTAGTTACATAATGAATAGTTTGGCACCGATTATAGTAGATAGAAATTATAGCTATATTACTCGATAAAACCTCATTTATAAAAGAATACATATATATATGTATATATATATATATATATGTATATATATATATATGTATATATACATATATATATATGTATATATATATATATATATAATCACCATTTGCCTCTGAGTGCTCCTGTGAGATTCAGTCAGAACATCTGGGAAACTTTATGACATGATTTTTATCTTCCAATTGTATTCTGTAATGAACAAAGATGGTGATTTAGAGCGAACCAGGGTTTGTCTTCTCCTTCTGGCATATGCTTGCTGTGTAGCCTTGAATTAATATTTAGTCTGTGTAAAGTGTAAGTTATTTTATAATTTAAGAATAATAATTGTGACCTTGACAGAATTTACACAAATCAGCAATTGGTGCTTGCCGATGCTCTTTAGCATTTTTTTTCTGGTATGTATAACATCTAAAAAATTACTATTGTAACTATTTTGAAAATTGATGAATGATTGATTTAGAGTTCACCAGTCTTTCAATCCCAAGGTGTAACCTGTATTCTTAGGACTGGCAAGAAGCTCGTGCACCTTAACGACCATCTCAATTTCAATTCAAACAAAGAAAAATTAATGGCTACTCCTTTTGAATAGATCTATACCTATACTGACATATACATATTTTAATATATTATACATATATAATTATATATTATATTTATATATAATATATGCAGACAATATTATGAAAATTTGTCAAAATCACATTTTTGCAGAGATATGAGAACAACCAGGAAGCATATTTCTTTCAATATGGGTGTCAAGGGCTTTGTGTTTCTGCTGAGACTATTATACACTTAAATAGTAAGTCCTGTGTATGGGTTTTTTGGTTGTTGTTTTGTTTTGTTTTTTTAATGCCCCCAAAATTATCATGGGGGCAAAATTCTAAGGTACTATAATTTAAAGGGCAAAGAAATCTGAATAACTTATTATTCCTTTACATATTGCTTTAAAGTATATATGTTGAGGGCTTGCTTAATGTAATAAGTCTCCAAAATCATAAATGATTTGGAGTAGTAGCTCTCAGAGAAAGTAATATTGTAGATTTTCCCGTATTGTTTTATTAGGATGTGATTAACCTCTGCTATTTATCGGGATATCTAGAATCAGGCAGAATACTCTAGAGTTTATTAACATAAAGCAAAATTGTTAGCAGTGAAGATATTCTTCTCTCTATCTAGTCCTTAATTATATTACCAGCAGGAACTGAGGTATGCAATTTCATGAAGGAAGGCTCAAAACACTAGAAACTCTGGTTGTGTTTTAACACTGAGTAATTCTGTTGCAGATTTATTAGGCTCTGTGCACATTGACTTTGTTCTGAAATATTACAAGAGCAAATGAGAGAAAGAGAACAAGACAGTCTGTGTATAATAATGCTTGACTTCAAATTCTCTGCATTGGCCAATCCCAGCAGCTCCATTCTGACAGGCATTCCTGGTCTAGCAGACTTGTACATTTGGATATCCTACTCTTTCTGCTCAATGTATGCTGTTGCCTTCACTGCTAACTCAGTCATCCTTTTCATCATCAAAACAGAAACTGTCCTCCTTGAACCCATGTTTTATTTTCTTTCCATGTTAGTCATCACAGACCCCATCTTGTCAACTTCTAAACTTTCCAAGATGTTGGGTATCTTCTGGTTCAATTATCATGAGATCAATTTTCACGCCTGCCTCACTCAGAGGTTTTTCATTCATGTTTTCTCCGGGGGGAAATCAGGGTTTCTTGTGGCCATAGCACAGGATCTGTATGTGGCAATCTGCAATTGCTATTCTTACAAATGCTGTGTTGGGCAAGTTGGGATGGTGGCACTTCTATGCAGGTTAGTACTGCTGATACTACATCCCTTCCTTGTTAGGAGATGACTATATTGCCAGAACAATGCGCTACCCCACACATACTTTGAGCATATGGCTGTAGTGAAAATTGCTTGCACAGATGTCTTTATAGTTTGGCCATCATTATTTTGATTGTCGGGACTGATGTGAAATGCATCTTTCTGTCCTATATAGATACTCCGAACCGTGTTCAGTCTCCCTTCTAAAGAGGCTAGACTGAAGACCCTCAGCACTTGTGGATCCCATTTTTTTGTCATTCTCACCTTTTACATCCCTGATCTTTTCTCTTTCCTGACTCACCGTTTTAGTAGACATATTTCACTCCATACCCACATCATGCTTGTCAGCATGTACATACACTATGCAGAATCCTATCATCTATGGAGTAGGACTAAACAGATATGAGAATGTGCTATGTAATTATTCATGACTAACATCGGCCTAAAATTTGGGGCCCTGTCTCTCTTGTTCTCACTCTTCTAGGCTACTACAATAGAAATTTCTTGGATTATAGAATCAGCCAGACCTGGACTTAGTATTTGTATTTTTCTAAGTATTACCACGCATTTATATACAATTTATTTAACCTGTTTGAGCAACTATTAAACTGTTATTTAATGAATAAATCATAAATTAATGATTGCAAGCTGTTTAACACTGTTTCTAGCACATTTAAGCATTTAAGATTAGATTAGTTCAATTTCATTTCTTCCTTGTACATGTAATTGTTTAGTGTTTTTAGAAAAAATTTAGTATTTTATCTCATATAATTAACAAAATAAAAACACTTCTGAGAGTGGCTGTTTTATGCAGGAATTTGGAGATAGCTAAATTTTTTTTTAGTGTACTTTTATTGAGATACATTACCCTCATCCAAAGTATAGTCCATCCAAAGTATACAATCAATAATTCACAATATCTTCTGAGTCATTCATTACTATGATCATTTTTTGATCATTTGCCTTATTCCAGAATAAGAAATAAGTAGAAAAAAGAAAACCCCAAACATACCTTTTCCCTACCCTCTCATTGACCACTAGCATTGGAATCTACCCAAATTCAAGATTTAAAATAAAGGTAAATTAACTAAGCAGTGTAGTATTGTCTGAAAGACATATTTGCATATATACAATTAATATATGTGTATATATAGATAAAGATATAGTTATAGGTATAGATATAGCTATAGATTAGATAGAGAGAGTCACATATGGATCCAGTAAGCCATGTGACTTTGACTTGAAAGCTGACTCCAATATGTGACTCCAATATGTGAGCTGCATATCCTCAGTGCCTTGTGACAGGCATTTTGAGATGGGCAGCAGAAAATAACATGCACAATATACATATCTATTGATTTGGTCTTTAAATAGAAAATAGACTTTATTTAAAAATAGTAACATGCAAAATAAAAACAGAGAAAGACAGATACAACTGCACACAGAACATGGCAATACATACAGATGTATAGGCATACATAGGATATAAAATGAAAAGAATCCTAGAAAAGTTTCTTAATTTCATAGTTAGAATACCAGAATAAAAATGAAAAGTTATCCTTTATTAATTCATTCTGTTCACATTTACCCATAACCAAAAAAAAAAAAAAAATACTAACTGCACCGAACCTCAAATCTGAAAATAATTGCACAAGCATGGGAAAATACTGAAACTGGAAATCATCTTCCAGAAAGAAATGTCTGTCTCTTTGCTTATAGTACCATGATAATAGTTTAGGAATATCCAAATTTATTTTAGTTGCTAGATTCTCAGGATTATTCCAGGATATAAATTAATTCCATCCTTACTTCTGTATGTGCAGGGATGAGGCCACTGAGGAGGTTTGCTGAAAGGAGGATATTTGGAGAAGTAAATAATGATTATCAAAGACAATGAGAGTAGGCATAGGTAGGTTGAAGCAATTCACGTTCCTGACTTGTTTTACCTCAGTTATATTTCTGCCTCTCTATATTTCTTTCTTATATACAGAAAGAACAAGAAAAGAAGGAAGAAACAGAGAAATAGGAAGAAAGAGAAGGAGGAACTAATAAAAAAGAAGGATGAAAGACAATGAGAGTGTGATGGAAGGAAGGAAGGAGGCAGGCAGGGAGGAAGAAAGAAAGGAAGGAGGGGAGGAAGGATAGGTCTTAGCTCTAAATGAGTCTAGAGTCAAGTGAGAGAATAAACTTCCAAAGAAGCTCTGATTACTTATCCACAGTTATTTATATCTAGATTTGGCACTGGAAATAAAAATGAATGAGGGAGTTAATATCTTTGAGGGCACTGCTGTCTCTGTCTCAAAATAAGAAATATAGTAGAAGATATTGCAGCCTTTGGAGGTAATGAACTTGCACTTATATCTCAGTTCCATCATTTCCGACTGTATAATTTTTAGCAAGTTAGTAAAATTTGGTAAATGAAATAATTTTGGAGAAAGAGAGAAAAAGAGGAAGGAGAGAGAGAGAAGCTGGTGTAAGGTAACAAGAAAATAAGAAAGACTTGGAGATAAAGAAGGTAAGAATAAAATGTGAAATACCCGCCATAATGAGACAGTTTGGTGAATACACAAAAGAGTATGAAAAACACTAAATCCTACTTTAAATTTACATTATCAGTGATCAGAAATCATATATATACAGTCTGGGAAGATGGTGGAATAGATTGAGGATAGATTGAGTTCGATCCTGATCCAAGGAGCAGCTAGAGAAGGGACTGGAGGGCGACTGACACTATGATTCCAGGGAGCGACCTGAGAGAGTCTTCTAGACCATTTAGAGCAGCTCTGGTTGCCAAAACTGAGAAACTGAAAAGCAGAGAAACAGAGACCTTCTGGCTGGTACAAAGAGCCTAACATGGAAGCCCAGGGCCCTTAGGAGTGAATGGATGAGGAGACACGGACCCGGAAGTAAGCCAAGCCATGTTCCTTGAATGTACTACCCTCACCCCACAACCCACATACCTGAACCCTGTCACCCGATACCCTCCCCCTGCTCCAAGCACCCAGCCCTGCCAACTTTTCAAATGCATACCTGGCCCACACCCCCACCCCAATCTCATGCACCCCTTCCCAGCCCAACCCACCTCTCCTGTGAAAGTGCAGTTTCACCCTGCTCCCCCAGAGCCCTAACTCCCAGTCCCTGTTCCTTGCAGCCGTTGACAGTACATAAAGTCTGCAGGTGCTTACTTCCATATGTAGGCTACACCTGCCCCCAGCCAACATACTCAGTCCTCCCCAATCCATCCTCCCTGAGCTCTGTGCATGTGTATATCAGTTTATGGTCCTCCCACATCTGTGCATGTGCATGGCTCCCAGTCATGTCCCCCAGTTCTGGGCAAATACCGTCCTGAGCAGCAGAGCCACATCCACCCCAGCCCACACAAGCACAATGCAGACCCACTGCCCTGAGCTCTGTGCAGTCACACAAAGGGCCCTTCCCCACACACTTGTGCAGCAGCACAACTACAAATATACCTTTTTTTTATTTTTTATTTTTAAACATAACAACATACAATCACGAACATTCTTACCATATGATCATTTCATTCTTGGTATATAATCAATAGCTCACAATATCATCACACTGTTGTATATTCATTGTCATGATCAATTCTTAGAACATTTGCAAAGATTCAGAAAAAGAAATAAAAAGAAAAAAAAAGAAAAACTCATACTTACCCCTCCCTGTTATTGACTCATTGCCTGCTATCACTTCCACCTACCCAGTATATTTTAGCCTTTGTTTCCCCTGTTTTTTTTTTCTATACCCCTTACCACCCCCTTTCATTGATTTTGAAGGACAGTTTTTCCAAATATAGAATTCTTGGTTGGAAGCTTTTCTCTATTTGTATCCTAAATATAATATACCACTGCCTTCTTGCCTCCATGGTTTGTGCTGAGAAATTCATGTTTAGTCTTTTGATCATCCCTTGTATGTAATGGATCATTTTTCTCTTGCTGATTGCAGAATTCTCTCTGTCTTTCACATTTGAAAATCTGATAAGTAAATGTTTTGGAGGAGGTCTATATGGATCTATTCTATTTGAGGTACACTGTGATACTTATATCTGTGATTTATCTTTATAAGAGATGGAAAATTTTGTTTTTTTATTATCATTTTAATTAATAGATTACTTCCTCTATTATTCTTTCTGCCCCTTTTCCCTTCTTTTCTTCTTCTGGAATATCAATAACATGTATGCCAAGTGCTTCACATTTTAATTCAATTCACTGAAGCCCTGCTCATGTGTTTTCATTCATTTCCCCCTCTGTTCTTTTTTGTGTAGCCATTTCTGATGTCCTGTCTTCTAGATCACCAATCCTTACTTCTGCCTCTTTAAATTTACTCTTTTAAGTCTCTATTATGTCTTTCACTTCTCATATTGTAGCTTTCATTCCCATAAATTCTGCCATTGATTTCAAACTTTTGAGTTCTTCTTCATATTCTCCCAATGTCTTTATGCCCTTTATCTCTTTTGCTATATTTTCCTTCAGTTTGTTGATTAGATTTTTTGTGTCATTTTGCATGTCTGTTTGAACTTCCTTAATTAGTTGTCTCAACTCTTGTATCTCATTTGCAATGTTAGTTTTTTCCTTTAGCACAGCTTTTTTTCCTAGTGTGACTTGTAATTTTTAGGTGGTATTTAGGCATATGATATCCTGGATTAGTTTATTCTGGATGTCATGTACACTCTTTTACCAAGGGTTTCCTTGTCAGTTGTTTTGTACTCTGTTTTTGGTTTTCAATTCAACTTATTCTAAATCTCTAGCATAGCTTCTCTTAACTGACCAGAGTTTTTCAGCAATTGTTTTTCATATTCTTGCCTTTCTCATGTGGAACGTTTTTTGAAGAGGGTCTCCCCAGTAATGATCAACCACATTCAGAGTTTCTCAGACCAAAAAGTACTGGGTCTCAGGAGGAGGGTGTAATCTATATCAAATTTCTCTGAAGGTGAGACCCAGAAGGTTGTCAGACTTTCTTATCAGACCTCTAGACCCTTCTTTTCCTGTCCTGTCCAACATGGGGTAATTGTTGGACCTCAGTTCCCCACTGGCATAAAGTGATGCGGTGCCTTTAATTCTCAGCAGACCCCTCCTGCCAGGGGTATGGTTGAAAAAAAGATTGAGGTAGACAACAAGTTTAAGATCTTTCTGATTCCCAGCCCATAGGGCCTGAATTCTATGAAGGAAGGCAGCCACTTGAACTGGGCCCCATTCCCCTTTTTACTGGGGATGATATACCCTTTTGAGACTCATCTCCCCCATATGACTCATTATTTTGCCTCTCAGACCTATCTTAATACAGCTTTTCCTTTGTCTCCCTGACAATTGAAAATACCTAAGGCTTTCTCTAATGAGCTACTGAGAATATTTTAAAAAGAAGAAGAAGAAAATTAAAAATAGAAAGGTAAAAAAAAAAGAAAGAAAAATCCTTTTTCAGAGCCAGTCCCCAGCTGCAAGTTTTGACAGTCAGTGGGGGATCATAAACAGTAACTATAAATCAGGCCCAACCACAACAGAAACAAGAGCTATAAATCAGACCCCAACACAAGGATAAGTCCCCAAAACAACTAGGGTGGAAAGTTCCCAAAAGTTAAAACTGACTCAACTTACCAAAAACCATAAAACAAAGGGTAGTTTTATTTAAATGGTAGGAAACAGAAGGAACAGCATGTAGTTTGGCATGAGCTAACAGCATTTTTCTGCTTCTATGGTCAAGTTTGTTTGCTCTCAGTTATGAACTAGGATGTGGTTTTAGCCTTTATAAGCTAACTCTGAGAATCTATCAGGGCTGCTCTCTGAATTTCTTCTCAGAGGTTTCTGAGTCAGTCACCAGCCGGCTAATAAAGACTCCCAATTGGCTTGCAATTCAAATTGTGTGGTCTCTCTTTCGGTGCACCCCACAACAAGTCAAGGATGGATTTTGTACCTGACTCTATGTTCTCTTTGGAGTTCATCCCCTTTCCAGTATTCTGAGCTCAGTGGACTCCAAAACCTTCTGTATATTTTTATTTATTTCATTTCATTTTACTTCTTTCCATCAGCTTCTCTTTGCAATTGAAGCTTGGCTGAGCTTCCTCCCCTTGCTCCCAGAAGATATTATACTTAATGATAGGTCCTTTAGGGAATTATCACACTCATCTAACTAGTTACTTTGTCTCTCAGACATACCTTACTTCCACCTTTGCCTGAGGCAGTGCTGAAGCCTAACAATGTCTGCAGTTCTATCTAATTAAGAAGTTAAAGAATAAAAAAGAAGAGGAGAAATGAACATCTTTATTAGAATGTGGCCACTGCCCCGTGGGTTTGCCAGTCAAGAGCCAGAGTTGGTATCTAACTCTATGCGTGCCTTTTCTTGGTACCCAGTCCTTTTCCAGTGTTTTGAATCCATCCAACTTCAGAAGATTCTCTTTTTCCTCCTTTTTGCTGGGGTGAAACCCCCAAGTTCCCTTCCTACTTGCTCCAGGTTTATCTGTGAACAGTGCTTGTATTCAGCAGCCTAAATTTGTTATTTTCTGCAATTTGAGCTTGGTTGTTACTTTCCTTGCTCCTAAAGGAGAATGATTCTTTTTCCCTCAGGAAACCCACTCCAAGACGGCCTGCTGTGCCAGTGGAGAAGAAGCACAAGCCTGCATGGCTTCAGAGATTTACATTCTTGCATAGGATATTCACTCTTCCCCCTATTCCAGACTGGTATATGATGAGTGTCTGATCACTGAAGTCCCAAAAGCCAGTTGTTCCAGACAGTTCCTGGCTATTTACTTCCTGCCCTAGAAGACTAATTGAATTCCACACTTCATGACATCAACATCTTGCCCCTCCTCCACTGTTTTAAATTTGTTTCTTTCTAGAGCTCTTCTCTTGCTCATAATTTATCCCCCAACCCTACATTATATTTCTCTTTCTGCATCTTCTTTTTAACAAACAATGGACTTCATTAATCTGATAAGATTTACTTAGTACATGCAGCTTGCCCATTTTTTGTGGATCTTAATAACATCTAGGGGATAAAAAAAATCCTAATTTCAGTTAATTTTGTTTTGTTTTGTTTTAATTTCTGGTGCTCCCAGGTCCTTCGTGTTGAGAAGAAAATGATATAAATTATTAGGTTTTGAAGCAAGTATAAAAACATGTATATAATTATAATTCCAAGCAAGAATACTCAGAAATGCATCCCCAATATATGTCCAGGGTCACACTCTATATTCCACATGACATTCTGATTCCCTGCTATCCATCTTTCTTGAGACTATGGCTCCATCTAAGGGATCTGTTTACACTGATATTTCTCTAATCTTTCTTATTAATGTTTCCTCATACGTTGCTCTTCCCTCCTCAGTACCCACCATGCTCCCTCAGGTATACCCTTCTGCTGCCCTCTGCCTCCTGCAAAAAATTAGCAGTTAATGCTTTTTAATTTATTGTATATTCATTATAAACTTCTTGCATATATAAATAGGAATCAATTTATTCCTGTAATATTAAATTAATAGATTTTAAATTTTAGAGCAGTTGTAGGTTTAGAGAAAGTATGAGCAGAATCTACAGAGTTCTTATATACCCCCACCACCCATCCCTACACAGTTTCCTCTATTAATAACATCTTGCATTAGTGTGGTACATATGTAACAACTGAGGAGTCAATATTGATATACGATTTTCAGCTAAAACCCAGATTTGACATTATGATTCACTCTACAGTTCAATGGGTTTTGACAAATGCATTATGCCAGGTATCCATCATTATGGTATCATACAGAATAGTTTCCCTCACTAATATTGCCCTGTGATCCACCTATTCATTCCACTTCACCCTGAAATCCTTGGCAATCACTGATCTTTTTATTTTCTCTATAGTTTTGCTGTTTCCAGAATATCATGCAGCTGTAATATGCATGGCACACAATCTTTTCAGAATGACCTTGTTTAATAAACAGTATGCTCTAGGTAAGTTATCTTCATGACTTTTTCTGGCTTGATAGCTCTTTTTAATCACTGAATAATATCCCAATATATAAATGGATTGCAGTTTATCCATTCACCTGTGAAAAGCATCTTAAATACTTTCACTTTTGGAAATTATGAATAAACATCCCATCAACATTCATATAAAAGTGTTTGTGTGGATATACATTTTCAACAATAGGTAAAAATTACAAGACTTATTTTTACAGTGCTCCTAAACATTCACTGTCATCCACATGTGCTACCCTCAATGATGGGCTCTGGGATTTGTTATCCAGAATATCCAAGATTAAACTCTGTTAATAGAGAAACCACTAAGGACCAAGATTCACCAAAATAAATCTGTTTGTATTTCAACAGACACTCCATACTATTCTGCGCATCAGCAGATCTTCCCTATGTCACAAGTGATTGGGTGCTTTTCTGATTCCATCCCCATTGTGACAGGACTCACAGCCATCTAAAGGTACTGCTCCAGGGCCTAGGGAAAAAGAGGACTAGTAAACGTGAGGTTACAAAAAAAAGTCTTGCAGGAAGAAGGCATTACATGCATTTCTCATATACAAATTCCACAGTCACTGTCTCTTGTTGAGGCCACAGGGAGAATCTTCAATCTTTAGAATATCCATTGACATTCATTAGAAAGAGATCAATAATTTTCTATATGTTATGCCCTAATGAGTGGTGGCTTTCTTACAGTTAATTTTGATATATTTGTTTGCTGGGAATTGTTCCTGATAGCTCAAAACCCAACCATGTTACATACAAAAAAAAACCCAACCATGTTGCTTAAATCTTCTCTAACATCCTTCTAATGCCACCACATATATGGGAGATTTTCATCTACATTACGTCCATTTACATCTAGAAAACCCACTGATAGTGAGCTTCAGGTTTCATAAACTATCTTTTCTATTTGGGGAACATTTCTTTGTGATGGAATATTTTCCTATATTGAACTAAAAGATACCTTTTGTATTTTTATTTGCATCTTCTGTTCATCTACGTTTCTACTTCTGATGACACTAAGTAAATATTTTAAGACCAAAAATACATCCCTCTTGTGGTGTGAATTTGAGAATGTTCATTATTCTAGTTCTGTCTAAGAAAGATACAGACAAAAACAAATGAATATTGCATTTAATGCTTTGATATTCATAGAAAAATGTGAAAATTTGCAACTGAGAACATGAGTCTATTAAAATAATTATTCTAGGAATGTGGTAGTAGACAATGTTGGAATTTAGTGGAATATTCATTCTTTCCTAAAAACTTTGCATGGTGTGCCTTGTCCCATTTTATACAATAAGAATACTTAAACTCAAAGTCTTAAACAACTTGGTTGTTACTTATAAATGGTAGCCCTGCATTACCTCCAAACTCTTGTTATTGTCATTACGTTTACTTACCTTCCAAGAGAAGTTCACTATCATTCATCTGTGTTGTGCCTTACACCAAATGGAGTTCATATATGAAATACCTAGATCAAAATAGCTCATCATATATAAATGCTAACGTAGTATTTTAGCAGATAAGTCCCTTTTTGGTGGACATGATATTTACAGAATGTTAATGAGCAAGAGCCTTTTCATACTTTGTGAAATACAATCTTGAGTTTTTCTAAGGCTGGATTTAAGCACTAAAATAAACATTTGATTTCTTAGAAGAAACTTAAAAATAATGCAATTGCAATAAAAATAAATTGTGAGCATACTAGAAGGGTATAGAATTAAATTACTATACATACAAATATAAAGACTAATAATAGAAATCATTATCAACTGAAGCAATAGAACATGACTCAAGGTTAATGTTGCTATATTTTTACTTCTAAAACAACTTTGTGCTTTATTTTTCTATCCTTTTATTCCATCCTTATATGGAAAATTCTTTTTTGGTTCATGTGGTGGCTTTTTTAAACATGATATATGTATTCTTTCTTCCAAAATCTGGAATCTAAATCTTAAGAGCCATATTATATAGCAATAATATTACTTGTAAAATTGATATTATTTCCATAGTCTTATTTTTTCATTAATTATAAACTTGTTTATAATAAATGAAACAACTTTTTGCTATATTTTTCTAGGTATAAACTTGTATTACATTGATAAGAATACTCTTTAATCCATGATCATTATCAAATAATTTGGAAATTTTACCATATAATTTTACTCAAAATAGTTACATTAAAATATTTAACAAATATTTTTATATGGAAAAATATATTGACATTAACCTTAAACTATACTCTCTACTAAAAAAATACATATACACATATATGTTAAAGACTATTAATTTACTTTTTTATTGTAATACTGTATGGTGGGAGTCACATGTTATTGTTTTTACATGTGACTATTCTGTTATTGTGGCACCATTCGTTGAATTTTTTTTTTTGAAGTACATGGACCAGGAATCAAACCTGGGTCTCTCAAATGGCAAGTGAGAATTCTATCACTGAATTACCCTAACATCCCCTATTAATTTACTTTTACATTTCCAATTTCCTAACCAGGCTTGTGGAATAATCTTTGACTTTCAATGCTAAAGTATTGTCTATTGAGGTATTTTGGATTCCACTTCTGGCTTTCAAAATTTGTTATTCCTTCAAAATAATATCATATCATCCAGATATAAGAACAGCAGATTTTTTAGGTCCTTTTAATAATATGTAGCTAAATACTTGAGAGAATGATCCAGTGCACCACGGTCAATCCCAGAAGGTAAGGACCCTAGATGATTAAATTCAGTTCCCTTATTTTGAGTGAAAACCATGATTCCCGGCTTCTCCATGCCCTTTCCTGTGTTGCTGAGACTGTTGGATCTAATGCCAGGTCCTACTTTCTAGGGAAAATGCCATACAGGAATGCACGTATTGGTAATCTAAACCATGGCTGGTTCTCTGTGCCTTTTTTCTTGGTGTTTGTGATATCAGTCTTTGGCAACCTCGCCATCTTATGGATCATCTGGGGGGAGAAGAGACTTCATGAGCCCATGTTTCTCTTCCTGGCCATGCTGCAAGTTGATGACCTATCTCTGGTCAGTGTCACTGTGCCTTGCATGCTGGGCATCTTTTGGATGGATGCCAAGGAAATTAACTTCAATGCCTGTCTCATGCAGATGTTTTTCATCCCTTTCTTTTATGTCATGGAGTCTGGAATCCTCCTGGCCATGGCTTTTGACAGGTTTGTGGCTATCTGGAAACCTCTGAGATATACAACCATCCTTGCTAACAACATGCTTGTGAAGATGGCACTGACTGTCCTGGCAAGGCCAGTGGCAGTGTTGACCCCAACACCCATCCTTGCAAAAAGCCTAGAAAGCTTCCAATGCCACACCGTTGCTTACTCCTACTGTGCCTACATGGCTGTGGTACAGATAGCCTGTGGAGACATGTCTGACCACATTGTCTGTGGCATCATGGTTATTGTCACATCTGTGGGATTTGATCTGTTTTTTATCATTCCTTCATACAGACTGATACTTCAAACTGTCTTTTGATACCATCTCGGGAGGCACGGAGCTAAGCTCTTAGCACCTGTGATTCTCATCTCTCAGTCATTAGTCTCTTTTACTCTCCTGTTGTCTTCTCTATCTTGGCTCAGAGTTTAGGCTACCATATGGTTCAACATCTTCAGATCATTATTGATAACCTCTACTTTCTGTTACTTCCTATCGTCAATGCCTTGATTTATGGGGTGTAGACCAAGAAAATGTGGGAGCGGGTGCTGCAGATCCTCTACTATCTTATAGACTGAGGTTGATACCTTAAGTGGACAGGAGATCTGGGAAGGTGAAGCTGAAAATCATGGTGGATTGGAGGTATAGATCATGTCTACCAAGCTTGGGGCTTCATGGGGAAAGGAATAACCAAGGCAAGAGAAGAACTTTCTAAGTGTTGGAATATAACAAGGGCATGTTTTTTCCATCAGAATATAATTGTTATAAAGCACTCATACTCAGAATCTTGGTCAAATGTTTTTGTAAATATAAAATACTGAAATACAGTATTATTGATTTTATTGTTTACATAATTGTACTGCATCACTTAACTTGGAAACACATTTCAAATGAGGCAAAAATGCAATCTAAGTATACATATCAAGATTCAAAAGGAAAAATAATTCTTAAAAAAATCTTGCTGATTTAATATTTTCTCTTCCTTATTACATGTGGTTCTGACATTTCAATGCACAGAATTATGTATCATGAAAAAAAGTTATAATACTTTCATACTTTATAATATACTAATAAAACAAGGATCTAACCTCCAACACACACCACTACCACCAATTTGTTGACCAAAGTGTGAAAGTGCAAGATTATAATCAAGAAAGTCAGCAGAAAGCATAGGTTGGTATTTGGTTAAAGACTTGAGCAAAAATTTCAGCAACTAATCTTTGCTGGGTAATATCATATGGATTTCCAACCTTGACAATATAAAGGAGTCTTGTGAGACACTCTGGGCTTTTTGGTAAGACCCAAACAGGGACATGCTCAGGATTAAGAGGAAAATATTTACAAATTATATATCTAGGCCTGCATCTATAATATTTAAAGATCATTTACAATTTAAAAATATATTTGAAGATATACCCTCAAATCATTAATTATCAGGAAAATGCAAATCAAACCACAGTGTGATACACCCATACAATTGCCATAGTTAAAAAAAATAAACATTAATAAATATTAGCTAGATGAGGAAAATTGAATCTTTATTGATGACGGTTTTGTAAAATAGTGCAGCCATTTTGGAAAAAAGTTCAGTAGTTTGTAAAAATGTCAAACATAAAATTATCATATGGCCAAGAGATGTGGATCCAGTTGTTCACAAACTTATACCTAGTTGTTCGTATAAGCGTTATTCATAATAGTTAAAAAATTGAAACTGGACAAACGCCCATCAAATCGTGAATTGATAATTGATATACTCATAAAATGAAATATTGCTTGGCAATGAAAACAAATGGTATGCTGCATCTGCTACAAAATGGATGAATCTTGATGACATTGTGCTAGATAAAAGAAGCCTGTTAAGAAATTCTGCATATTGAATTGTTCCACTACACTTGGGTTACTAATTCATCCTATCACAGATTTTGAATCCTGTTCTAGTTTACTAGCTGCCAGAATGCACTATAGCAGAAATGGAATGGCTTTTTAAAAGGGGAATTTAACAAGTTGCAAGTTTACAGTTCTAAGGCTGTGAAAATCTCCAAATTAAAGCAAGTCCATAAAAATGTCCAAACCAAGGCACCATCAAGATGTTACCTTCACTCAAGAAAAGCTGATGAGTTCAGCATTTCTCTCTCAACTGGGAAGTCACATGTCAAACATGGTGACATCTGCTAGCTTTCTCCCCAGGCCTTTTGCTTCATAAAGCTCCTTGGGAGGTATTTTCCTTCTTCATCTCCAAAGGTCATGACCTGGTAGACTCTGTGGTTCTCTCATCTTTCTATTATGGTTCTGCAGCTTTCTCCTCTTCTCTCCAAAATCTCTCCTCTTTTATAGGATTCCAGTAAGTCAATCAAGACCCACAAAGAATGGGTGGAGACATGTCCCCATCTAATAAAGTTTAATACCCATGATTGATTAAATCACAGCTCTGTGGGGATGACCTAATCAAGTTTCCAACCTATAGTGCTGAATAGGGATTAGAAGAAATGGTTGCTCCCACAAGATCAATTAAGGTTGAAACATGGCTTTTCTAGGGTACATAGATCCTTTCAAAGTGGCATAAATCCCAAATCCTAGTTTCAGTTAGATCTGTGTTTGTGAGGGAATCATAAATCCCAGAGAGTCAATGATAGTTTGTAAGTAGAATAAACAAAAGGAGGAAAAGGGATAAAAGGAACATTTAAATTAAGTAGAACATTTTACATAACCATGGGCTGGCTGATGTTTTGTACTGGCAATTTTATTGAAGATAAAATTTGTTCACATAATTTAAAGAAACCATTGATCTTCCTATGCATTTAAAGGCAGCATTTCATATATATATATATATTTCACATTCTTGTTTTGCCTACTTATCCATCCCTTATTACTAGAGAATTGACATTCTCCCATAAAGTGGCAACCAGGTCACTTTCTCACTATGCTGCATTGTTTTTCTCTGTTGGTTTCTCTTGTTTTCCTCCCATATGGAGCAAGACCCTTACAGATTCTTTTTGGATGTAATCAGTGCACAGCTTTTCTGCTGTTGACTCTCTTTTCTAAATATTCTTATTCTCTTACAATGCCCTTTTATCAGGGTAAAGAGCATACGAGATGACGTGCATTCACCAGAGTTTCACTGATGCTTGAGCCCACCAATTTATCGTGACCCAGAGTCTAATCTTGTCTCCTCAGAGTTTTCCATTGGTCCAGGACCTCTGGCGATTTTCACTTCATCAGGTTGCACTCAGAGACCCAGAGAAAAAGGAAAAGCCTTGCAGGTGAATCTGTAAAGGGGACTGGAGTCAAGGACATCCAGCTCCCTGTGAATGTTAAGTATTAACCATTTGTGGGAGCACCATTTAACCTTCTTCTCCTTCTGGTAGAATTAGAGTTGCTTCCTCCCATGATCCCAAAGACCCTGTGTATAATTTTAAAGCAAGTTTATTATAAATCTGCCTTCATGTGTTTGCTTCCTCCACTAAATATAATTTCCTTAAACTTATAGGTTTTGCTTATATAAAGAAATTTGAAAATTTAATATCAGTCCAGCATCTTCTAGGACAATGATTTTCAATTGGGTATACATATGAGATATCACGAAATGAGTTTTTTAACAATTAAGGTTAAAGTGTCTAGGCTATACTCCTGACTCATAGAAATTCTTTACTTGATATATTCTTGGTTTTTCTTTATTAGTTATATATCTATATATCTATTGGTATAGTACATGTCAAAATTTTTATTTGGTATTTTTTATCGATTTCTGTGCTTCTGATGTAACATTCACTGTTGTTGAAAATATGGTTTACCTTTATACTTAGAGATATTTTTTAAAAGCATTTTTTTAGAGAAGTTGTAGATTTGGAGAACAATTATTCATAAAATACAGAGTTCCTATATGCCACACTATTATTAACACTTTGTATTAGTGGGATCCATTTATTACAGTCAATGAAATAACATTTCTATAATTGCACTATTATCTATAATCCATCATTTACAATAGTGTTTGTGTTGTACGGTCCTATGTATTTATTTGCAACCTAATTTGTTTTCCTTTTAACCACATTTGCATGTATAATTTATTGCAGCTAATTAAATTCACAATATTGTGCTACCACCAGCCCCACCATTATTCATTACCAAAACTTTTCAAACATCCCAAAGAAAGCAGTGTACAATTTAAGTATTAACTCTCAATATACTACCCACACCTGATCCCATATAACCTCTATTCTGGATACTGACTCTTTGAATTTGCTTATTCTTAGCAATTCATATCAGTGAGATCATACAATATTTGTCCTTTTGTATTTGGCTTGTTTCAATCAATATGATATCATTAAGGTACACCCATGTTTTTGCATGTATCATAACATAATTCCCTTTTATCGTTGAATAACATTCCATTGTATGTATATACCACACTTTATTTATTCATTCATCTATTTATGGACACATGGGTTGGTTCCATCTTTTAGCAATTCTGAATAATGATGCTATAAACCTTGGTCTGCAAATATCTGTTCAAGGCCCTGCTTTCAGTTCTTTTTATTTCTTTTAGCAAAGTTTTTTAGTTATCCGTGTAGAAGAGGCTTACCTCCTTGGTTAGAATTATTCTTGGATATATCATTCTTTTAGTTGCTATTGTAAATGGAATTTTTAAAATTTCCTCCTCAGATTGTTCATTACTATTGAATATAAACACTGCTGATGTATCTGATTTATCTTGTACCCTTCCACTTAGCTGAACTCATTTATTAGCTCTAGTCCCTTTTTTTGTAAATTATTTGGAAATTTCTATACATAGTATCATGTCTTCTGAAAATAATGAAAATTTTACTTCTTCCTTTCCAATTTGGTTTCCCTTTTTCCTTGTTCTTGCCTAATAGCTCTGGCTAGAACTTGCAGTATGATGTTGAATAACAGTAGTGAGGGCATCCTTGTCTTCTTGATCTTAGGGAAACAGTTCTCTGTATTCCACCATTTAGTATGATATTTGCAGAGAGTGCTTGGAACCTGCGCTTTATCATGTTGATGAAATTTCATTCTACTCCTTTTTTTCTAAGTGTTTTTATTAAGAAAGGATGCTGGATTTTGTTAAATGCCTTTCTATGGCAGTAGAAATTATCATGTGTGTGGGTTTTTTTTCCCTTTTCTGTTTGTGTGGTGTATCATACTAATTCATTTTCTTGTTAATTCAAACTTCCCTACTTGGGGTAAATTCCACTTGATCTTAGAGTATATATTTTTTTACTTGTTAGCATTTTTGAGGCTATCTACATCTATATTCATTAGAGAGATTGGTCTGTAATTTCTTTTCTGGCAATATTTTGTCTGTCTTTGGTATTGGTGTGATGTTAGCTTCCTAGAATGAGGTAGGTAGTGTCCCCTTCTCTTCAATTTTTTGGAATAGTTCAAGAAAAATTGGTCTTAGTTCTAGTTGGAAAGATTGGTAGAATTTACCTGTGAAGACATCTAGTCCTCAAATATTTTTTGCTGGGAAGTTTGTGATGACTGAGTCAATCTCTTTACTTCTAATTTGTCTATTTCTTTTAGAGTCAGTGTAAGTTGTTTATGTGTTTCTAGAAATTTGTCCATTTCATCAATGTGACACAGTTTGTTGGCTTACAGATTTTTACAGCATTTTTTAAAGATCTTTTTGGGATCCCTTTTATTTTGGTGGGGTAAATAGCAACGCCTCTCCCTTCATTTCTAATTTTATTTATTTGTATTCTCTCTCTTTTTTATTTTCTCAGTCTAGTTAAAAGTTATTAATTTTATTGATCTTTTCAAATAATAAGCTTTAGTTTTTTTAATGCTCTTTATTGAATTTAAAGCAATTTCATTGAGATAAATTCATATACCATACAATCAATGTAATATGTACAATCAGTGTGTCCTAGTATATTCAGAGAGTTCTGCATTCATTACCACAATCAGTCCTAGAACATTTTCACCCTCAGGAAAATTTACTATGTTATTTAGCTCCATATTTCATCCTCTGGTTTTCCTTCTATTCTCATGTTCCCTTTCAATCACAATTGCACCCATGTAACATTATTTTATTTACACTCACTGTAATATGCTACATTGACTCTATCCATTCCTAAACATTTATAATCAATCTTAGTACATTTTATACACAAGTCAAGCATCAGTTCCACATTCTCGGCCTTCATGCTTTCTTCTGGTGACATATGTTTTAGGTATTAACACCATGAGTTTGCTAGTTATGTTCAGTTCATATTAGTGAGGTCATACAAAATTTGCCCTTTCATATGTGACCTGTTTCAATAGGCATAATGACCTCGTATTTTCTCCATGTTGTCACATGTATCAGGATATCATTTCTTTTAACAGCTAAATAATATTCCTTTCTATATTGTGCCATTTTGAAATTATGTACTGCTAAAAAGCCAGGTTTTAATCCTGATCAAATCTTGTGGAGTCAGCCATTTCTTTTAACCCCGATTCAGTATTCTAGGGTGGAATATGCTGCAATTCTTAGACATGTCTATTTGTTTTTCATAAGAGTTCATAATCTTTAGGCTATTATATCCTCAAATATTTCTGCTCCTTTTACTTTCTTTTCTCCTCTGGGATACCCATGACACACATTTGTACATGTCATGCTGTCCCTGAGATCTCAGAGACACTGCTAATTTTTTTCCATTCTTTTCTCTATCTGTCCTTCTTATGGTATAAATTCAATTTTCGTGTCTTCTAGTTTGCTGATTCCTTCTTTTCTTCTTCATATCTGCTGTTGTATGCCTCTAGTGCAGTTCTATTTATCTACTATTTTGCTTTTCATCCCTGCAATTTCTCTTCTGTTTCTTTATATACTTTCAAATTCTTCTTTATGCTCTCACATCTTCTTCTTAATATTCTTTATCTCTTTCACCCTATTTTCTTTCATCTCCTTGAATTGATTTAGAATTGTCTGAATATCTTTTATTATTTATTCCAAATTTCAAGTTTACTCTGAAATTTTATTTTGTTCTCCTGACTGAGCCATCTCTTCCTGTTTCTTAGTGTAGTGTACAATTTTTGCTGATGTCTAATCATCTGAATATCTTGACAACTTGAGTGTGAAGGTCTATTTCACAATCTTGTCTAGAGTTATATTGTTGATTAGTTCTGTGCTAAGTCTGTCCTTTGATGCTTGATCTTCCTAAATCTTTAGAATATCCCATGTGTGACAGTTAGGTTCAGGTATGGACTTGGCCAGGTGATGATGCCCAGTTGTCTGGTGAGGCAAGAACTGACCTAACCATTACTGCGAGGATATTTTGTGGCTGCTTAAGAAATCAGAAGGCTGGTTTGTTGAATCATCAGTCTGTTGATTGCCTCTGTGGTTGATTATATCTATGATAAATTAAGGGTGAATCTTCTGTAAAGAGAGAATCCAATCAACTGGATTTAATCCAATCAGTTACATACATTTAAAAGGAGAAAAAGTAAACTTTATTTTTTTTCTTCAGCCAACCAGCCTCTCATGTGGCATTCCTCAAGGATCGTCTTCAGAGAACCCAGTTTCACAGTATGCCCTGTATACTTTGGAGTCTTATATACCCATGGTTGTTTTCAACACTTTTATAAATCTGCATTCTTTCAGTTACAGCTTGCATGGAACATCTTTTTTCATGGTTTCATTTTCAATCTAATTGTATCTCTGCTTCTAAGATGAGTCTCTTGTAAGCAGCATATAGCTGAATTATATTTTTTAATCCATTTTGCATATCTGTCTCTTTTAAGTGGTAAGCTTAGTCCATTAACATTCAAAGTTATTACTATAAAAACATTTCTTGAAACCACCATCTTATCCTTTGGATTTTATTTGTCAGATCCATATATTCTATTCCCTCTCTTTTTATCCTTTAAACTACCTTCATGAGTACTCTTCAATTCTGTGCCCTCCTCCAGACCACCTTCTCCTGTCTTTTTTTTTGGCCAGCAGAACTCCCTTTAGTGTTTCCTGTGGGGCTGATCTTTTGTTGATAAATTCTTTCAGCATTTGTTTGTCTGTGAAAATTTTAATGTCTCCCTCAGTTTGAAGGACAATTTGGCTGGGTACAGAATTCTTGACTGAATGTCTTTCTCTTTTGGGATCTTAAATCTGTCATACCACTGCTTTGTCACCTCCATATGCCAGTTGTGTAGCCTGAACTCAGTCTTATTTGGTTTCCCTTGTATTCAGTAGGTTGTTTTTCTCTTGCTGTTTTCAGGATTTTCTGTTTCTCTTCAACATTTGACAGGTTGATTAGTATGTGTCTTGGGGAAGTCTTGTTTGGATTTATTCTATTTGGAGTTCATTAGACTTCTTTAATTTGCATATTTATGTCCTTAGGAAGTTTTCCCCCATTATATCCTCAACTAATCTTCCTAACCATTTACTTTTTTCTTCTTCTCCTGAGACATCAACAATTCTTCTATTTATGTGCTTTGTTTTGCCCATCATTTCCCTGAGATTCAATTCAAAGTTTTCCACATTTTTTGTCATTTGATCTTTTGTGTGTTCAAAATCAATTTCCCTGTCCTCTAGTTCACTTATTCTTTCTTCTGCCTCTTCAAATCTGTTGTTGTATAGTATATTTTTTTATTTATTCCACAACATCTTTAATTTCTGTGATATCTGCTATTTTTCTATTTATCATTTCAAATTCTTCTTTATGCTCTTCTAGTGTCTTCTTGATCTCCTTTATGTCATTAGCCTACCCATTGACTTTATTCAGTAGAGGTATATGAACAGCTCTGAATAGTTATCAAAAGTCTGTGTCTCCTCTGGTATTTTAACTTGGTCATTAGGTTGGGCTATATCTGTCTGCATCTTCATATGCTCTTCGATCTTTTGTTGCCTCTGAGTCATGAAGATATCTGAATAGGGTTACCTTGGAACTTGATTTCCTTCTGTAGACTAAAGTTTGACATTTGGGGGATGGGTGTGGAACAGGACATGGGATGTAGGGCAAGGCACAACAATGCAATTATGGGTTGTGGTGCAGGTAGAGGCACAGATTAAAAATAATAAACTTGTGCCTTGAGCATGGGCTGCAGGGCACCACATTGTAGAGGTGTGGTGCAGGGGCCATGGGGTAAGTGCAGCTCAGGCAGGCCTTGGAGCACAGAAACAAAGTGCAGCATTGGAGAGACAGAGGTAAGGCACAGCAAAAGGCAGATGAGGGGGCTGTGTGGTTGCATAGGGCTGGTGCACAGGGAGGACGTGGGGGTGCATGGAATGTGTGGATTGTGTGTATCAGTGCATATGGTATAGCACACAGAGGTCAGGAAGCAGGGAGGGCAGGGTGCTGGTGTGTCATTGCTCATGGGAAGGACATCCAAGGGCATTGGGATGTGGATGTGTGTGTGTGTGTATGTGCGGGGGTGTAGGTCACAGGGGTCGCAGTGTGTGGGTCAGGGTCAGGTATTTGACGGTGGATGGGGCCCTGGCACAGGTGCAGGTGGGTGGGGCACCTATGCACAGAGTGGGGGCTGTGTGGAACAGATGTACACTTGAGCACCTTCCAGATGTGGAAGAGGGGCGCTTGTGTAGGGGTGTCTGGAAAGGATGTGTTTATGTGCATAGCAGAAGGGTGGGTAGGGTTCAAGAGATTGGTACATGGATGTCTGGGTGTCTATAGGGTAGTATGTGGTTTTGAGCATTCGTGGTCTGGGGGCGCAGGGCCATGGTGTGCTTGCATGCAGATCTCAGGGGCTGCAATGGGGGTAGGTGTGACTTGGATGAGTGCCTGAGTACTGGTCCAGAGCTGAGGGTGTGGTGGGGTGGAGAGGCACGTCTGCATGGGACCAGGGGAGCAGGGTACAGGGGTCCAAAAGTAGGGAACACATGCATGGGTGCTGAGGTGCACAAGACATGGGTGTGCATGTGTGTGTACACGGACCTCTGGGAGCCAGACGCTCATAGGATCCTTTGCAGAGCTTGGTGTTCAGGAGAGGGGTGATACAGGGAAGGGTTGCTGCTTTTGTGGGTTGGGAGTGGGTGTGGCCAAGATGCACAGGTGAGTCCAGGCAGGGAACAGGGAGAGGTAGGTGAGGGGTGAGGGGCTGGGGTGTGGGTCTTGGGAGGGGCGGGTCAAGAGGGTCAGGAGGTCACTTATGCTGGTGAGGTGCGTGGTGCTAGGACAGGAGTGCGCCAATGCACCAGGCAGAGGCCTGCAGTGGGGATGTGTGGGTTGGGGGTTGGGAGTAGGGGTTCTTGGAGCACTGTGGGGGGAACAGGTGGTGGATTTCAGATGCATGGGACATGGAGTGGTTGCTGGTCACAAGGCGGGAGTAGTATGCATGGGTGTGGCACTGTGAAGGAACAGGGGCTTGACTTACTTACTTGCTCATCCCAGTCTCCCGGTCAGTGCACTCCTGAGGGCTCCGGCTTCTGTTTGGAAAGGGGCGCATTAGACTATCTGCACTATGGATCACCTCCAGTTCTCTACAGCTCAATTCTCTTACTTTTGCAGCCAGGGCCTCCCTCTGTGGTTTAGAAGATCGTCCCAGGTCATTTTCACCCAGGAATCACTGTCCTGGTTGATTTACTGTCACTTTTCTGGCTGATCCTTGGAGCAGGGGTGAACTGACTGATCTTATTCTGTCATCTTCCTGGAACTCTGTAGTTTCCTTCAGTTTTGAATGTAATTTGAATACTTGCTTTTCAGGGTGAACTTTCTCTATGCTTCCTGAGTTCATTAAGAAATGAGATATTCAACATGTCTTCTTTCTCATGATAGCAGATAGCACTAGCTTCAGTAACAATGCTCATCCATTATTCTATTAACCCACACAAAATCTCCAAAAGAAGAGTTTTATAGAATATTTACTACAATGGATTATTCCTCTCAGCAATCTGGCAGTATTTAAAATGCTAGCTACCTTTCTGATCCCGTAGTCTTAGTACTTCACTCATTTGCCAGTAATTCAGTGATGGTAATATGAAGCTCCCAGAATGCCCTCTTCCAGCCGTCTCCTAGGTAACTGTGTTTTAAATCATGATGAGGAGAGCACGGAGGTGATTTCCATGTATACATTTCCCTGTATGTATTTTTTCTCTGAGTGTGGATCAACTTCCTGACATTCATCATCTGATCTCATGTGAGGCTATCATTGGTGGATTTATGTCCAGGTCTGTTGCTGGGAAAATAAAATTGAAAACAAAGTCTCCTTTCCCAGAAGTTCCTTCACAAAAATAAATGTGAAAGAAAAATAGTGTTATTGAATGACGATTAAACTGGAATGTAATGCATCACAGACAATCCACAAAAAAGTTGCAAGGACGGAAAAAAGAACTCAACATCTCCATTTATTTGTGCCTAAGTGGATATTGCTCATTATTTAAATATTCTTAAGATAGTTTTCATCTTTATTGGAGTTTGGTTTTCAATTTTTATCAAGGAGTCCCCTGGATGTCACGCTAATCTCTTTCCAGAAAACTAAGAAGAAAAGGTGACATCCTTCTTGATGTCATCTCAATAAGACAAAGAGAGAATGTAAAATTTCATGTTTTCTAAAGTAAATATTAAGAAATGGGAAGGGGAAGGAAATCTTTTATGTTCAACAGTGAGAATAGTATTCTTCATTTTTAAATGTGTATTTTTTTCTTTGTTGTTTGTTTTCTGTCCATACACTGTCCAATATTAGAATCATTTTTCCAGCCTAGGACACATAGCCAATCAATGTGTTTTGTCATGGGGAGAATAAAATACTTTCATATACTCTGAGTTGTGTTCATTTATTTCTTTCCTTCTTTCTTTCATTTTCTTCAGAAATTAATTTTAAGGCATGACATTTCTCCCTTTTTTCTGTTTCAGTGTTTCACTTTCTTTTTTCTACCCACCCATCACTCTCCGTTGGATAAATTTAATCAAAACTGTTCGATGCTAAAGATAGAAAGATATTTCTGAAAGTCACAAGAGGGAAGCAACATGCCATGCTCAAAGGAACCTCAATAAGATTAATGCCAATCTCTCATTGGAACCATGGAGGCAAGAAGGCAGTGGGATGACATATTTCAAGTACTGAAGGGAAAGTACAGAGAGCAAAGAATTGTGTATCCAGGAAAACTGTCTGTCATAAATTAGGAAGAAATAAAGACATTCCCAAAGAGACAAAAGCTGAGGCACTTGTCACTACTAAATCAGTTTAAAGGTATGCTAAAGGGAGTGCCAAGGTTTGAAAGGAAGGGGCACTCATATTTAAGCCACATAAAAATAAAGATCACCAATAAAAGGAACTCCATGAGGGCGGGCCGCGGTGGCTCAGTGGGCAAGAGTGCTTGCCTGCCATGCCGGAGGACCCCGGTTCGATTCCCGGCCCCAGCCCATGTAAAAAAACAAGCAAATAAACAAAATATAATAAAAATAAAGATGTTTCCCTTTCTTCCTCCCTTCCTTCCTTCCATCCTTCCTTCCTTCTCTGTCTTTCTTTCCTTCCTTTCCTTCCTCTATCTTTAAAAAAAAAAAAAAAAAAAAAGGAACTCCATGAGTAAATATAGGTGCTAACACTGTTATATTTTTTGTAGCGTAGCTCCACATTTTTGTTTCATAACTAAAAGTGTAACTAAATTCACATACATAGAAAACAATGCAAAATCAATGGTTTTTACTCCTATGTATAATTATGAAATTTGTGATAAGACCTACATAAGGCTGGGGATATGGAGGGTTGTAGAAACATAGTTTGTGTATGGCATTGAAGTCATGTTGGTTTTAAGCCAAATGAAATTGTTATAGAATAGGCTATTAAATCCATAACACCGCCATATAGAAAATATCGGAGAATATGCAGACTATTAGAGACAGAAAGTAGAGGACACATTACCAGCTTTTGGGGCAAGAGAATGGGAAATTAATGCATAAGATTTCTGTTTGAGTCAGTTGGATTTATATTTACTCATGTAGTCAAAAGTATTTTGACAAAGAAAAAAATGTGGGAGTATCCATACTTCCTGATTTTAAAATTTGCTACAAACTTACAATAATAAAGACTGTGTGGTACTATCAAAATGACAAGTATATAGGTATAGAATATAATTAAAAATCTTTAAAAACCTTATATCCATGTTCAAATGATTTTTTTTTTATTTTTTGGCATGGGCAGGCTCCGCATGCCAAATGATTTTTAACAACCATGTCCCATTCACTGAAGAAAGAAAGGTTTTTTCAACCAGGTGCTGGGACAAAAGGATATTCACATAACAGACTGAATTCAGACTGCTACCTGATATCACCTACAAAATCAACTTTAAAAAGGTTAAAACCTAAATTAAAAGCTAAAACTAAGAAACTATGAGGGGAAACATTGATAATACATTTTATGGATGTAGACTTAGGCAATGATTTCTTAGATATGACGGCAAAAGCACAAGCCACCAAAGGAAAAAAATCAATACATTGGAGTTCATCAAAATCAAACTTTTTCTTCCTTTGAGGAAGAGAATGAAAAGGAAAACTCACATAACAGAAAAATATTTTTACATTATATAGCTGATAAGGGACTAGAATTCAGAGTAGAAAGAGCTCTTTAAATACAAAAATTAAAGACAGGTAAACCAATTAAAAAATTGGCAATTATTTGGGTATGCATTTACACAAAGACGAAATGCAAATGCCCAATAAAAACACTCAACATTATTAGTCATTAGAAATATGAAAATCAAAATCTAATGAGATACAACTTGACAGTACCTAGGAAAAATATAATCAAAAAAAAGGACAACAAAGAATGCTTGTGAGGGTGCAGTGAAAGCACAACTCATCCCTAACTGGTGAATACCTAAAACTGTCCAGTAAGTCTGGAAAACAGCTTGGATGTTCCTCAAAATGTTAAATATAGAGTTACTGTATCAACCAGACTTTCCACTCTTAGGTACATATACAAGAGAAGTGAAAACATATGTCCACAGAAAACTGGTACATGAATGTTTATAGCATTGTTCATAATAGCCCCAAAGTGGACAATGTAAATGTCCATTAATTGACAAATTAATAAATAAAGTGTGATATATCCATTCAGTGTAATATTATTCATTCATATAATGAAGTATTGATATATGCTACAACATGGATAAAACTTGAAAGCATTGGGCTAAATTAGAGAAACCAGACCAAGAACAAAAACAAAAACCTATATTGCATGTTCCCATTTATTTTAAATGTCTAGAATAAGAAATTCACAAGGATAGAAAGTAGATTAGTATTTATCAGTGGCTGGGGACTGAGGAACTGCAATGTCTGTTAATGAGTATGGGGTTTCTTTTTAGATTGCTCACAAAGTTCTGAGATGAGAAAGAGGCAGTTATTGTACACTTTTGTGAAAAAACCAAGTGACACTGAATTGTCACTGTAAAATGGTGAATTTTATGGTATGTTTGAATTGTATCTCAATTTAAGTAAAATAATTATTCATTTCTGAAGCTCTCCTGGGCTTCACAATGAAGCCCAAGAGAAATGCACTTAATGAATGAAAAATCTTGACTAATGTCAAAAGTGAAGTACTATAAAGGCCTCATTTCATCCAACAAAATGTCTGAATTTTACATGCAATGGAACAAACTGAATAGAAAATTTAAAATCCACATTGACTGGATGAATCTACCTCAATCTTGGAATATGTGATTATAATCTTCTTAAAACTCAAGTCTATTGATATTCATAAACTAAAGGATTTATTCATTTGACTTATATTTATTGAGCACCTAAAATGTTCCAGTCATCACATTAAGTGATTGTGACAGGAGCCCAGGCCAAATGCTGAGATGAAGGGTTAGATACTGGGCCAGTTCGAATCTATTATGTACCCCAGAAAAGCTATATTTTAATCCTGATCCAATCTTATGGGAGATGCCATTTCTTTTCATTCTAATTCAATATGGTAGGGCAGGAACTTTGATAAAATTATCTTCACAGAGATGAGACATGCTCAATTGTGGGTGTGATCTATTGATTAGATGGATAATTGACTCCACCCTTCTCAGATGGGTTTTCATTAGTTTACCGGAATCCTTTAAAACAGGAAACATTTTGGATAAATGACAGAGCTGACAGAAAATTCAGAGCAGATGCCGACATTTGAAGAACAGATTCACAGATGTTTGGAGATGCATGGAGCCCAACAGACAACACCAGGAGATGTTAAGCAAGCCAGAACCTGGAGAGAGCCTAGGGAAGCCAAGGGATGAAAGCCAGCCCTGGAGAAGCAAAGTGAAGAACCCCCACAGGAACAGAGGCTGAAGGCAATGGAGCCCAGGAGTCAGGGACCAGCAGATGCCGCAGCATGACTACCCAGCTGACAGAGGTGTTCCTCACCCACTGATCTTCCGCGAGTTAAGGAATCTTTCAATAGATGCCTTAGTTTGAACAAATTATAAGCTTAGAAGTGTAAACTTGTAGATTATTAAATTCCCCTTTTAAAAGTCATTCTAGTTTTGATATATCACATTCCAGCAGCTTTCAAACTAACACAGATGTCATGTTTCGAAGTGTGATAATTGTGAAAAAAAGGGCAAGGCCTTTTAAGGGGCAAAAGGTTGTCTTCGTGGTGATGAAAATGCTTTGAAATTAATATTTGTTTGCAATCTTCTATAAAAAAAATAAATATAATTGAATTTTTCACTTAATGCAAGTGAATTTCATAGTATGAAAATTATATCTCAGGAAATTCTTAAAAGAGGATTTTAAGAGCCATGTTTTCTATGTTCATTCCTAAACCTAGAACAGAGAAGATACTCAACATGTATTTGTTGAATGAGCAAATTGAATCATCCTCATGTATCCAACTAACTCTTGTCTAATCTATATTTTAGTCATCTGTTCTATTTTCTCCCTGAATTTCTGGTCGAGCTGGATATTAGTGATTGACCTCTACTATTTGTTTCAAGTTGCAATTAATTTTAAAAAAAGTTTAATTTTCAGTCTCCTTAATAATTAGTCCTGTTAAGTTGTATACAATTTAAATTGTAACGAACTAGAGAGAAATGGCTACAGCTGAAAGTATAATCCAGAAGAAATGCACAGGAGAATCATTAGCCTTGAAATTATGTACTTTGTAAATCATCACCAAGTATACAAGAATCTTCACCAAGAAGAAGCTCCACTTCTCCCAGTGATTCCACAGGGACCTGTTTGGACATATGTTACTCCCACTAATCCTGGGAGATTACGGTGCTGAAGCTCCTACAAATAGAAACTACATGTTTCATTTGCTTTTCAGCTCTGAACCAATTTCAGGTATTGATTATGGGTGTTGTTAAGAAAGTGAAGGAATGGAGAAAAAGAGGCTAGCCTCAGTGATCTGGGTTAAAAGTTAAAGGCTCTACAGATCATCTTCTTAATTTCCAAATACCTTTGATGAAAGGAAGAGATGCAACAATTAACTACAGGAAGTAAATTTGTTAAATTTTCCATGGCTGGAATAAGAAAAGAGCTAGATTTTGTAAGGCAAAATAACTTTTAAAGTATCTCCTAGAACAGAAGCTTATCTCTCCTTTTGATCATATTTCGTATTTTAAAAATATATGGAAGGAGCAGCGATATGGATACCTCCTGACCTCACGACTCATACACAGTTTGAAATTTTCAGAATGTGTATATCTGTTAATATCTGCATTTAACAACTCTGCTCTGGCAATGCTCTGCATTGTATATGTGTATCCAACGTATGTTTGCTTGAGGAGCTAATGTATGATAACCACCTGCTCAGATTCAGTTTTATAAACTCCCTCTGGGTTGTGTGAACTGGCGTATGTGTAGGGACCCTTGTTTACCCATAGAATCTTGCATCACATGAGTGTCTTTTGACCCAGTAATACTAGATTTTAATTCATTCTTACAGTGGAATTTTCTTTATGTTATTTTCCTTTCAATTTGAAGATGATAGAACATAGATATCCAAATGTCACAGCCCAAAGGCACATATTCTTTAGATTCCAGTCTAAGTGCCACTTAAGAAGGCTTTCCTTGACATACTAAACTTAATTTGAACCCTGCTATCACTTTTATGGAACTCATTCTCCAATCTACTCTACCTTACCCACTGTTTAATATCTGTTTCAAAAGTTAAATCATAGGGGAAACATCATTTCTGCTTTTTAGTCATTTTTTAATGACTAGAAGAAAGTCATTTACCTACATAGAAGCCTTTAAAATATTTCCTCATCAATTATATTTGAAGATCTTAATTGTGTTTATATATACTGGCAAGTATATATATGGATAAGTAAATATAAATTCTTATGGATGCACATTATATTCATAAAGATTAATTTGAGATAATAGGGAAAACAGATTCTTCTCAAGAGAAGTTACATCAGCACTACTCAAGATCTTCTGCACTGTCAGGTGAAAGGGGAAAACAAAACACTAGCAACAGAAAGTTTCTCTATAGCCAAATACCTTCTTGTAAATAACAGTCTTTCGCTTCTTTAGCACATCCCGTCCTGCCACTTCTCTTTTTTAATCCAGGCTTGTCTTCCACGAAGTCTCTACTCTCTATTGGTTATACAACAAAGTACAATGTTAATAGCTTTAAAGAGTAATAGTTGTCTCTGATGTTTACCAAAACAGTAAATGATCTGGTTTACATATGTCAGAATGTCAGTGTTGGGATGAAGAAATCAAGAAGTGCAATAAAGTACAGTGAAATGATCTAAATTTGAAACATTGTAAATGATAACCAATTGGCTGGATTAACGTTAAGAAATACATTATCCTGAAAGTTATATCTGCTTATTCAAAAAAATAGAGTAAGTGCTTCTATAAAGAGTGCGTAACAGGTTAAGTAAAGAATAGGAAAAAAAAAAAGCAATGTCAAAACTTCACTTGTTAGAAGGTTTACATATGCAGAGTGGCAGATTAGAGCTGGAAGGTAGGAAATACATTAATCACACTTAAAAAGCCACTACCAGAATTTAAACATCATGTTCAGAGGCAGGAACACACCCACACACCTCACATTCTTACTGCATGCAGTCAATACAAATATTCAATGTCCAACGATCTCATGTAACTCCTGAGAGTGATTTGTCTTGATTTTCACTTTCTTCTTCTTAAATGCTATTTTCCTTTCAATGTGAAGATGATAGAAACATAGATATACAAATCTCACGGCCCAAAGGCACATGTTCTTTAGATTCCAGTCTAAGTGCCACTCCTTAAATGAGGAGGCAGAGAACATTTATGTTTATCCCCAAGGCCATTTAGAGTGTGGGTTGTGCGACCTTCCACCTAAAGCAAGTATCTTCTTCAGAGGCCTCTGCCAGAGCATTTCCAGTAACTGAAAACTCACTCACTTGACATATACACTGAGATCTAAAAGGGAATCACTCCAGAAGCTTTTTTCCATCCAAAATAGTGTCTGATTAGCACTGATGTAAAAAAATAGAGAGAAGTTCAAATCCATACTGTCACAGATGAGACTTCTGTGTTCTGAAGATGGATTTTGTGCATCATTTACATTGAGGAATCTGAAGGATATTCTACTTAAGCACCAACTTATTAGTAAACATGTGTCCATGATTTCACTATTTACTGTGAAACTCTCATATTTAACACTGGATTAAGAACTTGCTGTCAAACAGTCTGCATGTTAGAAATAGATCTTTCCCATAGCCACCATTTGGGTGAGAGCAGAAAGGAAAAGAAATATAATACTATGAAATAAATACTATGAAGGGCTTGTGATGAGAGTTACATTAAAAAAAAAAACATAGCAAGATTTAGGATTATTATCTATAGCAGATTTAGCACACATGTAATTTATGCAAAACTAGGTCTTTACCCTCAATCAAACCCATTCCAGCCACTCTTAAAGAACACCTGGGGCAATATATAAGATTCTACAAAGATTCCATGCACTAGGGTAACTTTTCAGAAGCCTACAACCTCCAGATGGACCAGATAAGGCCTAAAACCTAGAGAGACCAGCATCTCCAGAACATTAGCTTGTTCCAAGTCCCTACCCGGTATTATTGGCATTCCCTTCCAACATGAAAAAGCTAGAATGGCCAAAACCCAAATACCCCTGAAGAGTGGGGCAGAAAGATTAAAGGTGATTGTGGAGTTATACAGAGAAGATGGAGTTTAACAAACGAATATGATTGCTGAATCACTAAACTGATATTTCTTTTAGTCTCCAGTATCTTAGAGCAGGTAGAAGTAAAAAACTGAACTTGTGGTTTTGTAACCCATGCCAAACTCTTAAATCTGTTCTATAACTATTTGTTGTGCTGTGCTTTTGAAATTTATTGCTTTTTTGTATATATGTTATTTTTCACAAAAAAAGAAAAAAAGTTGATTGTGATGATAAAAAAAGAAAATATTTATCCCTTCTAGCTTCCTACTTCTGGAGCAGCTAGAAGGAAAAATCTGAGGTGATGGTATGGCAGCTCATGAAAAACTCTGGGATCTGTCCTGTAACTACTCTTTGAAGAATGCTTTGAAAACTACTGCTTTTTTCTTTCTTTGCTTTTTATGTATGTTATATTATACAGAAAAAAAAGGGTAAAAAAAAATAATAGGGGTTTGCAAAAAAGTGCTGGTAGAAGGAAATGAAGCAGAGAAGATTTACGTTATTCTCCAGATAATTGTTCAAATAATGGAGTTTTTCTCTATAACGACAGAAAAAGAAAGTGAAGTCATGAAGATGCTGTTAATTTGGAGAAATTGACCTTATCTTCTATGGCTTTCTCCCTTTGCTACTAAGTTTCAGAAACACTGATCTTCTTTTCTGTTCCTTATCGTTATTTCTTTGTCGCAGTTTTTCTTGCTACTTTCACCTCCAGAAAAGTGTACCTCAGGCTTCCAAAATTTTAAATGCCATCATTCGGGTATCAGACTAAACGTGATGTCTCACTATGTAATCAAAGTCTACACATACTATTCACTATTATTCAAATCACGTTGTCTTAATTTTTCTTGCAGAGTATAATTTCTGGAGAAGAATATCTAATCTGTCCATTTCTTTATTTGAAATTCATGACATATGGTTTGTTTGACAGTAAGTGTTGAATAAATATTTGTTGGATTATGCACAAGGACATATAGAAAGACCATTTTCAGCAATGGATAGACAAGGTAACTGATAAATAAGATTCTACAAAGATTCCATGCACTCGGGTAACTTTTCAGAAGTCTACAACCTCCAGATGCACCAGATAAGGTATAAAACCTAGATTTAAAACAATGATTCGATTTGTTGTTTTTTATTTTATCATTTTGGTCTTGGAAAATTAAAAGTAATTATGAGTTTGAATTGTTATTAACAGAAGAAAGTGAAAGGACCTCCTGAATAACATCTCCATGTTTTTCAGCATCGGATTTGCTCACATTGACCTAACAAATTTACCTTCAGATTTAGCAATATGAAGAAAAGGGATAAGCATGATGCCACCTCTCAACACTTCCCGACCCTCTCCTGGCACCTTCTCTCTGATGGGCATCCCAGGTCTGGAACACATGCATGTCTGGATTGGGATTCCCTTCTGCTCCATGTACGTGGTGGCTCTGGTGGGGAACGTGACCATCCTGGCCATGGTGAGAGTAGAACACAGCTTCCGAGCCCATGTTCCTCTTTCCATGTATACTGTTAGTCATTCACCTGGTCCTCTCCATGTCGTGCACTGCCCCACATGCTGTGTCTGTTCTAGATTGGGCCCCAAAACATTGTTGTTTGCCTGGCTCAAATGTTCTTTATCAAGCTTCTTCCTGGCCATGGCCATTGATCAATATGTGGCTATATGTTATCCCTTCTGCCACGCTGCCGTTCTAACCCACACTTGCATCAGTATAATGGGTATAATTGTGGTGGTTCAGAGTGTGGTTTTCTTTTCTCCACGTCCCATTTTGCTCAAATAGCTTCCCTACTTAGAACACAAATCATTGCCCATACTTACTGTGAGTTCATGGCTGCGGTAAACCTCGCACGTAAGGACATAAGGGCCACAAAGCATTATAGCCTCAGTATGGCTTCCATCATTGGTTCATGTGATGCTGTTCTTATTGCTGTATCCTACACTTTCATTTTCCACTCTGTATTCCACCTGCCTTCCCAAGAAGCTGCTCTAAGTCTTTGGATACATGTAGCTCCCACATCTGTGTCATTCATGTTTTCTACTCCAAAGCAAGCTTTTCCATTTTCACTAACCATTTTGGGAAAAATGTGCCTACACACATTCATATTTTTATTGCAAATATGTACCTTTTGCTGCCTCCTTTCCTTAACCTCATTGTATATGAAGTAAAGATTAAGAAATTATGAGAACATGTTCTTAGGGCTGTAAGAGTTAAAGTTGTCTGAATTTAATTAGATCAATAAAATGAATGGAAGTACAAGAGATAGGCTATAGGGAAAATACCTTCCCTCACTCCCCAAAGCTGAATTTCATTACCAACTAAAAATTCAGTAACTTACCATATATATGTGTATTTCCAGAATTATAACTTAACTAATTTCTTCAGATTTTTCATTTAGTAAATTTTTTCCTTATCTTTGGTGGATAATTACAAATAGGGAGTGGACAGAAAGAAATGGAGGAAAAGGAAACTAAGTAGATAAAAACTAGAATTCTTTGCAGAACAAATGCTTACTAATATAGACAAGGCAGTTTGAAGTTTGTTTGATGCACATATGTAATTGGGATATTATTGAACAAATGATAAATGTTGCTCTTTTCTCAAATTGAATCATGTTGTAGGCTAATTAGCTATCATGTGATACATATCTAGATTACATAAAGATAATAAAACAAAACGTAAATTAATGTGAATGCTCCAATTTGTGTTAGGAGTTCTCAAATTTTAGAGCAAATTTAATAGATGTAGGTTTGATTTGATAAAGAAGGGCAACATTTTGGACTCTAGTCACTGTGACACTGAGGGCATGAATTTAGTTTCCTAAACAGAGTAAAAATAGTCAAATTATCAAGCTACTCTATACTTTGAGTCTCCCCATTTAATAGGTGACATGGAACTCAGTATCAAGACAGATGACCCAAACCCTTTTTAAGTCAAACTAGCCCCTGTTTATGGCCCTGATATCAAAGACTGGACTCCATCTTTAATTCCTTTTCCTCATTTGTCACTACTTAGTGACAATGTCATTTCTCACATTTGTTTTGGAATATTATCCAAGATCCATGTGCTGTTTCTTTCAGTGGAAGCCATCTGCCAAATAGGTCTTTGACATTGTGCTATGTATATTCCCTCTCCTTGCTTATCTGTCCTAGAAACTCACACCTGCAATTCAGTACACAAAGATTAGCATCTCTGCAGTCACAGCTATGAAGTCCATCATTCAACTATGAGGTATGATATTTTCTGTTTTGGAGAAGTAGATGCATTTGCCATTAATCCCTTGACATAAGGAACTCAGAATCAGGAGCTATCCTGAGAGGTATATTAGTGAGATTTGTTTTGATATGGCATGTTTGAGATTCATGCAGGAAAATAAAATATTTAAGTCCTGTGGAAGTAAGGTCTCAGATAAGTCTGTTCAAGTGTCTTCAACATATAAGTAGGCAAGCAGAGAGAGAGGATTGTCAATTATAAGTGAACTCACAGGGAACAATTGCATAATGAAAAGAAGAATAAAGAAAAACTTAAAAATCCTGGAATTCTGCTACTATATCCCACTCATCTTATTTAATTGGATCATTATAAATATTTAGAATGGGAATTGAGACTATGTTGACATCAGGTATTGCTTGACAGGTCAGAATGTTCTCTTCCTGGTCAACCACATAACCTGATCAGCCTTCTCAAATCTGAGCTAAATTCCTTTCTCAGTGCAGCTGTCCATTTGACTGCATAGAAAACTTTATTACAAAAATATTCCCACACTCCTCCTGAGCAAACAGTAAAAACAATTTAGTTTGTTTATAAATTTATAAATGTATATTTGAATCTCTTTCTGTGTATGTGGATAATATATATATATATATTTACATGATATATGTATATATATTCTCCAAAACAAAGAACATATATATATATATACGATATTTACATATTTGTTATTTGTTTGGGGTCAGGTAGGATCATCCCAAACTGTAGAAACCATTTCACCTTAAGAAGCACATTTTACTTATTGTGAAAGGAACTAAATGTGTTTTTATAGTAGTAATAATTCAGCTATAACTTCCAAAGCTACTCAGGTATACACATATCTTAAATCAGCATTTCTGAAAGATCCATCTCTGTGCACTGCATTGAATTATGTACCCAAATTTATACATTTTATTGATATTCATCCACATTTCTGTGGGAGAGTATACATTGTAAATAGATCTCTTGAAGTCATCATTTTGATTAAGGTTGATCCAGCAGAATGAGGCTGGGCTTAAATTCAGATTTTTAGAGTCCTTCATAGGAAGAAATTCAGACATGGATAAAGAAAGGCACAGGAAGAGTAAGAACCCCAAAGGCACTGGAACCAGAAATAAAGAAACCAAAAGAGGACAAATCCATGTGATAGAGGCACCAATGCTAGCCAAGAAACCCCAAGGATTGCCAGCAAGCCAGAACCAGGATGTGACAGAATAAGGGGGAAAATATCACCTTGCTGATACCTGGAGCTCTGACTTCTCCTAGCCTCAGAACTTTGATCCATTAAATTCCTGTTGTTGAATTGTCTCATCTCTGTCAGTTGGATGTCAGTGATTCAAATTTCATTTGAATGGCTTCTAGGCTATTACACTGATATGTGTGTGTGTGTGTGTGTGTGTGCACGCACATATATATACATATGTCTTTTATTTAGGTTTAATTAAATACAGTAAAATGAAGATGTCAATGTGTAGTTTTGTAAGTTTAAACAAATACATAGTTTATGAAAGCCTAATCCTAATCACAATGGAGGACATTTACATCACTCACAGGAAGATATCTCCTTTTTCTCTCTTGGAAGTGTACAGATGAGACAATGCATGTTTTGTCCAATAAGAGTAGGTGATGCTTTATTTCATGAACTTATTCACAATTTCTGCTTATCCATTTATCCAAAGTTAAGAATAAATATTATATTGTCTGTTTTGTTTATACCAATTTGATCTTCTTCCTCCAAAAAATGTTAGATTCTTGCCCTGTGAATCATTAATTAATTAATCTTTCTCTTTCTAGTTTTTTTTTCTTATTTGCTCACTTTCTGTTTTTACTTTTTATCCTGCTTTTTTGTCTTTAGTTTTTATATTTTCACAAATAGACAGTATTATTTAACTGGGAGGCTTATCCTTTGTTTCCTTTGATAAGACAAGCCTCTTTCTGATTGCCCAAAGAGAAAGCATTTTACATTTGTAGCGGTTTTGACTCCATGACACTTTTCTTGGTTGTTCCATGGTCTATTGTCTAAGGATCCAGCCTTTTGGATTAGACTATGTTCAAATCCAGTAATATTCCTTTGGATAAATTTATGGTTATTTGATTTCTGATGCATAAAAATGAATAATAATTGTATCTACCTCACATTGTTGTTTGAGGATTAAATAAGATATGTAAAAACAGCAGTGGATGGCACAAAGGAGATACTCAATAAACATTCGTTGTTTTTATCCTTCCCTTAGAATTATGATTTCCTATGTTATTCATCTTTTGCTTCATTAATGATGCTTTAAGATATGTTCATTATATCTTATGATAGATTTAAACTTTGTGATATTTTATATTTTGTTATTTATATACATCTTAATACAATCATTTTTTTCCTGCTGATATTCTGCTTAATAGTATGGCGTGCGTTGATAACAAAATTAAAGGTTTCTGGAAGATAGAATAATGTCATTGTAGTGCAATTGAATAGGGATAAGAAGGCAGTCACATCCTTTCATCTCTTCAATTTATACAAAGATTTATTAATCCTCAGTAAATTTTCAATATATTCATTTTAAATTGGATTGAATTGACTTGGACTACATTTTATAACCCCTCAAAATTATCCTTCAATCTTCACTACATAAAGCTCTTCTCTTTCTTGGAAGGAATCTGCATAGAGAACATTTTTAACTATAATCCTTTAACATCAGATGTATGTTTCTGTAAATGCTGGGCTCCAATAGCCTTTTTTTTTTAATTGTGCAGGGTCTCCCAATTCTCTTGGTTGATGAACTAAGCAATTGTGCTTAAATTGGGATGCTGTGGTCCAAATTTTAAAAACAACATTATGTGTGATATCACTTAAATACTGTCATACATGCTAACTTTTCTACCTGAAATACTTTTTACTGCCATAATTCGTTGTAACAGTCTTCAATGAAAACTGACTTATTCTTCATTTTTCTGGTATAACTCAGTATCAATTGAAAGAATACTCCCCTAACTCTTGGTGATAGATTGGGTTATCCTCTTGGTTAATATATATGTATATATTAACAAAATTACATGAAGTAATAGCTATGTATATGTTTATATAAATGAATTGGCCTAGATTATCAATATGACCAGTCATGTTTCACCTTTGGGATGGAATATGATGAAAGGGCATTTTGCTGGTGCTTTTTTAAAAAAAATTTTCCCTTTTTAACCTTGAAAATGAGATAACTGAAAGGAAAATGCACTGTCATACTTTCAAATCAATAAATCACCAAAGACAATAACCCTATATTACTATGAAAGCCAATTGTACAAGTCAGGGTCTAACTAGGAAACTGAAGCACTTTAATATTTAATATGTGGGATTTTTAATACAATTAATTATTTATTCAAGTTACAGAATTATTGAGGAACCAAACTTTTGCCAGTGGATCCACCCAGAGATTCGAAACAGCAGGAAACTATGCCAACTTATGCCAGTGAAACGGAGAGAGTTTCAAGGAGTTTCATTAAGTATCAGGTGTATAAGTCACCCAGTGGTAGCTTAGACCATAGAAGTTCCCTTTGTAAAAATCTGGAGCCATGAAGGTGTAGCTGTAGAGATGGAGATAAGCACTAGAGCTAGAAAGAGAGAGAGTGAGACAGAGAGAGAGAGAGAGCAAAAGGCAGGGGGGAAGAATGGCTTTCCCTTTCTCTTCCCTCTTTTTCTAATAGAGTCTTCCATTAACTAAACCCAGAAAGAAGTCAAATAATCTGTGATCCTGGAAAGCATAGTCTGCAAAATCCATCCCTTCTGCAATGCACAGAAGAGCACAATGTGGAGGTATGTATTTGAAGGAAAATAGATCTAAGCTTGGCATAACATCCCAAACAAAACGCAAGTAATGATACATCTATACATAGGATTAATGAATCCCCGCTACTTGATCAAACAAGGATGCATCAGGGGCTTCAAGAATAGAAATCACCTCTCTTCCCATCCCTTATAAGTAAACATTTACTCTATTGCACTTTCAAGTGCTTAAGCCCAAGAGATGAAATGAATCACTTGTTATAAGGTGCCTGGAGTCCAGAGGTCATCTCATCTTGCTTTCTAAGCACAGAGCTCAGGTGGCATGGGTGCTACAAAGACTAAACCCATTCAAGAGACCTAAGTATACCTGGAGAGAATGTTAGAGATTAGTGTGTTTATAATCAGGCAACAACCTCATGAGAGCTGTACGCAGGAATTCCCTTTCAGGCCGCTGGTCTCCCAGGATGGGAAGTGCAAAGGGACCTGATGCAGTTATAGTCAACATTTAGATGAGCCTCACAATGGGCAGTAAGATGATTATTTACAAAGGTAGGAAAACCAGGTTATAGTCAGGAGTATAATGTGTTAAGTAGGATAGATGGAGTCTCATGTTCAAATGCTTACTAATGAAGACTCAATCCTTGTTCTTGCCTGAAAGTTGGTTCAACCTTTTTATTTTACAAAAAGTAAATGTAGAAGGATACTAACTAAATGTTCAAACTAAGATTAACAAACATAAGATTGACATAACCATTGCCATGTAAGCAAGACCCCAAATTAAATCCTGGAACACAATGCTCAAAACCTTATTTTTCTTTGTATACCTAGATTATTTGCACTGTAAGGATGCCTCATATTGCCTAAGCTAATCATATGCTGAAATTTGAACCCAAAATTATTCATAATTTCAAATTTACTTTTGCTAGGGTGCCTTTCTAGATTATCTCTTCACACATTTAAAGGTAAGTTTCTGATAACCTCATATTTGTGAACCATGAGTTGCCGATAAATGTTTGCATAGAAAGCAAACCTCAGACTTAAAGTATTGTTTGACTTTAATAAATTCGTTATGCCCCTTTGAATATTCTGTTTGACCATTATAGAATAGCACAATCTCTAATAGCCTGTATATCTCTGTTTCCAGACTTAGTGACTCCATTTGACTGTACTTTGTAAAAATGGTAATTTCTTATCATTCAGTTTAATTGACTTCAGGCAAATAATGGCTTTTTCTATATTATCTCTGTTTCACATTCCAATTTGTTCCCACCTTTCCTCATTCTGTTCTATCAGTTAATCAACTCAGTTGTTTTTGAATATTTCCCAAGTCTTGACATCATATCTATAAGCTCTATCATTGGAAAGGGGCAAGAGAAATTAAATACATGCATGGCTAATATTACCCATAATGATGTGCTTTTAGTTTTTTTTACTTGCTCAAATGGCAAAAAATTATATCTCCATATTCATAAATGTACCACCTACTTCCTGTAGAATATTCTAAACTGCATCTAAATGCATATATTCAGTGGAGGAGCAACATTTTCTGAAAAAACATAGAGGAAGGGACTTTACTTAAGTATATAAAATTTTGTTGACACTTCAGGATATTTATTTATTAACTTTTCTTATGTGAAAAAAGTGCATTTCCATGTATTGATTCACTGAAAGAGGGTATTAGAAAGAAAATCATTCAATAGCTGATGCTATGTTATTTGGCTCTGAAGACCTCTTCTGACCCATAATAATGATATGCCTTTGGATTCACATATTTATGATTTTTGCATTTGGACAGAATTATGGAATATCTGTTGTTTGCATGATGCTGGCTTCCAACTGGACTGGTCTTCAACCTGCCATCTTCCTGTTGCTTGGCATTCCAGGGTTGGAGACTTTCCACATCTGGATATCCATCCCCTTCTGCCTTGTTTACCTGATGTCACTGTTGGGAAATGTTGGCCTTTTATTAATAATCAAGACAGATCCAAAACTGCATGAACCTATGTACCTCTTTTTATGCATGCTGTCTGTGACTGATTTGATGCTCCCTTCTTCTACACTTCCCAAAATACTCAGCCTCTTTTGATTCTATGATAGAGAGATTTATTTTGAAGCCTGCCTCACTCAGATATACCTCATTCGTTTTCTTTCTACTATGGAATCTGGATTT